>NC_138369.1:22453550-22550660 GCF_054177405.1 Leptonychotes weddellii
TTTTTTTTTAAAGATTTATTTTTATTTATTTGACAGAGAAAGACACAGCGAGAGAGGGAACACAAGCAGGGGGAGTGGGAGAGGGAGAAGCAGGCTTCCCGCCGAGCAGGGAGCCCGATGCGGGGCTCGATCCCAGGACGCTGGGATCGTGACCTGAGCCGAAGGCAGACGCTTAACGACTGAGCCACCCAGGTGCCCCAATAGTATTAAGTATCTTAACAGAAGAAGTTTGGTGAGCTTTGTGGGCGCTTATTTCTGTGGGGCTCACATGCATCAAATGTTGGCTGTTTCCACAAAATTCCCAAGTTCGACCTGGTGGATTATGATGGCTTCGGTCACCAATGTAATCCTTTAAAAGTCATCCTTTATTTATTGTAGTGGCAGAGAATAAATGTGTTGGGCTGGTGGGACTGCTTTAGAAAGGCGTTTAGCACCAAGTCTCTGTATCACTTTGGCAGGGGTTTCGGGGTGGCGGCTTAAAGTTTTCAAAATGGGTTTGAGGAAATACACAGCTTTCCACATGACTTCTTCCCCTTATCCAATTCCTCTTCCTGCTCTCTCAGGTGTAATCACTGATTGCTTCTATTGAACAGCCAGGGGCCCAAAAGTCAATTCTTGGGATGAAACAACCGGCAGTCATCCCGTGAACATTGATGATCAGGTCCAGTGCGCCACACAGAGACGCAGCGAGGGTCCTGACTCCAAGCAGGTCACCGTCAGTCCTCTCCCAGAGTCTCTACAGATCAAACTCTCTTTAGCCCCCGAGGGCTGAGATAACGCAAAGACTAGAATGCCAAGTCAGACTTGCGGAGAATCAGGGCTCTCTTACCTAGTATCCAACTTAACTGACAATTTAAGGACACAAGTTATTGTCAGGCACAGGGGAAACAGGGAGAGGCTGGACCTCTCCTGCTACATAAGAATGCTCCCTCCTCCAGATTTCACAAATGAAGCAATGCCTTTGGGGCAACACTTATCTGAGAGCTATTTTGATCACGAAGCATTTCTACTTTACACTCCGGTGAATACTAAGGTTAAGTGACATCTTCCAGGGAAGTACACCCCATAAATCCAGGGATTTCAGATTTGTTTGCTGTAAGCAACCCAGACGCCTCAGGTGCATCCCGCTGAAAGCACTCCATGGGGGAGGACTCTCTCCCAGTAAACACATCATCTGTGTTTTCCAAAAGGTCAGTCACCAGCATGTTTATGAGGGGATTTGACTGGGTCACTTTCCTTGCTTTCCCAAGGCATCCCTTGAAAAGGGAAGAATGGATTGCAGGCCTCGCTCACATGTCCTCCCAGGTGCCACAACGGACTAGCGGTGTCTGCCACAGGTGCGTGTGGAGGGGCTTGGGGCGGAGGGCAGCAGGTGTGTGGCTCTGAGCCCCTTTGAGCAAGCCTGTCTTGCTCATGTGAGGCTTTGAGAGAGCAGGCAGTTGCTAAAAGTCATAACCTGGTGTGATAGGGAGAAGAGACTCACACCAGCGTCCCGGCGTTCCAGGGCTTTCCACTGGTGTTCTTGTGTCTCTCAGTGGTTAAAAGTTCAGCCTTTGGAGTGAAAGCACCATGCAGCCTCTACTCCTTACCAGTTATGATCTCCTGAGCCTTTAGAAATTCAGAAAGGAAAAGGACATTGCCGGGTTTTTTTTAATCAGGGCTCCTCTGGGCTAGATGCTGGGCTCAGGGCTTTATATCTGCTCCCTAACTGAATACTCCTCGCTCCCCTATGGGGTGGGTCCTATCATTATTTCCATTTTGCAGACAGGAAAACTGAGGCCCAGAGAGGTTAAGTGACTTAGCCATGGGCACATATCTTAAGTGTGAAGAGGAGGTAGTCAAAGCCAGACACACTCTTGACCGGGGCATTTCAATCACACCCTGGGTTTGATTAGAGGGGCTGTCTTTGCAAAAGTGGCTTCATCAGGGTGCCCGTTGTCACCTCCAGCCCTCTACCTCCCGTCATTAAACAGTATGAGTTTCCAAGTGGCTCCTCTTCATTTCCTGTCCCATGGAGAGTGAATAGTTGTTCTAAGTAAAAAGGAAGGGTTTTCAAACAAGTTGAAGGAAAAAGAAGGAAGGTCTAAGCAAAGAGTTGAGAATGGATTTTATAGGCCAGCACACTGAGTTGTGGCAACATTTATATGGGTTTGCTAGCAAAGATCCATGTTTGCTGGGTGGCCATCAAAGTGCATGGTGCCACTCCTTGGTTGGATTGTGCAGCAAAAACAGTAGTGTAGGGAAAATAGAACAAACTCTGACCTCCAACCCTGACAGGTCATCTGTGACCCTGGCCCACTGTCTTTACCTGTCTCTCTCACTTCCCCAGGGCTCCTTTTCTCTACCTATTGGATGAGATAGCCTCTGGGGAGGCCAGCTCAGTCCTGCCAACTCTGACCTGCTATTTGGCTTACCAGTTCTTCTATTGGACTTCTGATCAAGTCTGAGCATTTTGCAAACACAGATCACAAAGATTATGGGCAGTGTCTCTTTTATCTTTTTGGATTCTTGATTCCACTTGGGAATCTAATCTAATGTAAAACTACAGATCCTCTTCCCAGAAAAATCTATGTATATCCAACATTTGGCCTACAGTTTCAGGAGATCGTAGAACCTTCCCCCAATGCCCATGGATTTTAGGTTAAAAATCCCTGGGGTTGGGCAACAATACACTTGCAATTTGGAGATAGAAGCACAGGAAACTGGGTTCAGAAATATAATGCATGCTTAAAGTATGGACAGTTTCACAAAACTCCCCATTGTGGTAGACAGTTATTGGCTGGCCCCCAATGATCCTTGCTCCCTGGTACTCATGCTCTTACATAGTCTCCTCTGCTTGAGCACCATCTGGACCCAATGGCTTGCTTCTGATGCGCAGAATTTGACAAGAGTGAAGAGATGTTACTTTGGAGATCAGGTTATAAAAAGACTGTGGCTTCCCTCTTGCTCACCCTCTCTCACTTGCTCTCTCTAATGGACACTGGCAGCTGTGAGCTGCCCTATGGAGACACCCATGTGGCCAACAACCGGCTAACAGTCTGTGAAGAACTGAGGCCCTCATCCGATGGTTCACGAGGAACTAAATCCTGGCAACAATCACGTGAACGAACTTGGAACCAGGTCCTCCCTCAGTCCAGCCATAAGATGAGGAATTCCAGCTGACACCGTGGTCACAGCTTTGTGGTGGATCTTGAGGCAGGGGCCCTTAGCTAAGCTGTACCTGGATTCCCAACCACAAGAATGCTTATGTTCTTAAGCTACCAAGTTTTGGCATAATTTTACACAGGAACAGATAATGAGTACACTCACAGTCTAACTCCAGGTGCAAGATACTACACAAAAGCCCAGGAAGCCTCTGAGAGGGATTCTCAGCAGACTCAGTGTCCTTAAGAAGCATGAAAGCAGTGTCTGCCGTGGGATCCCAGGCTGGGGGCTGTAGATGACCTTAACTCCACAGGCGTCCGATGCCACCCAGCCACTGCCAACGCTAGGCCTCTCCTCGTGTCTGAGACCTACTGGCTTTTCCATCTTGGGCTCTGGCTCTTTTTAATGGCCAAACACAATAGGAAAAGAAAGTTGATTGGCTCTCATCATTATGAATGAGGAAGTGGTCATCAATTCATCTCTCTGGGACAGATGTTCTGTTGCCACAGACAAGGGGCAACCTTTGCTCAACTCATAGATAAGACATTATTTTTTTTGGCCTCCCAGTCAGCCCATGGGAGTCATGTCACAAGGAGCCAAGGGCTGTAGTCTGGACAAATGGCTCTGGCAAACTGGTGGCTGTGAAGAAGGGCAGGTCATTCAGTTATTGGGCGTGCCAAGCTAGATAACCATCAGAGTATAAATCATGACAGCGGAAAGACATAACGTCAACCACCGTAAAGCATGGAAACTACCAGTAAGGCTCACACAGGGTGGAGGTGGGCTAGAAAGGGGAAGGCTTGCCCAAGGATGATAGCACAGGTAGGCTAAAGCCTCCACTAATTTTTAAAACTTTCTGGCCCTGGGGGATCACGCACGGATAGGAAGGAAGTCATTTTCCACCTCATCGGCTGGATGTCATCCTGTGAGTAGTAAGAAGGCCCAGCTGCAGGGAGACTATTAAAGGAGGCGGAGACATTGGGTACCTCCTCTTGTATCTTCCAGGGTAGCTGCATTTCAACAGGGAACTCTTGGGGTAGGAAAAAAATTAAGGTGGAAGGGAAATGAGCTGCAAAAGTTGTTCTCTATTCATGTGTCTCTACTCTTGGTTCTAGAAATTACCATCCCTGAGAGTTGCCCATGCATCAGCTAGGAGAAATGGAAGGATTGGTTAGGACTTCTGTTGTGCCCCATGCAAAGAACCCTGCTCACGGTGCTTAGTTCAATGGAATTGAGGTTCTGAACCTTTTTTTGAGCCATGACCTTCTTTGGCAGTCAGGGGAGTCCTGTGGAAGAATGATTTTTTACATACATAAAATGAAATGAAATGAAATAAAATAAAATAAAGTAAAAGTAAGACTATGAAGAAAGCCAATTATCTTGAAACAGTTATCAAAATAATTTTCAAAATCCAAATCTGAGATATAGTGAAATACGTGCTTTTATTTGTTTGCTTATTTATTTTTAAGATTTTACTTATTTATTTGAGAGAGAGAGAGAGTGCACGAGCAGGGGGGAGGGGCAGAGGGAGAGGGACAAGCAGACTCCCTGCTGAACAGGGAGCCTGACACCGGGTTTGATCCCAGGACCTGAGATCATGACCTGAGCTGAAGGCAGACACTTAACCCACTGAGCCACCAGGTGCACCATTTATTGATTTATTTCTAAAGATTTATTTATTTATTTGAGAGAGAGAGAGAGAGAAAGAGAGTGTGAGTGGGGGGAGGGTCAGAGGGAGAGAATCTTCAAGCAGACTCCCCAGTGAGTGGGGAGCCCCACTCAGGGCTCCATCTCACAACCTATGAGATCACAACCTGAGCCAAAACCTAGAGTTGGACATTCAACCAACTGAGCCATCCAGGTGTCCCTATGGATGCATTAAATAACTTAAATAGACCACCAGAATCTCAACATAGGGGTAAGTATAAGTGATAAATAAAAATAAAGGCAACAATTGTAATGTTAAATGAAAATGGCTGTGATTTTTATTGACAAAGTCACAGGCATTACTGATACTATTCTGGTCTGTTGCCCACATTCATTACGGGAGGGAATGCAAAATGTTAGAGCTTTGTTAAAAAGATGTAACTTTTTCCCCCGCAAGTTTATGAAACCCTGAATTCTTTCTCAGTATGATATGGGATCTGTAGATCTAGAAAAAAAGGCTTATTCTTCTCATGGAGAATATGTTCTGGAGGTTGCAGTCCAGGGCTGGCACAGCTGCTCAAGGAAGAATCAAGGGTTCAGACTTCTGGTTCCTTGTTCTGATATCCCTGGCATGTGACTTTTGTCCTCATGTCCTCATGGTTACAAAATGGCTGTGGCACCTCCAGGCATCGCTTCTGCATTTCAGTTAGGAAGAAGAGGGAAGAGGAAGAGGAAAAAGGAATGTACCAGCTGAATTTGTCCATTGTTATCAGAAAAGCAATAATTTTTCCTGGAAGCCCCATTCTTTACTTCAGTTGACAGAACTGGTGACTTGGCCATCTCCAGCTACATGGGAATCTGGGGAGGGGGTATTCTAATGGGCTACACTGCTGCCCAGACTAGGGTCATATTAGTAAGACAAAGGGGAGGGGATATAGGGTAGCTCAACCAACGTTGGCTATGACTGTTGTCTGACTTCTTGACAAGTTCTCTCCTCGTAAGCTTCTGATTTCCAGCATTGCCATTTGGATTAGCTATGGAGGGATTAAGGTTGGCCTCATTCATTCATTTATTCATTCATACATTCAGTCACTGCTTATTGAAGGTTTGGGTTAGGCACTGAATCAACTATATTGAAAAAAAGAGCCATGATCTAGAGCTCTCTTGGAGAGAGATGATAGAAAATGTATTGGGATTACAAATCCATGAATGCCACACCCAGAAGGTGAAGAAATGCAGCTTCTTTATTTCCCATAACCCATCCGATCTCCCTCATAACCTCCCTCTGCTGGCAAGGGACCAAGTTTAAAGGAGTCAATTAATAATATCTCAGGTTTTTATGGTTTCAACTGTCTCTTTTCAGTTTGAATATCCAGTTTGTTCGAAGTTCACCTGCCTCTGCCAAGATACCCTGTTGGACCCACCCCAGAGCATGTGGAAACAGCAAGGGCCTGCCGTATGTCCCCCAAAATGGTGGAAGGTTTGGGAAGCCAGACTCCTGCCCTGCCCAGCCTTCCAGTTTGCACCAGGCATCCAGTCCACTGCATCTAGTGGCTGTGGATTGGGGCAGGTGAGCCTGGGAGCTGATCCCGCCCAGAGTGGTGAATGTGACGTGGCCAAGCCTCCTGCCATCACCTGCCTCAGGCCCCTCTGCCCCACCCCAGTCTCTCCATCCCTTCCCTCTGCCACTCCTCAGTCGCCTGCCTCACTGCTTTTCTCCTGCATCTCATTTCTCCCTAAGCTGGCAATGTGGGAATACTCTGGTCCCATCCACCGGCCTGCTCTTGGTCTGGTAAGGAAGATCTTATTAGAAATATCGGCCTCGGGCGCCTGGATGGCTCAGTTGGTTAAGCGACTGCCTTCGGCTCAGGTCATGATCCTGGAGTCCCAGGATCGAGTCCTGCATCGGGCTACCTGCTCAGCAGGGAGTCTGCTTCTCCCTCTCCCGCTCCCCCCTCTTGTGCTCTTTCTCTCTCTCAAATAAATAAATAAAATCTTAAAAAAAAAAAAAAAAGAAATATCGGCCTCTTCTATTTGCAGAGCCTCGCCTGCAGGCTCGGATCAGTTTTTGCATTCTCAGTGAGATGAAGATACCTAAACCCAGGATCTAGGGAGCGGGATTTAGACGTGTGTGTGTGTGTGTGTGTGTGCACGCGCGCGCGCGCGCACAGGGATTAAAAGACATTCCTTTGCTATTTGCCATCTACCATCCCTATTACTCAAAGAATTAATGCTTAGAAACTGAAACTTTTTATGGGTGTGTTGGACACGGCACAATTACTTCTTTTTTTTTTTAAAAGATTTTATTTATTTATTTGACAGAGAGAGACACAGCGAGAGAGGGAACACAAGCAGGGGGAGTGGGAGAGGGAGAAGCAGGCTCCTGGCCGAGCAGAGAGCCCGATGCGGGGCTCGATCCCAGGACCCTGGGACCATGACCTGAGCCGAAGGCAGACGCTTAACGACTGAGCCACCCAGGTGCCCTGGCACAATTACTTCTAATAAAAATTCAATCAATCTATAAACAAGGAGGCAGGACAATGTTTTGATTAATTCTCTGGCTAACCAAGGATTAACTTGAATTCCTGCTTTGTTCCAGAATTGTAACGCAAAATTCTTAGAAAATGTTTGAGTGCTCTCCCTTTCCCTCTTCCTCTGTTGGCAGTTGCTAGTGGGGACTCTGCAGTCACCGTCCTGTAGGTGGACCGACGAAGCTGGAAATGCCTCAGGGCCGCTGCTCCCAACATGGCTTGGGAAAGCTGCTTTTTTGATTCCTTCCTGGATTCAAACTTATTTTGCCACCGGCCTTTGTATCCCGAGTTAGGGAGACAAAAGTAGGTTCCCGGTGAATAGAGTTCTAGCACATCTGGGCCTTGGGAGGCTGTCGGCTCTGTGCAGATGGGGGCGGCATCGAGCTTGTGGGCCAGCTTCGGCACCCAACTCGTGCACAACAGATGCCTTATAATATCATTTAAATGAACGGATGAGTCTTGTTAGCACACAGTTCACCCCACAGGCATGAAAGATCTTGTGCTCTGCCCAGATTTTTCACTGTGCTCCTTCAGGCATCCCTGTGTGCAGTAGCTTCTGATAAAATGAAATCTTACCTGGTTGGGGCCTGAAGAACCTGTTTCCACCCAGTCCTCTTTCCTCCATGACATTCCTGGGAAGCTCGTATCTTCCCAGAAGAGCTGGAATCAGCTCAGGTTCCCCTGTGTTGTATCTTCTGGGTACGAGGATGTGAACCACAGCGGTCAGGACTGTGGGTTCTAGAAGCAGGCAGAGCTGCCTGACGTCTGTATCCCAGTAGAGAGACTGCCCGGAACACTCCCCCTCCACTCTGGCCTCCCTGCCCTCGAGCATGCCAAGGACAGCCCTGTCTCCAGACCTTTGCACCAGCTTTACCTTCCTACCCAGAAACCGCTTCCCAGAGCGGCCCCCTCCTCAGGATTCAAACCTCCGGTCAAATGTCTCCTTGGAAGGGCTTTCTTGCCAACGCCCTCTCAAGAAAGGCCTCCTTCCCTGTGAGTTCCCTTGTAACTGGTGCCCTGCTTTATTCTCTTCCAGTACATTCCAGCCTGGGCTGTTGTCTTTGTGTTTATGTGGATCCCCCAGCAGAATGTCAGTGTTATGAGGACAGGGGCTTTGACTGTCTTTTTCCCTGCTGACCCCCCAGTGCTCAGAACAGGGCCTGATACAAAGCAGACATTTGAAACCGATTTGTTGCAATGAATGGAGGAATGAATCAGGTTGTTTAAGTTTCCTCATCTATCCAATGCCTATAAAAATAGCTTAGAGGTTGTCAGGAAGATTAATTGAGATCATGTGTGGAAGTGATGACCTTCGTAGGAACTCAATACAAGACAGTGAATTTGAAGGCTTCCTTGGCTACCGAATATATCCTGGGCTCCAAGGATCGGTAGGGTAACTCCAGACCTTATGAACTGCTCTTTTAACTCTGCTGTGTGGACGGGTAGAAGAAATATCCTTGCAAACAATGAAATTGCTTAAAGGACAGTGTGGCCACTTGCACATTATTGTTATTTCAAAGCTGGTGCTCTGAGGCGTTTGGGAACAATCTCCTTGAAGGCATTCCTCCAGCTAGGCATTACAGCTCAGACTATAATTTCACTGTAAATGTGTCTTTCCTCTTTAAGCAGAGGGTCATTAAGTTTAATAGTGTCAAAGTGCTCTCTGTGTTACATGCAACTTAATTAGCGCACATGGTAATATTAAACAGCCCATTCACACTAAGAAATATATTTATACTTCTTTTTCCTTGGCTTATACTGATTTATCCTGCAGCACACTGTAAATGTAAATTACAAAGGAGTAATTATTTGCTCTTAAAAGAAAGAAGGAAATTGAGATGTGAATGGCCACATGCTTGGCTGGGATGGAGAACTCAGGGGGTCTGGGTGGGGAGGAAACCTTGGTGGAAATCTATTTCCTCAAGAAAGCTTTCCTCGGCTCCAAGGCTGGGTTAGGTCTAGTTTTCTCTTCCAGAACACCTTCTTCCTTCAACACATGCATCCCATAGATTTCTCAGTTTATCATCTGTCTCCTGCTACAAATATGAGTTCCAAGATGGTGGAAGCATGATTGTCTCAGTTACTACTGTATTCCCACCCCTAATACTGTGTCTGGTGGATACAACGTGCTCAGTAACTATAAAAATCTATCTCAACAGATGTTTATTCAGTACCTTCTCTTGGCCAAGGATTTTGTAATTGTGTGTATGTGGGTTGGGGAGAAGGTTACAATGGTCATCAGAAACAGAGTTGCTGACTTTATGGAGTTTACAGTCCAAGATGAGAAGACAGATATTAAATATTAAACAATTACAACTGTGATAAGATATTTGCTGCTATGAGTGTCTGTTTTGGGAGTCTGATCTAGTCAGGGAGCTCAGGAAAGTTTTTCACAAAGAAGCAGTGTTTAAGTTGAGATCTGAAGGATGGGTGGGCATTAACAAGATGAAGAGGGGAGGCAACAAGCAACAGCAAAGGCCCTGGGGCAGAGCAACCCAGGAAGAAGCAAGAGAAACCTAAAGCAGGTCAGTGTGGCTGGAGAGAGAGGGGTCAGTGGTCCAGATGAATCTGGAGGGGGTGGGGGGCTACACCACCCAGGACTTTGATACTGGTTCTCGTGGAATATTTGCTGTCTGGATGTTCCGTCTTGGGAGGACCCAAGCCCTGTGGAGAGGCCACATGTAGACACTCCAGTCAATAGTCCAGTTAAAGCTCAGCCTTCATATCACCCCAGACACACCAGGCACCAGACCCATGCATGAAGCTTCCAGATGATTCCAGTCGTCAGATGTCCAATCACTTCTGCCCATTCGGCCTTTCTAGCTGAGGCCCGAGACGTTGTGAAGCTGAGGTGAGCCATCCAGCTTATCCCTCTCTGAATTTCTGACCCACACAATTCATGAGCATGCCATCATGGTGGTGTTTGGCAATGCGTGGGCTTGGGTGGTCTGTTATGTAGCAGCAGGTAAGCAGAACACGTGTCAAAGGAGACAGGATAGGCAATGTTGCCAAGGGCAGCAGGTAGCAGCTCCAATCACCTGGACACCTAAGGTCAGACAGGAACTCTGAGGTTCTGCAGGTGACGGGGTAGAAGACCTGAGACATGCCATCTTCAACTCAACAGCTCATCTCTCCCCTCTCGGGCGGGGCCAAGGCAGGAGAGGGAACCAAGGGGGAGAGGGACAGGCCACTCTCTCAGATTTCTTTTTTTACCTTTCTTCCAAGGTGCGAATGTTACACAGCACCTGTGATTATCTGCCCGAGTCCTTATTTAATTGTTATTTTGGAATCAGTTGTTTTTGAAAGATTCCCCCCGTTGATATACACTGCTGGTGTTTTGCCAAGAGAGATAACAGTCTCAGCTTGTACTGTGATTGGATTCAGTGTGAGCAAAATACAGCAGCTGCCTCCCAGCGGAGCTTTCTGTCCTGGAAATACCTGGGCAGCCTGATTCAAATTCACCTTTCAAATCTTTACCTTGTCCATTTCGGGAATGTGCAGTTGCTACGTTCATTCGTGATCACCTAATTGGGTTGCTCAAACCTCAAACAGTCGCAGTCCCTGAGAAGTGTGCTGATGAGCGACTTATCTTGATCACCCCAAACTAGTGATTATTCTATTCACCCCAAATGGGGAAGCAAAACCCAATGCTGAGCAAATGTTCACTTCTGTAATCTTTAAAAAATGTTATGAATTAAATTGAAAATCGAAATTACTCAGCACAATAATAAATGCTTACTGAGTGTTGATATTTTGCACATCAGGTGGTAAAACTGTAACTGTGAATAAATTGCTTATAGTAAGATTTTTCCCCCCTTTAATGCTGCAGTGGCAGATGGGCTAATAAATATGCAACACTTTGTTCCGACATTTGCAATTTCAGAGGGGTAAAGGCTTCCCCCCCCACACACAAACAATATGCACAATCATCCAATATTATACTTTTTAATGGAAAAACTCAACTCATGTAATGTAAATAGCATTCCACTTTCAACAATTTTACTAGCTTAGCAACAGTTATAATGTGAAAGAACACATAAGCTGGTATTTATGTTCTTTCTTTGCAGGAGCATTTCTTTCTGCATGGGAGAGTTTCTGACTTTGAATTTAGGGAGCATTCTTGTACCTTAATTGGCAACTAAGGCGGGGGGGGGCGGTCATCGCTAAGTAAGCATTCATGATACAGTCCTGTTTGCTTCTAGTTGATAGAGGCGGTGTGAGTGATGGTCAGGAGCAGGCTGCCGTGACAGGCATGTCTCTGGCCCTCCCTAGCTGGGTGACCTTGGGCAGATCCCATTTACTCTCTGATCCCCAGCATTTGCATTTGCCCCTTGGGCTGTAAATTCACATGGTCCTTCAGGGCTAGGGAGCGTGAGGCTTCAATATTGCGGGTGGTGCCTGGCCACACTCAATGCAGGTTTGCTTTCATGACGATGGAGGTGGCTGAGAGATGTAGAGCTGAATAAAAACCTTTGTTCTGAGGAAGGACAACCTCAGTTAAAAATATCCTAGTAACTTTTACCAGGAGAGACAGGCTGCTCAGGTACACTTTTCTGTTGTGGTTCTGGGGTGTCCAACACGGTTGTAGGGCAGACCTTTGCAGGCTGGGCTCGGGGAAGGTAACACAGCTACAAGCCCTGCGGTGTGCGATGCTGTGGTTAGCTCCTTTGAGAGGAGGCTCCTTGTTGGCCGGAAGGCAGTGAGAGTGACGGGGATTGGGAGGAGGAGAGGTGCTGAGTAACTAGGAGCTTGGGAGCAGCTGTGGTCAGGACCGGGGCTCGGTCCCAGCAAGCAGCCAACTGAGCTGATGTGTGGAGCCTGTCAGCTCTGCTGGGGGAGTCCCAGAAAGAGCTAGGCCACATTTTGATGGGGGTGGGAGGCACAGAGGTTCTGCCATTATTACCCCAGAGGGAGCTCCCGAACCATTAAGCATTTGGGTTATGTTAACATCGATGACAATTAATGCCAGTTGTAGCTTGGGAGGCACCAGCACTCTTAGAGGTCCGAATAATTGCATTAAAGAGTCATCGCTTTCAGATTAAAACAAAGCCATCTATAGTTTTATCATAGACACAAGGGGAGACTTTTCTTTCTAAAATGTCCTCAACTTCTTTTATTCGTAAGCGGGGCAGAGGAAAAAAGTGCCTTAGCTGTTCTTGAGAGCTGGGCAGGGCACCACTGCCTCGGGGCTCGTGTGGGGTCTGATGATTTCAACACCGTTTTAGCCCCTGGATTCACTAAGACACATGACGTCTTCAGAGCAATAATTGTATAGGGTAAATCCTTGGGGTTTTTCCAGAGATGAGATTCTTGGCTCCAACAGTGTATCCTTGAGAACAAGGTTATGCTGCAGAAACACACGACCCTCAACTCCAAGCTCAAAACAATAACGGTTTATTTCCCGCCCACGCTGCGTGTTCTTGCAGGTGGCAGGGGTTCCTGCTTATCACAGCCTCTCAGGGACCCAGGCTGGCGGAATGACGCAGGCCTCCATGCTAGAAGAAAGAGAGGTCTGGAGGGCCTTTCATTGGAAAGTGAGAAAAGTGCTCAGCAGGTCAGTGACACAGCACTTGCACTCACGACTCATCAGTCGGAAGAGATCACTTGGCTTCACCTGACCCCAGGGAGGCTGGAAGTAGAAACCGACCATGTTCTGGGATGAAAAGAGCTGGAAATTTGGTGAGCAGCTTTCGTGACAGCCACAATCCACCCTCCCCTGCTCACCAGGTGTTTGGTCCCTACCCCATCCTGCAGGCAAAATACCCTCACCCTCTTCCCAGGAGAGACAGTCCCCAATCCCATCCTGTCATGGTGTCCAGCTTAAAGAGCAGGATCTTGGGATAATGGACCAAGGTCTCTACATCAGGTCTAGACACGATTTCTGTTAATTCAGAGATCATGAATTAACAGGACAAGTTACACACAACACCCAGAAGGCGGTGGTGGAGAAAAGAATAATTGTGATGATGATGGGGTGGCCTCTGGTCCATGGCAATTCTGAATTTTGCTGGCAGATAACCCCGCCCTGGGTCTGGGGACTACTCCTCGATTAGGGCTGGGTTCTGTGGTTTCCCAGTCCCTCTGGCTCCATCTTCTGGGTGGTTTTCCTTTACCTCTAATCTCCTTGACCACATCTGAAGGAAGCATTGGAGAACATGCCTCCTTGAGGGCCAAACAGCTTTCTCAGCCTATTTCCTGCCTGAGGAAGATTGGAGGTCCAAAGGTGGTTTTAAATCTTGAACAGTCGTAAATGTTTTTAGTCCAGACTCCTAGTTTCTCTGACTATACAACTCTCTCAGAAACTTAATTGGATTCTTATTTATTTGATTCTGATCAGCTTCGTGTGCCCATAGTTATACTCATAGATTTTTTTCAAGACATGCCTCTCTCTTGACTGGAACCTCTTGGGTTTGACAGGAAAGCCATGTTTTCAGTCTCTTTCCCAGGGCCATTTTGATCTCCTCATTCTAGCAGCCAGGCTGATGGGGAAGCCAGCACTTGGAAGAGTGCAGGTACCAGGCAGAGGGGAAAAAGCAAGTAGCAAAGTGTGCCAGCCCTTCATCTCCTACCTGGAAGTGGGTGCATATCACTTCTGCTCACATGTTATTGGCCAAAGCAAGTTGTGTAGCCATTCTTCACTTCAAGTGGGCAGCAGAGTGTAGGCGGCAGAATGGCAGAATGCAGTCCGAGTGCAGACAGAGCTGGAATGTTTGTGAGCAGCCCAAGTGACCACACGTTTTTGCGCTCTGATGAGCTCATGTAGCTGCACAACCAGAAAGTAGGAAGTGAGATTCACAGTAAAAGCCATTGATTATTCTGGTTAAGTAGGCCAAGTCCAAAGTAGCATGTTTCTGAACCATAGAAAAGAGCATGTTTATGAAACATACCTGTCTTAAAGGTTTTGCATGGGAAAATACCTGTGACTGTTCCATTGGGACGTAGTTGAAAGAGGGTTCAAGTCCTCATGCTAGAGAAACAACCGGTTAGAAGGAAGGATTCTTGAAAATTGGTTGTTCCATGGAATTTATGTCAATCACTAAAAATTTTGGCGTTTCTTTGTGTTATTCAGAACTTCTAGGTGGATTATTAAAAACTTCTTCACATGGATTGAGGGAGAAGATGCCCTCTCAGATATTATTTGGGTTAATGAAGAAATTGGATATGACCTTGGGACGAAATGAAAAAAAAGGAACAGACTTAATTATTGCTGAATTAACACAGAACCTAATCAGTAATTAAAAAAAAAAATGAATGAGTGGCAACCTTCCATTGATTTTAGACTTCTGATGGCAGAGAAAATTGCATGCCAGAGTTTTGATAAACATGTTGACTTTACACATTATATTGGAGAGAACCGACATCGTTATTGAATTTTCCAATCCATGAACATGGATCATCCTTTCAATTATTTAGGTCTTTGTTGTATCCAGCCCCAAAGATGACTCCCTGCTTCCTGAAATTTACACTCGTGTGTAGTCTCCACCCACATTGACTCAGAGTTGGTTTGTGTGACCAATAGAGTATGGCAGGATGATGGTATGGGACATCTGAGGCTAGGTCATAAAAGGCATAGTGGCTTTTACCTTGGCTTCTTGTATCATTTCTCTGGGGTGAGCCAACTTCACTGTTCCAAGGTCACCTAAGCAGCTATGTAGAGAGGTTCGTCAGCCTTCAGATGACTGCAGCCTGAGATGAAATCTTTTTTTTTTTTTAAGATTTATTTATTTGAGAGAAAGAAAGAGAGAGAGAGGGAGGGAGGGAGAGAGTGTGCCCATGCACATGAGCAGGGGTGAGGGGCAGAGAGAGAAGGAGAGAGAGAATCCCAAGCAGACTCCCCACTGAGCATGGAGCCCGACAGAGGGCTAGACTTCATGACCCTGAGATCACAACCTGGGCAGAAACCAAGAGTGGGATGCTCAACAACTGCACCACCCAGAGGCACCAGCCTGAGATGAAATCTTGACTGCAATTTCATGAGAGCACCCCAGCCTGAACTGTTTAGGGCTAAGCCACTCCTGAATTTCTGACCTATAGAAATTGTGGGAGATAATGTTTAATCTTGTTTTTTTTTTTAAGATATTTATTTATTTATTTATTCATTTGAGACACAGAGATACAGAGAGAGAGGGAGCATGAGCAGGGGGAGAGGCAGAGGGAGAGGGAGAAGCAGGCTCCCTGCTGAGCCAGAAGCCCGATGCGGAGTTCGATCCCCGGAAAGATAAGTTTCTTGGGATCATGACCTGAGCTGAAGGCAGATACTTAACCATCTGAGCCACCCAGGCGCCCCTAATCTTGTTTTAAGCAACAAAGTTTTAGGGAAATTTGTTATGCATTAAGAGATAACTAATGTAGTTTTTAAATTAACACCAATAAATATTTATCATTTTTGGTGTAGAGAACTTTCATATTTTCTATTAGATTTATTCTTAGGCATTTGATATTTTTTGGTGTCCTATAAGTAGTAGTATATTTTATATTTAGTTTTCCATTTTTGTGTGTGTCCATTACCTAGGAAAACAATTGATTTTTATGTATTGATTTTATATCCAACAAGAGTAGTAATTAATTCTCTCAATTTTTAATAATTTATCTATAGATAAAATAAGTTAAGGCACTGTAGATAAATTTGTTAATTTTAGTAATTTATCTGTAGATTCCTTGGGTTTTCTATGAATAGAACAGTGTCATCTGCATAACGACAGTGTTGTGTCTTCCTTTCCAACTGACATCGCTTTTATTTCTTTTTCTTGCCGATTGCACTGGTTCAGACTACCAGGACAATGTTGAATAGAAGTGGTAATAGTGGGCATTCTTGTAACATTCTCAGTATCAAGGGGAAATCTTTCTATGTTTCAACACTAACAGTTTTGCTGTTTTTTGTTTGTTTTGTAGATACCATCTATCGGATCATGGAAATTCTCTTCTATTCCTAGTTTCTAAGAGATTTTATCATGAATGAATGTTGAGTTTTATCAAATGCATTTTATGCATCACAGTGATTATATAATTTTTTTCTTGTTAATATACTGAATTAAATTGATCGATTTTTTAATGTTAAGCCAAACTCACATTCTTAAAGTAAATCTGACTTCATCATGATGTTGGGTTTATTCCTGTTTATATATCACTGAATTTATTTTGTTTGTTGCTACGGGCTAAATGTTTGTGTCTTCCCCAAATCCACATGTTGAAGCCCTAATCCCCAGTGTGATGATATTGGAGGTGGGACATTTAGAGGGGATGAGGTCATGGGGTTAAAGCCCTCATGATGAGATTGGCACACTTATAAGGGGATGGAGAGATCAGTGGTCTTTCTCTGTCATGTGAGGATACAGAAAGATGATTGCCTGCAAACCAGGAAGAGAGCTCTCAACAGACACTGCATCTCCTGGTATCCTGATCTTAGCCTTCCTAGCATCTAGAGCTTTGAGAAATAAATGCTTGTTGTTCTAATCACCCATTCTATGGTATTCTGGTATGGCAGCCTGAACTGAATAAAATAAAAAAAATTTTTTTATGAGGTTCTTCAGTGGTTCCCATTGGGAAGATTGGTCTATACCAAACTTGTTCACCATTATTAGAAATAAAATTCCCTGGAAGGTTTTGAGCAGATGAGTGACCCAATATGTCATATTTTTAAGGGCTCACTCTGGCTGCCATGTTGAAAATAAATTGGTGGTGGGGTTCTGGGGCAATGGTTAAAGCAGGCAGAACAGTAAGAGAGAGGACAATGGTATTGGTCCAGGGTGATAGTGGTGAGCATGGTGAGAAGTAGTTGGATTCTGGATATATTGGGGATAAAGCCTGTGGGATTCCTGATGGTCTGAAAGTGGAGTGTGAGAGAAAGGGGAGAGTCAAGGTTGCTTCCAGGTTTTCTGGTCTCAGCAACCAGAAGGATGGATTCGTCATTGGTTGAGCCAGAGGAGACTATGGCTGGAGAAAGATTATGAATGGAGTGGGTTTGGTGAATTTTGAGTGTTTCATTTGATATATTAACTCTTTCAATCTTCCCAAATACAAATGCAATGTAGTTGAGATTTTCATAAAATAGAGTTTATTTTTTAAAAAGTAATTCATCGTACACTACAACTGAGGTGGTTCAGTAATGCGAGTTCATTTTGAAGATGAGGGATGACCACTTTCTTTGCTGGAAGCTGTGGAGTGTCCCTGCGAGTGTGTGTTTAACGCGACTTGGAGATGGTGCAAATGCCTTTGTGATCATGAAGCCCGGCTCGGTGGGGCTCTTCTGTTTCTGCCATGACAGGCCCTGAATATAGACTTTATTTGATTATTGATGTGTCAGAAAAGCTTTGTCAATCCGGTTCTGGAGAAGGAAGAGCTAGAAGCTTTCTAGGAAACAAACAAACCCCAAACACTGACTTCAGAAAAGATAAGTTTCTGAAACTTTCCTTTCTTTTTTTTTTTTTTTAAGATTTTATTTATTTATTTGCGAGAAAGACAATGAGAGACAGAGAGCATGAGAGGGAGGAGGGTCAGAGGGAGAAGCAGACTCCCTGCTGAGCAGGGAGCCCGATGTGGGACTCGATCCCGGGACTCCAGGATCATGACCTGAGCCGAAGGCAGTCGCTTAACCAACTGAGCCACCCAGGTGCCCCTGAAACTTTCCTTTCTTGAATGTGACTGTATCCCTGGTCAGTTATAGTTTTCATCATGAGAGAAGTAGGAGAAGATAACAGGCATGAAGGGCCCTAAGTTGACTCTCCAGATCCCAGCTTGGTTCTTTTTATTAGTTGCGAAGCTGAAAGCTGAATCCTACACCACATTTCCTGATATTTTCACTGCTCTGAACATGTGAGTTTAACTCAAGATAAGAAATGCTTCAGGTCCTGTTAAACTTACACACTATCTGTTGTGTTATGAATTGAAGGGCACGTTTCAGAAAAAGTGGAGGACTGACTATAAATGATCTTTTAGTGCCAACAGAAAGGTGGTAGCTGAGGGTGCCAGGTTACTATAGAAACACCAGGGGGATGAGAAGAATTAGAAGAATGCCTTGTGGAGAAGCAGATTTTTGAAGTGATTGATACTGCATGCCTTGTCTAACATTTTCCTTTACAAAACGGGTAGATAATAGGGAGGAATTCTCCTACTATGCAAAACTATCAATAATGTTAAAATGTATATAGGTGTATATATAGTAATTTTTTCACAGACTTAGAAAAAAATTTTTTTAACATAGACTCTAATTTTTAAAGTATAAAATGCAACAGATAAATAGGAAAAAATATTTCTCAAGCTGCAACCATGGAGATAGCACCTAAGCAGGAAGCAAGGGGTCAGGATGAGCAGCTTTCCTCTTTTCATGAGCAATAGAGATTCCAGCCACCTCAAGACTGACTGCTGGTCAACAGTGCTGCTCACAGCTACATCATGAGATGTGACTTCAGCCAGCCTGAGAGATTCCCGCAGACTCACTCTTGAGAGCACCTGAACCTGTCTGTGCCTCAGTTTCCTAATTTGCAAAGTTAATGTCTATTTAATGTCTATTTCAAAGAGTTGTTATGAGTATTAAATGAAATGCTTGGGAACACAGAAAAAGCTCAATAAATCATTGTAGTGATGACAATATAGATGATGAGGACAGTTGCCAAGGAAGTCATTGTGATAATGGAATTTCTGGGCTAGAATAAAGACTGAACAGGGTCATAGTCCAAAGCCTACCCTAATGAATCGTTAGGTTAAATGAAAACAGTGGATAATTTTCCCTTTGATATGTAATCTGATGGTATTTGTCAAATTCAGGTTGGGAGAAATGCTATAAGAATACTGTAAGAATGCATTTTAAAAACCATTGAGTTTTGCATATAAACCTGAAGAGGTACTTGTAATGATAAAGATGTAGATGGTTCTGGAATGTGACCACAAGGCAGAGTGACACCAGAGCCTCAGGTGGTCTAGGATGAATCAAGGGAAGCTTTAAATGCCCTTTATCACTTCAGGTGGATGAAATTATAACTTCCAGAAAGCATTAAGAGAAATTTACTGTACACACTGTTTTAGAGGCTGATGGGTACATATTTTCTTTCTTTCTTCCTTCCTTTCTTTCTTTCTTACAGCTCGGTGTTGGAAATGGAAATAAAACCCGATGGTGCTGGAATTAGCAAGAGAGTAAAGACGAGAAAAGCAGCGTCTCTTCCTAACAAGTTTCTAACACCTGACGTGGCATGAAAGCCGTGGGGAAAGCAGCCACAGTGGGGGGAGGGCTTGTGAACTTCTCTCTCTCTCCTCCATCATGGAAGGCAGCAACCGCTGCCAAAAAGGTTGGGAAACTGGGTATTGAAGACATTGATATCTTTTTGGTAGACTGTTCTGGGTCTATAGCTTGTGTTGAAGTTCTAGACAGAAAAGTGAGGAGAGACATTTGTAGATGAAGGCTGACCTTCTGAAGAGCAATGGAATGAAAAGCTGGAACCAATGATTTCTGTAACTTCTTCACAGAATTTACCCAAATATTAGAAAAACCTCATTAATTTATCCTATGGAGAAGAAAGCCAGACTGAAATGGTACAAAATCTGGATTACAGACTCTGTTTAAACAAATATAGTTTAATTATTTCAAATACTTTTCATATGCCCTAAGATAAAATGTGTGTTAACAGGTAAAATGAGATGAGCTAGAAAGACTGCTTGGAATAATCTACACCACACCATGAAGAATAGAAGGAAAAACCTTTAACATACATGACCTGCATGGCTTGGAATTGATCATTCCTGAAGTCTTGTTTGAAAAGGAACCGTTGATTTGGAAGGAAGGAAGGAGGAAAACTCTGAAAATTCATAGTGGAATCAATTATTTCTATATGGGTCAGACCCAAGTTGTCACAACTATTGAATAAGTACAGCTTTGAAGAATTTCTGGAGTGTCCATTTTTCAACTACAGGTACATAGCCCCAGGTGCTGAATCTCTAATCAGTGTCAACGGCGTTTCCCCCAATTCTTAGTTTTCTTTATGGCTTTTGCACGAGGCTGATGGTCCTTTTCTTTCAGAGCCCTGACAAAAAATTTTTTAAACGATTTTATTTATTTATTTGAAAGCGAGAGAGAAAACATGAGCAGGGGGAGAGGCAGAGAGAGGGAGAGGGAGAAACAGACTCCCCGCTGAGCAGGATCCCAGAACTCCGAGATCATGACCTGAGCCAAAGGCCAGACACTTAACTGACTGAGCCACCCAGGGGCCCTGACAAAACATTTTTTAGCCTAGTCTTCTAGCAACATACAGAAATTCTAGCTTACATACATAAAAGTAAATATGTACCATTCATACTGTTAGGCATAATGCCACAGCCATGTATATCACTAGAGGTCCAAATCTGAGAACCCCTTGTTCACTAGGCCCAGGCATACATAATAATCACAACGGCAAACATTTACTGAGCGCTCACTTTGTACTAAGTGCTCTTTCATAGGTACCTCATTTATCTGTATCTTGTATGTACTCCATGTTTGCCCGAATGCCGGGTTAAATTGTCCCCAGATTAAAACAAACAAACAATCCCAAAAAATGAACCTACAGTCTCACCCCATTTACATTCTGCAAAGATCCTTGGGTAAGGGGCCTGTGGTCCTCCAAGTCCCCCCTGACTCTGGAGGAAGGCTTTCTGGTTTCTTGACCTCTACTCCTACTGTCCCTTCCCCTTCTCTCCCTCTCGGTCCTACACTTATTATTCCCCTATTCTGCAATCGCCTTAATTCCTTCATAGCACAAAATACCTCCCATTCAAGACTGCGTGCAAAATAGACTTTACAAAAGACTTATGACTCTCGAGGGAGTGATTTAAGCACATTTTTAAATTCCCAGGGCCTCTCCTGTAGTCTCATATTTAGAAGTACGCCATATACACAGGAAAATTGAAAGCCATTGCTCAACATCTCTGCTCAGATTGGGAAAAAATGCTATTTTTATATGAAAGAAAAATACATCTGACTCACTAAGAGCTACTATAAATGGAAAGACTCCAAAACTTAACAGTATTTAACTTAATGATACCAATTCATGAATGGTTTTGTGAACTGATGGATTATAGTTAAAAAATACACACTCAGGCACATGAACACACGTACTGATTTCAATAGCCTAAGACAGGGGCTCCAATCCCTTCCACACAGTTACTCGATGTTCTTCCTTTGTTGGTTTGGAAGCTGGAACGCAGATATGTTCATGAACATAAAATATAATCCAAGCCAGGAAAGAGAATGAGTGGTTTAACTTGAAATGTATACTAGACAGAGTGAAGAGAGCAAAACCAAACAAAACAAGCCATAATTTCCATTCCAGTGGTCATCAACCACGCGAGGCTAAAGCAAGTTGTTAGAATGGTATTGGATTGTCCGCAGATGAAATCCATCAAATGATGGTTAGTTTGTTGATTGGAACCATTGAATGTCACTGACACCATATGCCCTTTGGAATCTTCAAACTGTTCAATCTGGCACCACAGGAAGAAAAGAGGAGAGGTTAGAAGCAAGCAATGAGAATGGGTTAGGCCAGAGGGTCTCAGCCTTGGCTTCTCTGAAACACTGCCATGCCCAGGGCACAACTGAGGTCAGAAGATAGGAATCCCTGGGGCTGGACCCTGGTAGCAGCAGTGTTTATACTTCCAAGATGATGCAACATGTAGACGGTTGAGTTTTCAGATTACACTGAAAGTGACAATTGGCAGTCCACAGAAAGGAATTTCAGAAATTATAAGACATGCTAGCAGTGCATTAAGGCTATGGACACTGACAGGGAAATGCATTTACTGATCAGAGCCTATTATAACAGGAATCTCTGGAATGAATTCTTTTTCTGTTTATCTGGACTTTGAAGCATCCATAGATCCTTACATTTAGCTAACAAAAGAAGCTATGCTTTTTTTTACTTAAATCGAATTTCTTTTGATAATGACAGATGTTCTTGAAAATACCTGACCTAAAAGAACTAAAACCTTTTGAAATAAGTGAGTTGAAAGGTATTATAAGTATATTGTGTAGACCTAAGCACCTAGATGAATTTTAGAAATATTTAGATATCAAAAGTCAAAGAAAAGACAAGAATTAAGGGTGAAAAGATATTCTGCTTACTAGAATCAGCCTGCAATAAGATGCTATCAATTTCTTTGACCAGCTAAAAGGTTTTAAAGGAAAAGGAAAGCTCTTTTCAATTGACTTGGCTAAAAGGTTTGTAAGTTTCCAGGGGTTGAAATGAATGAAGCACTTTTGCATATTGTAGGAAAACAGAGAGTGGAATTTTGATTGATGTTCTTTAATTAAGATAATCTTGTGTTTAGGAAGCTGCAAAGCAAAACTGGAGATGATTTTAATCCCATCTCATGATTTATTTATGGATTATTAAAACTCCATCATTAATAAAAATTATATTTCAGAATGGCATATTATCAGAAATAAACAAAGAGTGATTTCCCCTCCTGGACTTCCTAAGCCAAATATGCCTAGATGATTGGGCTTATCTCAATTATTAAGGTCCCAGGGGCACCCTCCCTCCCACCACCTTGCCTTTGGAAATATCCTTTATAGCAAATTAGAGATAATTTCCCCTGATCTACAGGTTGAAATATCGACAATACTTATTACTATTAGGAGTGAGTTTATATGCTTACACCTTGTCAGGTTCAGCACCAACATTGACAATGATAAGTTGGGCTGATGAAAACTGATCAATACCATTTCCCACACTTCACTTCTGTAATGCTCCCCAGGGTTATAGGTGATTAACTACAGAAGAATATGTCATCAGTAAAAATTAGTGTTATCTGTGGCCCGTGTTTATTGGTTATTTAATTCTTTTAAGTTAAATTATTTTGACTTAATGTGATTTTAAATTATATTAAAACCACCCAAACCAGAACCAAAATATTCGTTAAGATATAAAGCTCCAATATTCATGATGAATGAACTTTAGCTTAGATTTATCCTTTGTTGTAAGTTAACTGTATTACCTGCGGTTATAAGTTTGTATAATTTAAAACATGAGAAAGAAAATTTCTTCATCTTAGGTGACCGAAGTTTCTGGCTTACGGAAAGTTTAGGCATCAGCATATCTTGTTTTAGATGAAAAGTGGGTCCGATGAATAATCCTATAGTGTGGTCAGGGATCTGTGAAATATCCGGGCAAAACAAAACAAAAAGCAAAAAACCCACAGCCATCACCAAACAACACATACACACTCTCCCAACCAACCCCCCAACTTGGGAAGACACATTTCTGGGAGTTGTGGTGGAGGTCAGGGCTCGCAGATCTGGAGAGGTGGAAGATGATCTTCTGCAGCATTTCTCAAAGGAGGTTCTGTGGGTGGATAAACCCCTTGAGATGTTCTATTGCAAAAGGGTTCTGAGGACAAGGAAATTTGAGAAATGCTATATATTCCCCTCCTTCTTAGACATTCCCTCTGCATGTTAATTTATTAAAGCCATTGATAACTTTTCCAGTTAAGACAAATGACCATTTCTGCTTCTCCAGTATTAATCCAACATGGTTTGACCATGGGCTTCTTCCCCAAGCTCATAAAGTTTATTAACCTTGAATGGCATTTGTTTTTTGAAACACACTTTGGGAATGCTGATCCTTGAGGTGTAAAGGCTGACAATGGAGGGAAGAAAGAATCTGCACAGAGCAAAAGAGAAGGAACCAGAGAGCGCAAACTTCTGGCAGGGCCCTCGTGTCCTCAGGCAACCACTGTATAGTGTCTGTGTTGTCCATCTGACTCTGTCATTTGAATCCTCACCTTAATTCCCTCAGGGTGGGAACAGAGCTGGGTTGGAAGTGAGGAGTCATGGATTCCATTCTCCCTTCTGCAACTGAGTGCCTTTGGACAATTAACTTCCTAATCTGAATCTCGCTTTTCTCCATTATAAAATCTGAGTTTAAAAAAATAATCTTGATTGGCCTTTCTAGGCCCAATTAGATGATTCTACCTCAACTCTTATAATGGGAGGAAAAGAGAAGATAGGATTTGCTTGAATTCTCTTCATGACCAACTTCTCTGGAGTGCAAAAGGAATGATGAATGAAACAGAAATCCTGTAATACAACCTTATGTGGATAGGTGATTTCTAGCCCTCATTATTCTGGCCATTGTGTTTGAAGATTGAGAGTCATGGGGGCAACCTGGATGAAAGCTGGTTTTAGTACTGTACTTGCTGTCATTCAAGTCTTTTTCTCCCCTCAAACAGTCCAGAAACTTTCAGCCGCTAGATCTTTAATTAAAGCCAAAGGGCAACTTTAAAATTAGTTCTTTTAATTAACTGTCCTTCAGGTTGTACAATCTGTGATTGCACTATTCTTGGTTATTAAATACAGTTTGCACTTCAAAAAAAAATCAAGATGTGGTTGAAACGACTGATTTAAATGAAGCTAATCTAAAAATATGGAGAAACACAATAGGACAAATTATTATGCAAAAGTGTCTATGTTTTTTGCATATGCCAGTATTTTCCTTTAATATAAAATTAAATTAAATTAATTGGAGAGAGAAGTTATAATCGCCAGGGAAGCTAAATCATTGATCTGATGCCGCGTATTAGCTGACTGTTGTTTTTCCATAATTCTCATTACCTGGCTTCTGTAGCTAAATAATAATTTAGAGACTGAAGACTTAAAGTCACTTGCAAGTTGCATCCCAAATTATATGAAACAAAATGAGTGACTCCCAAAACTGATACCAGATTATCTTAAGATGTATTTTCATAGTGAATCAAACTATTTTTTCAGGATCCATCTGTAATAATCAGTTTTAGATATGATATTCAGTATACATTTGATTAGAAAGGTAGAAATCAAGTTCTTGAAAGTGGAAACTAATCCACTCTTCCCCTCTGATACATCTGCCATCAAGCAAATCTTCTGCCCTCTCATCATGTTGGATTCTGATCTCTAGCAGTGGTTCTCAAGCACTATGGCACATTAGAATTGCCAGGGGAGGTTTTAAAAATTTCCAGTGCCCAGATTGCACTTGAGACTAATTAAATCAGACTCTTTGGGGGTGCAACCCAGGCACCAATATGTTTATAAACTTCTCAAGAGATTCTAATATGCAGCAAAATTTGATGACCCAGTGAAGCAGTATCACCCAATGAATTTCCAAGTTAACTGGCTATACGATTTTGGTTTAAAATTAGCAGTGTGAAATACATGTTTTTATTTTTCAACACTTCTGTAGAAATTGCCTCAACATAGGGGCACCTGGGTGCTCAGTAGGTTAAGCACCTGACTCTTGATTTTGGCTCAGGTCATGATCTCAGGGTTGTGGGATCTAGCCCCACATCAGGCTCCACGCTCAGCAGGGAGTCTGCTTGAGATTCTCTTCCTCTCCCTCTCCCTATACCCCTCCCTGCTCATGCACGTGCTCTCTCTCTCTCTCAAATAAATAAATAAATCTTAAAAAAAAAGGAAATAGTCTTAACAGAAATGAAGCTACTCCTTAAAAAAAAAAAGACAAAATGTAAAAAGTGGATAACAGCTTGTAGTAGATGCCTTTGGTGTCTACTTGTTTCATGAGAAACTCCTTAATTGTGTTCCTTTCCCATCCACACCAGAGAGTTCTGGTGGTCACTGGACCAAAGTGGCCAACCGGAATACACATCTGGGATTTTTGAATTGAAATTCAGAATTTATATTTCTTTGTGGTTGGATGTATGGGCTGTGGAATGGCTGACCGTTCTGGCAGGTGGACTGGGTAGCTGAGAATTATGGGGAGAGATAATTTGTTTTGCAAACAAATCAGAGGTGAGTGGCAGAGACAATGCTTCTAAGACTCCAAAAGTAGACATCCATTGTTTTTGCTTGGTTGGCATCCCTCCCCATTTTGTTAACAGTGCCTTATTCTTCAGGGACTATCTTGCTCCCATTCCATGTGGTCCTGGGGATAACTGACAAATCAAGCCTATCAGCCTTTGCTCCTTGAGCAGAGACTCAAGGCAGAAAAAGGGGGCACCATCATTTTGGTGACCACTGTTGGGAGAAACTGTTAGTTTCTGCTATAGGATCCCTGGAGCTGTCTGTATTCCTGTGCCTCCTGGGGTCAAATTGTTCAACAAACCTTTCAATTCTGAGATCAAGGGTGTCTGCTGCTTGCGATTTAAGAATCCCAGCACAGTGTTCTAGGTCCTAGCTCAAATTCACATGGAGGTTTGTAGCATTCTGTTTTGGGGCTCATGAGGCACTCTTGTATCCTTAAGTATTTTTAGCTCATGGTGTTTTTGATATTTATAACTACACATCTTAACTAGAACAGACCTTTAGTTGACTCCCCTATTTATGTGGATGGCCCTGAGACTGACTAAAGCAAGTTCCAGTCTCTCCAGGTCCTACTCCAATCTTCAAGGTCATAGCCAAGATAGCCCAACTATTTTATCATTCTGTATGCTTTCTGAAAACCTCATTTATTTGCATTTTGTAAGTATGAAAATCTTGGGGAAAAATTCCTAACAAAGGTATACTTCGTGAACAATAGGATTAAAAGCTTATCAAATAGAAACATGGTTCTAAATAATGTATGATCCTTTGAACAGGAGCCCAAATCACTTCCTGAAAAAAGAGCTCTTATTTCCTCTATCAAGCAACATTAAATGAAATTATAGTACTGCCATTAAATCCAATTGTACACCAGTAATTTTTCATTTCCAATGGTACTCTTCTTTATTAAAAAATCTTTATTAAATAACAAAATATTCCAGCTAATATAAGTACTTCCTTGAGCTCAATATTAATATACTTGGCACACAATTCAAAGCTGTCTCCTCAAACTCAGGAAGTGCATGATTTTTTCCTTGTGATGCAACAAGCAGAATTATAGTGAGCCTCCTCTGTTTCTCCAGGCCTAGTCACAGAAATGGTGAGGTGTGTGGGGTGTTCAAATGGGTGACTTCTTAAATCTGGATCCATGGAGCTAGATTTGGATCATATTATTAGAATTTAGAGATAATTGGTAAAAAAAAAAAAAAAGCAAAACCCAAAACCAAAAAAGCACAGCACAGTGCTAAGCAGCTTAAGTGATTAACAATGTTTTGATCTTTGGCAAACTCTGGATGAACCCTTATGAAATGGAACAGTGGGGCAAGTGCTAAAAAAATGGGATAATAAAGTCTGACCAGTTCACAGTGTTTCCTTTTCTAAGAGTCTAAGGAAGGGTAAATATTATCTTGGAATATTCTGGTAAGGAATGCAAGCAAGGCAACTAAAAGGAGGCAGTTTAAAAGGCATTCCTTTGACCATTATACTTTATTTTTAATACAAATAGGTAATAAAATAAAAGGTACCCAGATATCTTTGAAACAAGAATACATTTTCTGTGTATCAAGCCATCATTTACAGGTTAACACTGCAAAACATTTGAATTAATAACTCTTAATTTGCTTCCGTAAGATTATAGGCAATAAAAAATGATATGTAGGATGAGAACTAACCAAGAAGAAACCAATTCAAAAATCCTAAAATCTTGTCTCTGTATTAATTCCTTCACTGCCAAAAAAATCACATGCATCTACAAAGAGAAGGTAGGTATCCTTAACATCATACGTTATTTACAAAACAACTTCATTTCTCTCAGTTACTCTGGATACTGCGGGCCTGCCCCATACATGCACTGTGGGGCCAACATCACGGTCAGCTTGGCTTGCCTGCTCCCCCTGGGCGTGGCCATTCTAGGCCCTGGAGGGACGCCTCACACCAGCTCGTAGTATTTCCCCGTCTGGGGATCAAAGTAGCAGTTCAGACATGGGTCATACAGCAGAGTCAGCACCTCCTCGTCCTCTTCCACACTTGGGTCTTCTTCACCTGCGGGGAGGAGAACCACAGACACGTTAGCCGCCTGCCCGCCCGGAACTGCTGATTGCTGGGGCAGAAGGGCAAGGAGACAGGCACCTCTAACCCTCCTGGGAGATGCTCCTTGTGCGGGAGGAATATCAAGGCCAGAATGGAGGAGCACAGCAGACGTGCGGACTCTGTGCACACAGCGTAAGACAGGGCCGGCTTCGCTCTGAAGGACAAGAAAAGCTGAGTTTGGAGGCCAGGCAGGGAGGGAGAGAAGAAAGGGACAGGGCCAAGGGACTCACGGGATCAAGGATATGAGGGGGATTCAAGACTTGGGGGCGACAGTTCCAGACTCGGTTGTGGGCCAGAGCTGTATGAATGCACCCTAAAAGTGCTACCAAGTAAGCCTGAATTAAAATGATAATGCTGTTTAGGAACACAAGACACATGAAGCATAGAACACATACAGAAAATGGTCAGGTGATGGGTAATTTTATTAATGGTAGGAAGGTCTGTCACATTTGCTAGTAACATGGACGTATTGGCGCCCTGCTTCATGTTGGTCTCTTGTGACAACTGTTTAGATGGTTTGGAGGAACTCCTGCTGCCTAAGTTATTAGCAGGTTTGGTTGGTTTCCAACCCATGGCATGGACTGGAAAAAAAAAAAAAGACTGTTTTCGTAAGATCTTCCCTGAGCACCTTATACATGCCCAGTGCTATGCTAAGTACTTGTGCACTTGGTGCCATCACCAGCAAGCGAGTGACTTGTGACTACTTCTGAAAACCATGTGATAGGAGTCCAGAAGCTAGGAGGGTAAGACCTCCCTGAGCTGGAGAGGATCAGAGCAGGCTCAGGGAGGAGGGGTGATTAGGAGAACACTCCTCTCTCTTGCTTAGCACAGGCTACTAAGGACCAGAGAAAACCCAGTCTCTGGGGCTGTGAGCTCACCAGGGTTACTTTGAGAAAGGCTCAGCTGTGGGCTTGGGGCAGGGCTGACATGTAACAGAGGCTCAGTCAATACTGAATGTTTCTGGAAAGGGTGAATACATGACTGTGAAAGCCAAGTCTATGGTTATAAGTGTCACTGCCTAGAGTGCGGGAAGGTGGTGGGACTCCACCTTTTCCAGCCAAAATCAGACCGAGCTGGTGCATGGACGGTGTCAGGACAGTGACAAACTCGAGTTAAGTCCCAGGGGGCGGGGCCAAGATGGTAAAGTCAGGGGTTGAGATTCTACCACAGCCATGCCTCTGACCCTCCAAAGACCCATAACATGATCACCCCTGCACCAGGCACTGAGTCGGGTGCTGGGGATGAGATGGTCGACGAAGCAGGCACTGTTCTCAAGGAGTGTGCAGTGATGGGCAAAACACAAGAGCGGCTGACTCTCTTACGGGCAGCACACAGCACCGGCAGTCCTTAAAAAGTTGAACTAACCAGAGGACTAGGTGCCTCTGCCTTGCTGGCTAACATCTCAACTGGCGGAGCTCTGGGTGGTTTAGAAAGCACTTCACGCGCAGTAGCTCGCTTGACCCTCCTGTGAAATCGACAGGGATTATGGTGCCTGTTTGACAGACAAGGGAAGCAGGGTCTGTTAACCGGCTCACCTGAGGTCACTCTGCTGAGTCAGAGGCAGAGTCAGGGAGGAACCTGGGTTTCCAGACTCTCAGTTCTGTGTTCTTTCTACCGTATTGGCGCCCTGCTTTCATTAAGAAGGTGGTGGAACACGTTCAGTTGGGAGCTATTATATTATGGGAATTTAAACATGGAAGAGGGTAAAAAATTGTAAAGGTGTCCTTCATTTGAAAAACTCTGGTTTGGAAACAAAAGAAATTTCATTTCTCATACTTCAAAAATCACAAAGATGAGAGAGTCCATGTGGGAGGGCAGAGGCAAAATCCAGGCTTATTAGCTCCAGAAAAGACAAAGCTTGAGGTTACAGCAGTCCTTCTGGCCTCAAGTACATCAAGGGTGATAAATGAGAGAGATGTTAAGAAGATTCTGTGGGGTTCCAGGAGGAAGCAAGAGGATCAATGAAGGAAAGTTATGAGGAGACAGATTTTGGCTCAGCACAAGGAAGAATTTTCTAAACAGTAGAGTGGACCAGGAAATGGGGGGGTGGACCCTGGGGAGGGTGAAGCAGGGACTGGGGCAATCACTTGTGTGAGATTTTATTGTGCACAGGGCAGGACCAGATCCAATGATCCCTGCAGTGTCTTTGATGAGTTTCTGTGACTCTTGGCTGCAGTAGCTTATGTCCTTGAAGTATGACAGGACTTTGCTAATGGCCACGTTAATGGTGGTAGCTGACCTGAGCACCCTGCACAGTTTCTAATTAAGAATAGGAAATCAGAGAAAGCAAGCTGCCTTTCCTTTACTTTCTATTGTTACCTCAAGAGTGGTCCTCAGGGTCCACCTTCTTCCTTTAAGTAGGAGAGGTTGGGAATGCTTTTCAAGTGACTGTTTCTCGTGGAAGATGACCCCCTTTTAGGTCACTTCTGCACCTCAAAGGGAGGGTGTGCATGTCCTTTACCTTCACATATTCAATCCATCATCCCTTTCTTATTTAGGCTTCTTCAGAGAACAGAACCAATAAGTAACTTATGTGTACCTGCTACGTGAAGATGTCTATTAAATCTGTACCATGTCTAGGTGTGGCTGTGACATTCACACACAAAACAAAAGCAGCTAGTAAAGATTAATGAGGGGGGATGGGAGAGGCAACTGCAGAGTGGCCAAGAGAGAGCCCTGGGCCCTAGGATCTGGCAGACAGGACAGAGAGGAGCTTGGCCGCTGCCTACCCAAATGACCTTCAGGCAGTTACGGTTTATTTTGCCTCACTGGACCCTCATTTCCTTATTTACCAAATGAGAATAACAATGCCTGTTTCATAGGGTTTTGTGGAAGATGAAACTGGACCCTGGATAATATGCATAGCACAGTGCACATAGCAGTTGTTCAACAAATGATCGTTACTGTTACTATTAAGGATAATGACAATCCTGAAATAAATCATGAACTACAGGCTCTAAATTGCTTAGTCACTCAGAACAGAAACACTGATAAAGCTTAGAGTCCTAAGATAAGGCTTCACAGAGACGGGCAGCATGACACTGAGACAGTGGTCAGAGAGACCTGGGTCCAAATCCCATTCTACCACTTCGTATAGCTGTGGGACATTGGGAAAATTCAGCACTCTGAGCCTTAGTCTTCTCATGTGAGGATATTAATACTACCTGTGATAGTACCTATGAGAACTAAGTAAGATACTTTGTAATACTCCACACACACAGTGAATACTCAATAAATGTTGTTGATATAATTGTCATCATGACGAACGGAAGATACCTGAGTTAGACACAAAAGGGCTATGGCCACTTATACCTTATTCCCCATCCCAAAACTATACCTGTTTGATTTTTCACTACCAAGAGAAAAAAAAAAATAGTGGATTTGAATGAAATACAAAGACCCCAACTACTGTCATAAAGGACATTATCATGAATTCATCTTTAAGTAAAAAGAGTTCTTAAACCAAAAATCACATATTTTTCAAAAAGTAAAATGTATTTTTCCATCAGGTGTAATGTTAAAATCATGTATCACAGAGGTAAATGATTACAAGTCAACCTATCTCAGGGGTCTGCTATCCGATGCTTCATTTTTACTCCATCTGCACAGTGGGGGAAATTCTGACCTCTGGCATGTAAGTTACATGCCGTATAACTGCTTAGCGCACTCGGTGCTGGTACTTTCCAAAAAGATAAAATTTTAAGCCGGCGCTATTAAGTTAGGAAACTCAATACATATTACGACCAGTCAGGAATCTTTCTAGATGAAAATAACGGTTGTAATGGGCCATGGGTCTTTATCACCCAACTGCAAAGGGATCGAGGTGGAGCCAATTCATTAGTAGGGGTTTTGCTACATAATGCATAAAAACTGAAGCAGTAACTGCTATATAAATGCATTCGTTCCAATACAAATCACTATAAAACTGGAACCTCATGCATTATAACCATGGGACCAAAGCAGGTTTTGTGGTTTTTAGTACTAAAGCTTTAAATGGATGAATTTTAAAACTCTACCAACAATGACACTCGTATAAAAATTGGGTGACATTATGTATAATTTTACATTGAAGTAAGTGCTTTAAACTTGCATAAAAGGTTTTGTTTTCATTATAACTTAATTTTCAAAGCCTCCAATTTACATCATTTTAGGCCATTGTAATCCCTACGTAATGAAATTATAATATCATTAAGCAATTACCACTATGATGTCAAGCAATGGGAAATGTTTTGAAAGGTAATTATTGTGCAAGGGTATGGGGTAATTTTCAATTATATTCTTGGATGGAACAGAGTTTGTTTTTCCCCAAAATGCTAAATTGCTCTATTTAAAGACTGGCTACAGAAACTCTAAAAGGACAAATTAACAAATAAAACCATTCTCTGCTACCAGACTAAGAGCATCTGGACAGGGGTCCAAATTACATTTTTACTCTTCTCCACATAATAAAGTCATTTCCAGTGAAATAAAATTGCCTTTCAGATAATAATCTATTTACAAACTTCCAGCTTCATCCACTCTGAAATTGGTTAACAGCAATAATAGAAGAAAAACCAACAGAGCCGGACCAAATGCAGCAATATTAGTTGCCCTCCCCTCTGTTAGATCAGTTCAGGCAAACAATTCCTTCAGTTCACCTTTTGAAAGTCCATTAATATAAATGCTTAATTATCTATATTTATTGCATTTTAACCATAGATAATAGAAAACCTATATGCGCGGGCTAAGTCCTCAAGCTTGAAAACAAATGATGTGGCACCACTTTATCAGATTTAAAATCTCTGAATCAAGACGCTGCACTTGATTTTCGATTTTCTGACGCTGCCATCCAGAATTTTTTAAAAAAAGTTAATGCGTTTTCTCTCTTATAGATCTTGAGAACTGATTGACTGTATTTTTATGTGCATACTAATACACTATTGTTTAAACAATTCAATGGTGAGGGATCACCATTCCAAACAGTCAGCCTCAGGATCAATAAAGATGACATTTTAGATAAGATTCTGCTGAGCACCAGGTGCTTGCAAACTCTTCCACCAACGCCTCTCACAGTAGGGCAAAATTAACTTGCACTAAAACCCGAGAAAGTCTACTGTAAACTGCTGAATTTTGGTTTTCAGCAAATACGTGTCCTGGGATGGGAGAAAGATAAATGACCAAGCATGGGATAAAAAGGATGAAAAAGATACTTTCTTCTATTAGAAAACCATATTGTTTCTCGGAAGGCAAATAACATGCCATGATTATAGTTCAGGTTTCATTTGGGAAATAAGTACATCAACTCTTTTGCAAAAACCAGTGGCTATATTTTACTTGGAAAATGCCACTGAAGACAACATGTTGAAGGATTTGGAAGATTAACTGGGAATTAGTGCAATTTCATTCTTTCCAGGTAGTCTCTACTTACAAATGTGCAGTGATTCAAATGTGTGCTTGTATATCAAATCATCAGTTAAACTTACACAGTGTTACATCTTAAACTTACACAATGTTACATTTTAATTTTATCTCAATAAAGCTGGGAAACAAACTTACGAAACGATTGTGCACTAAAGAGATGCCTTCCTTCTAGGAGTACTAGAAGTAAGCCCGGAAGTAGAGAAGTAAACACGTTGCCAGTGCCTGAGGCTCTCTCTCTTACTCCAGAACCATCCCACCTACTTATTCCCCAGATGCACCCCAGCAAGGTTCTTAGTCCAGGGTGTGATTTCAGCTTCCCTTGCTGGAATTGGGATGCGTTTTCCCCTAGCTATGATGGGTTGCCACCTCGCCTGAAATCAGGCCATTGAGACATTATGGGTTTCAGAGCTCAATAGTCTGGTTAAGGACTTCCCTGGTGTGTAACAAAATGCATTCAGAGTCATAAACTGCACATTTCCAAGTGCAACGTTGCCACCTTAAACTCTTGCTTTAGACTTTTAGACTCTAATAGACTTTCCTTCGAAGCAGCTTCTCCCAACGTCCTCCTTTTTCTCTACAAAGTAATGCTCCTCTCCTTTGTTCTCCAGGCTTGCCCATGCTTTGCTGCAGCTTGCATGTCCCAAATTGCCATTCTTCTGCTATTCCTCAATAAACTCTTTTTGCTGGTAAAATAACCCGCTCTTTTGTTGTTGAGGTTAACACATGCACTTACTTTCATATGGCCTGGGGCAAGTTTTCTAGAACTAGGCATTGGTCAGGCCATCTTTCCCTGCTGTTCAACTGCAGTTATGCCTCTAGCTCTGCAGATGCATCTTGACCTCTCCACCTCAGCTGCAGCTGTGGGGGTTCAGCACCTTACTTCTCAGCTCTAAGCCCCAGTGTCCATGTGCAAAAGGCGGGGAACAGCAGTATCTACACCTCAGGAGGCTATTATGAGAAGTAAAGGGTACTTGCAGGTGGGGGTCACAGGAAGGTGAAATAAATATTAGCTATTATTATTTTTATCCTAGAAGTCTAAAGATGGGAAGCCCTCCTTCCCTGTGAAGCCTTCAAAACCACCTTCACAGGTTCTGCAGAAAGGCACTGATAAGGAGGAAGCCTGGGTCCTAGTCCTAGCTGGGGCTCTGATCGGGCATTTGACCTTAAGCAAGGTCAAGTTGAGGGTGTTGTACTGCATCACTGTTCTTAGCTGGTTCATCAGAGCCCCAAGGCAGGGTTCTGAGACCCTAACTTCCCCTTTAGCCAGAACAGTTCTGCTTTTATCTCTTTTATATGTTGGAATTTCATATGAAATTCATTTGAAAGAAAAGTTTTCACTGCTTATAAATACAGTTTAAGAACCACTGCCCAAGGTGACCTATCACTGTTTTAGTTGCGAAAATGCTAGGGTCTAGGTTCAATGCTCTCATTGTCAAATTTTAGAAATATACCTAATATACTAAAATACTGGAATGGGGGAAAACTGAAAGTAAGACTTCAATGAATTACTCATTTTTTTTCAAGGATGGTATAAAAAAATGGCCTTTTGAAGAACATTTCTCTCCCTCTTTTTCCCCTTTCTCCCTTCCTGTCTTCCCTCTAACAAAAATTTAGAGAGTAGTTAATAACCTATAGAAATTGCATGGGGTACTTGGGATCCAGGAGTGAGCACACTGATAAAGTCTCTGCTTTTAAAAACTCACAGGCTACGTAGGAAAGAAGACATTAAACAAGCAAACAAATCACAAATGACAAACTGTGAAAAGGGCATGAAGAAAATGTACAAGGCGAAGGGAGATGGACCTACTTAGATAAGATTGTCTAGAAAGGCCTTTGAGAAGGTAGGTGACAAGCAAATACCCAGGCCTGGCAGCTTGGCAATCCAGGGATCCTGTCTCTCAGTCAGGCCCTCGCTCCCTCAGATTTGGTCAGCACAGCAACTTTGCCCCCGAGTCCCTCAATCCCATGGAGAAAATGCTGCCACTTGTCATTCCTGACAAGCATGGATGGGCAGGGGAGGCAGGTCCAGTGCTGAAACAGGGGACTAGAGGTCTGCTCTTTTTTTTTCCCCCTTGAAGAACTTAGGTACTTAGCCCTTGAGATGTCTCAATTTGTTTTTTTTCCTGTAGATCAGGAACTCTGAAGAGAAAAATAAAATTTCAATTCCTGATTTTATATATATTAGTTTTAGAGTAGGTAATTTAGGTACTTGGTTCAAAATCGAAAAAGTATAAAAACAGTGGATGGGCTCTGGGCCGGGCTGTTTGGATTCCCTTCCCAGCTCTGCTGAGGACTGGTGGTGTGACCCTGGGCAAGGCATTCAAGAACTTTGTACCTCAGTTTTCTCAGCTGTAAAGACTAACAGTTACACACGCACACAAACAGTACCTTCCTTGTGGTGTTGCCGTGACAGCTGATGTTAGGACTTAGCACAGTGTCCGGCATATCTCCCTAAATTCCTGGTATCGTGGGACAGAAGCCCAGGAAGAGGCCCGGACTGCCTGCAACCACGTCTCCCTCTTGCTTCTGGTGATACAAACTGGATACTTGAACCCATCATTTTTCTTTGACCAACAATTTATAAGAACACTACCTTGGCATATTGATATGTTTTCTACAACTAAGCCAATGACATGTAAAGAGTCACCAAATAGGAAACACTAATTTTTGATAATACTAATTAGCTACAAACCACTCGAGCAGATCAGAAAAGGGGAAAGGGACAGCTGATAGAAACCGAGGCTGACAGGCAGGAAGGGCGCCAGATCTGGTTAACATCGGCCAGAACATTTCTACAATCTTCTGAATTTAATTTGTTAATTTGCCCTCGATGGAAGTTCTGTTTACCTTCAACATAACTGAGCTCCTGCTGTCAAAACCTCACTTGGCAATGGTGACTTGAAGCCATCCTTTTCCAGCTAATTCTCACTAATATATATCTTGGGTGCCTTTGCTCAAGGACCACGCTCTCTGTTCTTCTGGTTTATTTGAGACACTTAACATAACATATTATTTGTTCCCTCACAGCAAGGTCTCCTCCTGACAGCCAAGATTCTATTTTTCTGTCATAAGTAATTATAAATGTACACCTCTAAAAAGATTCCCAATTTGAGGGGCATAATCTATTTCAGACAGTAAATCATGGAGACATCTCCATCCCTTGGGCGGCAAAAATGTACAGCTCAGATGTATGAGCTCTCACTCTGAATTTTCCATACCTGAAAAAAAATGGGATGCTCCACTTTTTCCCTGGGGCAGTTAGTGGGGGAAAAACCTGGCACCTTTGTTGGAGCAATTTATATTGGCTTCAGTTCCTGTATTATTATTTTTTTAACTTCAGATAGCATGCTTCCCTCTTCAGAATCCCAACTCAAAAAGCCGTCTCAGGGAGTCTCACTCTGAGGTTATTTGTCACTCCAATTATGCACTTTAGACTCTCCTCTACCCCTTCCATCCCAATCCCTCTGTTTCCACCAAAGGCTTCTTTTCCCTTCCTCCTCTATGCACTCCTGACAATCACGTTCCCTGCTCACAACCAAAACCTGATGGTTCATTTCTATGACTCTCCCCAACAAAGGGATGCAGGCAAATTTTCATTCCTTCTTCCTTCCCATTCCTCCATCGCTAACACTACTTGCTATAACTCTGTACCAGCCTTATCTTTAAAGACAAGTATCCCTGTATGAATGAAAACATGTATCTAGTGATCTAGGAGCATCAGGTCTGCTTTATAATAATATGAACAGCTAGTAAGTGCTTTGTGCACAGTATACCTTATTGAATCTTCATGAAAAACTTTCAGGTGGACACTATCTATTATCAGTCTTACTTTACAAATGTGGTAACCAAAAGTCCTAAAGGCCACACAGCAGGAATTGGTAGACCCGGAATCCAGATGAAGGTCAATTTGATACCAAAGGACTTATCATCCTATAAAATGAGGCACAGGGTATCTCATTTTGGGGGTGTGAGCCTAAATGATCAGCATTTAATAAAAACAGTGGCATCTCAAAGCGACTGATTTTCTCTATTTGTAGTTAATGATTTTTTATTTTTTTATGCATAACATTTTCCATAGTCCCACCTTGAGCACTCAAGCTTCCAGAAGAATCCAGATGCTGGTCTGTTGGCTGTTGACTGGGAGGAATAATTGGTGGGCTCAACATATTTAACCAGTCCCTAAAAAGACAAGAAGAAAGTAAATAAACAACAGGTCTGCAATTTCATATATAAATTTTACCTTTCCCTTGGATTTTTCATTTCCCGGGGCTTCCACAAAGAAACATTTTTTCCCCCTCCTTCATATTTCAGAAGGACAGAATGTTCAGAGGTTAATATTCAGTTCTATAAATGGATTAACATAATGTCAATCACTGAACTAACTAGTTGTTCCACAAATACATTAACTAGATTAAAGATGACTATTCCTCTCGAAAGTTTCTTATTGTGGCTATTCAAGTGTACACAGGTCCTCTCCTATAAGAAAATTATTTCAGTAACTCAGAAGGAGTGCAGCAGAGACAAAGCTTCTTACGATCTTTGGGTAAGGAAGCCTAGCAAAGTCACATGTCACCTCCATGACAACATTCCAGATGTGATCTGAAACAGAAGCTGGTCTTGGAGCGGTCAGGGACCAGCCACAATGGCGGGGTCAGCAGGCACTCACTCAGGTCTTCAGAGCAACAGAGGGCAAAAGAAGGTAGAGTGAGGGGAGCCGAGCACCCAAGTGACCCATTCCTTCAGTTCTCCTATTAAGAACGGGGGCAAAACTACTCCTACATTCCCTGTTCTCTGCCTCATTTCCCAAGTTCTTTACTCCCTTCCTCCTCCATTCTTTTCTGGTCTTCCCGGTCCCTCTAGGAGGTACCTGCATGGGTGTGATGCAAGAGGGTGACATTCAGAGGGCACGAGTCACTGTGTGTTCTACTTCAAGCCTTTCTTGTCTCTCAACTTGTTAGTGAGCTTCTTCAGGGGAAGGGAGAGTGAAGGCTCTTCCAACATGAACTCTCTTGCTTGCCTTGATATTAGCATCTGTTTCGTTTACCTTATTATTCTCAACAGGAGCATGTTCTCATGACTAAACAACTTCTTTCTAAATTTCTGTATTTCTGTCTTTATCTACAGTGGGAGCCAGTCCCAGCAGTTCGCCCCGTCAATCCCGGCACCATGTTTCCCCATGCAAAAGCTTGGCCACACCGCTTACATCATAAGCCTCTTCAATAAAGAGGAGATAATGACAGTACCTCAGAGTTTTGTTGTTAGGACTAAATGAAAAAAAAAAAGGTGAAAAACATTTGGCATGGATCTGGGTACAGAGTCGCATTCAGTAGATCTCAGCTATGACCACCATTGTCTTCATTACTGGTGAAAATCATAGTGTGGCTTTCCCTACAGTGATAAACCAAGACAGCAGGAATTGGATTTTGTTGGAATTAAACCAGTCAAGGAGGGAAGAATGGTTACAAGTCTCTGTAGCAGAGGTTTTCCATGAAAGTCGTTCACTCTTCCTGCAAAAAAAAGTATCTCAACGTAAAAATTACCTAATTCTTATTTGTGATATTTTAAGACACTTTCAGTTACTCCTCATCTTAGCTATCACTATGGCTAGTGAAATAAGCAAAGTGAACGTGCTGTATAATTGAATTTCATAACAACACATTAAGGACATCAGAAAGGAATTGTTGCAGACTTCCAAGCTAATGGGGCATTTTCTGATAAGCGCCTTTCATTTAGTCCATTTCATTACTGTAGACCCAAATCCCCACATTATAGAAAATTACAAGGTCACATACAAATTACCAGCCCTGGTGACCTCGTTACTCAGTAAGAGTGCTGAAGAGCAATGAGGAACACCAGCAACAGAAATAATAATGTTATCATATGATGACATCCCCCGTGACAAATCAGAAACTCTAAACACTGGCAGGAGGAGCTCCTACTCAAGGTCCATGGACATGGGGGTTGTATGACTGTTATAAAAGGTAAGGTATTCACTTCTTAGGCCAATGACTTGATTGATTAATGTTTTTCCTTCTCTGTAGTAGCTATGAAAAGTGCAGAGTTCTTCCTTTTGTGAATTTTTTGGTTGTTTAAAATAATTTCAGATTTATAGCTTTTCTGTAAGAAAAGTACGAAAGTACTTCTTCTTTGCAAGAAGAGTACAAAGAACTCCTACATATCCTTCATCCAGATTCCCCAACTTAAACACTTTATCACATTTGCTATCTATTATCTATCTATCTATCTATCTAGCTAGCTAGCTAGCTAGCTATCATCATTTCTCTAAATGGGATTGGCAAACTATGGCCTGTGGGCAAAGTCTGGCTCAATGCCTGCTTTTGCACAGCCTGCAAATCGAGAATGATTTTTACATTTTTAAGTGGGTGAAAAAATTAAAATAATAATGTTTCATGACATATGATAATTATATAAAATTCAAATGTCAGTGTCTATAAATAAATTTTATTGGAATAAAGTCATGTTCACTCGTTATGTATTGTCTATGGCTGTTTTTGTGCTACAATGACAGAATTAAGTATTTGTTATTTGGCCCTTTACAGAAAAATGTTTAATGATCCCTGGTCTAAAACTGTGGGCTCATTTCTTCAATACTAATACAATACCACAGATTCATTCTCATCTCTCCTCTTTCCATATTTATAACTCCTTTTGACAGTAAGGAACCTGGCTCCCATTATCCTCAATAAATTTACTTATTTTCTGAACTATAGAATGTGTCAAAAGTAGTTTCAGAACTGTTAAGCAAACAAAACAAAACAAAACAACCAATAGAAAACCCCAAACCTACTCTCTAGAGTTCTGTTCATGATTCTTTTTATTCCTTTGTTAAAATAGTATAAAATAGTAAAATAGTATGGTCTAAATTTACTTGGGTTAGTTCCTCTCCTTCCTCTTCAGTTGGTTGTATTATTTGTTTAAAATGTAGTTGGAGTCATCCACTTCTGTTTTTTTCTACATTAACTATTTATTTTTATTATTTTTGTTGTTGAGTATGTAAAATGTTAACAGTTCAAAAGTCAAAATACACAGAGAGTCATATTCAGGTAAGAGTCACATTTCCCCCATGTCTCCCAGTCTGTTTCCATCCCCTTATCACTTCCATGCCATCCCCACCAGCCCTCTATAGGAAATCAATTTCATTCTGGTATCTCCTATGTTTCTTTTTGCAAAAAGTAAGCAGATATGTGTCTAATGCAAAAGGTACCATATTATAATGACTCTTGCACTTTCATCTTTCAACTTAAAATATAACCTGGAAATCATTCACCCCCCAGTTCATAGAGAGCATTTCATTCCTCTTTTTTTTTTTTTGAGAGCATTTCATTCTTTTTCATGGCTGCGTAGTACTCCACATGTGGCTATGCTATCATGTATTTCCCCACTCTCTCATGTTTGAGCATGTTTTCAATATTTTGCAATTATTGCAATTAATGCTGCAGTGAATAACCTTGAGCTACTGATTTTTGTATACTTGGAGATATATCTTCAAGGTAAATTCCTAGAAGTGGAATTTCTGGGATAAAAGGTAAATAGATACTTGGTTTTAGATACTGACAAATTCCCTTCTCAAGGGCTGTGCCATCTGCATTCCCACCAGCCATGCGGGTCAGTGCTGGTTTCTCCACAGCCATGTCATAAGAGTATGTTGTCAAGTTTTTAATGTTTTCCAATCTGAGAGATAAAAGCTGGTATCTTAAAGTAGTTCTGATTTGCATTTGTTCTCAACATGAGCATTATGAATGGAGTCGACTGTCTTTTCATGTGCATAGGGCTATTATGTAATATGTAGGTATATGCATATATGCATTTTATTTCTCTATTTTTTGTGTGTATTCATGTCTTTGCTCCTTCTTCTATCAGGTTTTTTGTCTTTTCCCTTCCCTTTGTCATGTGTCTTTGCTTAGACTGTTTTTTTTTGCCATGCAAAAGTTTAAAAAATTTTTTCTGTAATCAAACTCCTTTCTTTTATTGCCTCTGTACTTCGAGTTATAGTACATGGTGTGAGTTTATTCTGGTGTAAGGTGAATCTAATTTTATCTTTTAAAAATGACTACAGAGTTCTCTTGACAGTGATATTATTTTAACTTAAGACTCAGAAGATTTTATACAATTAAGAAATTTTGATCAAAGCAATGTGTTTGTTTGGCTTTTTACTAGGTATGCATTTATAAAGTGTATTTTGAAAAAAAAAGGGTTCTTTGTTAACTATAAGATATGGAAAATATTGGGCTAAACACAGTCAACCGGGACTTTTTCTTGCAGGACGTTTGAGAGCTTTTAACACATTGTGAATCTCCCAAGAGGAGGACAGCCCGCATGCATGCATCTAGAACGGTCACATTTTTGGGGATCATAAGCTCATAGACCACACCTTGAGAAATGCTGCTTCAGGTTATACTACTTTCCCATCCTGGTGGCATTGTTTTTTGTTTGTTTTGTTTTTATTTACTTTGTATATGTTTAACAATTTCATCTTCTCCAGAGCATTTTTTGGTGCCTTATTGATAAGCACAGGTGCATAGACTAGCACCTGTATCTTATATGCTGACATTTTCATATGTGATATTTAATACGAATTGACTCGACCCTTGATCAACTTCTTTAAACCCCATGCCTTCCTAACTCAGGAAGCAGCAAACATTTAAGGAAGTGGGAGTTTAGCTGAGGCACACTCACAGCATGCGAGCCCTGGCTAGAGTTCTGAACGTCTCCCTGGTCTGCTCTTACCTCAGCTGCTGTGCTCTGGAATCTGTTCTTGCTCTTTGTTCAACCATTTTCATACTTGTCTTATCTTCTGCACTTGACACTCCGGTTGCTTTCCTCAGCTCTGATTATAACCCTTTTCTCCCAAGGACTGACTCTATCTACCTGTTATGAAAGCCTCTAACTCCTTTGGTGGATGAACAACACCCTTTTCAGTCAGGCCTGCTCTCTGAGCATGTTCAGGTACTGCTGTGTCCTCCCCTTTCCTCTTGTGGACTCAGGCAGGCCTTCCACCCCTGCCTCTCCTCTTGAAACTAGAGAAAGGACCTCCAGGCACACCTATGCATGCTGAGTACTGTCACCAGAAGATATGTTTTATTTAAGAGTCAAGGCAGTGGATTCACATTAAATACCACATATAAAAATATAGAGCAGATGAAGAATAAATACCATCTTGTGAATTTTCACAATGGCCAGATTTATCTAATATTAAAATCTTGGCCAAAATAAGGATACCTCATGTTTTCCTCCCACTTGCATGCTAGATTTTTTTTAAGTGAGGCACTGAGCATTAACTGAATCAGGTATTTTTACAACTGAGGAGGATGTCCTCAGTGAAGATAGACTATGGTTTCAGCTCCTTCATTTAAAAGCACCATTTTGTTTACAAGAAGAATTTTACACACATTTATTTCATTAATGTGTTTCCTCTAAGTACATTATGTGTGTACATACATATAAACCTATACACAAATACATGACATGAGGCCAACAGTTAGCTTAATCATCTCTCTACATACTCAGTAACCATTTACTGAACTCCTGTGTGTCAGGTTCCGGGGAATCAAAGAGCTCACAGTCTGATGGAAGAAGCATTCTAGGCAGCAGAAAATGAATTAAAACATGGTTTGTACACAAAGGCTGCTGTGGGTCGATCAGATCACCTGCTTGTTCCCTTCAGAGACCTCCCTTGTAATGAAATTATCTACAATCTTGTATATACTGAAGTATTTATTTGGGGGGGGATAATTATTTGAGAAATCAAAAAAGATGTATGAAATCTAAAGAAATTATTCATCTAATTCTCATTTACAGCCCTGAGCTACCTGCTATCCTAAAGCTCTGGGTTAGAGGAGCCAGCCAGTCAAATCTGGGTATATGAGATCTTATATTTGGAATTTAGCAATATGCAGCAATTTCTATCCAATACTTAATGATACTTAGCATTTGGTGCCGGTGTGCATTTCTTAGTCACTGAGAGAAATGTGGGTTTTAAAAGTCTTGTATAGCCAGGGACAGAATAGGGAGAGGCTTGGGAAACATCTTACTCTGGGGGGATTTCACAGATTTGTCTTAAAAGCTGATGAATACTGTTTTCCCAGAAAAACATACATAAATACTAAGTTTTACTTCCAATTTCAGGAGGTCTGAGGTCACCTAAAGCCCACTCATGGTCTTTTGGACTCCCAAATTAGGCACATGTACACCTTGGAATACTGTGGAGGTGCTGTTTTGAGCAGTGTAAATTCCATGGTTGGCAAAGTTTTTTTGTCAAGAGCCAGACACAAAATACATTGGGCTTTACAAGCCATGAGGTCTCTATTGCAACTATTCAACTCTGCTGTTGTAATGTAGTAAGCACACATAAACAATAAGTAAACGTACGGGCATGGCTGTATTACAATAAAATCTTACCAAAAATTCTCGCAATGAACAGGATTTGGCCCACAGGCTGTAGCTGAACGACCTCCATCTTGGAGGAAGGGATTGTGAAGTGAAACATTCTGAGGGCTTTTATGAAAATTCCTGTCAATTTTCCTCCTAAATGTGTTTTGAATCCACCTTTCTCACCAACTCTACTTCTACCACCAAAGCCCAACGATTACCTTGCCTCATGTTATCTAGCAAAAACTCTTAATGGATCCCCTCATCACCATTCATTCTGGCTTCACTTCTCTGCTGTCCACACTGTAGCCAAAATTCCAATCTGATTATGTCAACCTCTTGTTTAAAACCCTTCAGTATCATTGGGAAGATACTGTACTTGAGAGTAAAACCAGAATCTTTATGCTGGCCTTTGAGGCTCTGCATAAACTAATCTTTATGTATTTTTCCAACCTTGTCTTGCATTATTCTCCCTCTCACTAAGTTCTAGCCATGCTGGTCTTCTCTCAATTTCTGGAATATGCCATGCTTCCAACTATCATGGGGCCTTTGCCCAGGCTGTGCCCCCTTGTGTAGAGTACATTCTCCTCCCCTGTTTCTACTCTTCCTTGGCCTGGTAACTAATCCCAACTGTGATGGTGTTTGGAAGCGAGGCTTTGGGAAGTGCTTAGGTCATGAGGGCAGAGCCCTCATAAATGAGATTAGTGCCCTTATGAAAGTGAACCCAGAGAACTCCCTTGGCCTTTCTGTCATGCGAGGACAGAGTGAGAATACAGCTGTCTATGAACCAAGAAGACAAGCTGTGACCAGATTATAAACTCCATCAGGCAGGCAATCATGTCTGTTTTCTTCACCTTGGGCCTGACGCATAATAGATGCTCAACAAATGTTTGTTGAATGATTATACTGGAATTAAAATTTAAAAAAATGTTGAATGAATGAATGAATAAATACTTGTAGGAAGGCAGGCCAGGGCTATAAGAGAAATACCTAGAGGTGAGAGTGAAAAGATTGAGAAATGGATGAATTTTTGAGAAAGATCTGGTAGAGAGGAGGTCAGGAGAACATGCTCTGAGAGCAGTGGGAGCAATAGCAGAGGCCAGGAAAGGCAGCTAGTTCAAAACAATATGGGAATTATTCTTCCCAGATATTTCTTCTCCTCCCCTCCTAAAAGTGCTCAGGGGATGTTTACATTATGGTGGGATATGACATAGGATTGCATTTCTTCCATAGCAAAAGTTGGGAAACACACTGCATAAAGAAGCACTGTATTTTCATTTCACATTAAGCTATGTTATTTGGAGACATGCAACAAACACTCACACAAAAGGGAAATCATACTCTTTCTTCTTCTGGCCTCTACAAAATCATCTCTCCTGCCCATTCCTTTGTCAGAAAATCCATAAAATGGAGAGGACCCAGCTCCCTCCAAGTGCTCAATGCTCCAACAAATCACAGAAATCATTGATTCCTCTTACTCTACCAAATATACTTTATATGTTCTCTGTAGAGCTGAGTATCTTTCCTGTTTGGCAGTGTTTTCCCTCAGGCTAAAAAAAATATTAATGACATAGCATCTTGGGATCATTTTACAGACACTGACTCATTAGATATGGCAGATAATTCAACTCTGGAGACACAAATCCAAGCATCAGCCATCAAATTCAACTACAATGTGTGAACTGTAATAGCCCATTTCCTTGAGACAGCATGGAGAGAGGCTGGCCCCTTCCTTGTCTTCTCTGCACTGTTACCAGCATAGCTACTTTATGATATCACATTGAATAGATGTTTATTGAGCCACTGCAGGGTCAGACTTTATGCCAGGCACCAAGGAGTAAGACATGATTCTGCCCTTGAGGAATTCAGTCTCCTGGAGACAGACTGTTTGTTAGACCAACATTTAGAAGAAGGTGGAATAAGTATTTTTAGATAAAGTTAAGCCCAGGGAACCTTTTACAGTTAGGAGAAGGTTTTAGGCAGGGGTTTCAGCAAAAGTGATGAAAGGGTTGTTCCTGGAGGATGAGAACGAAGGAGCAAGACAGAGAAAAGACAGAAGGATATTCTAGAAGAAACAGCATGCACTACAGCAGAAAGGCCTGGGGAGCCAGGAGCACTCCTCGCAGTGTGAAATGATGGGCACTGGGCATATGTATGTGTTAGATGACGGGAGTGTTGTCAATTGCTAAAGAAGGCAGGGGTTTTAGGTGGCACACTAAAAAGTTTTTACTTCATTCTGAAGGCCCTGAGGCTCTTTTGAAGGATGTTAAGCTATAAGAATCTTGGATTTGCCTTTTAGAAAGTCGCAGTAGCAGTTGTGTGGAGAATGGATTGGTGGGGAATAAAAAGGGGGCTAGAAAGATGAGTTAGGATTTCGTTGCTGTATAATCTAGGCAAGAACTAATGGTATTATTTTGGAAATTTAGTACATGTGGGTATGAAAATACACTCTGTGAGGAACACAGAGCCTTCCCTTTGACAAAACTGATTTCCCATTGTATCAAAATAAGGTCCTACTGTACAGAAGTCTCCTAAGAAGACATCTTGTTTTTGTCATTCTATGAGAGTGAAGGCTCTAGAAATGGCAGTTTTCCTCAAGTATCTTACACTCTAATTAGGACTATTTTAGATTCTTTCTGTGTGTCCCATATATTATCTAAGTAAAATTCAAATAGTTATTGAAGATCCATGTGTCCAATGCTGTGCTGGGTATATAAGGATACTGGATAAAAATAAGACATGGTCCTAGAAAAGTAGGCAAAGATATGAATGGGCAGGTCAGAAGAAAAGACATATAAATATACTCACCTCTCAATATGGAAAGATGTTGACCATGTATATAGTTGTAGAAATGCAAATTAAAATAATGAGATACCACTGACACATAGCAGCTTGGCAAATGTTCTGAAGTTTCATGAAACTCAGTGTGAGCTGGTAGGAATGTAAACTGGTGGACAATTTGGTAATATCTATCAAAGTTACCTTTCAACCAAATAATATTACTGCTAGGAATTTATTGTAAACATATACTTGCCCAAGCTCACAAAGATATGTGCATGAGGATGTATATTACAGCACTGTTTACAGTAACAAAAAGCTAGAAACCACCTATATGTCCATCAGCAGAGAACTGGCTAAATAAATTACAGTACATTCAAACAATGAAATAACGTCTGGCAGTTAATGAAGAATATGTTCATCTATATGTGCAAATTCAGAAAGATGTCCAAACTCTATTCAGTAAAAACCAAAAAAGCAAGTATAGAATAGTAGAAAGTCTTATCCCATTTATGTTGAAAAAATATATAAATAAAATATGTATTTCCTTATAATATGCACAGGAAATTTCAGAAGGATGCCCAAGAAACTGTTAACCATCAGCATACCTGGGAGCAGAAATGTGGGTTTGGGGGTGGGAGGAGTAAGATCTGTTTCTCACTTTCTATCTTTCTGCTCTGGTTGAATTTTTTTCTACTTTCCTTTTTAAAGGCAGATTCTCTCTCTTCAGGAGCTTTCAACTTGATGACATCTATAAGAAAACTTCTCTGAAACACAGCGTCAAAGTATCTTTTAAAAAGTGTTTTAAGTGATGAATGATTACTGGAAACAGGAGTCTAGATTGGTCCCTCGACCAATAGGGGAGGAGAGAGGAAAACAGTGCCTTCCTCATGCCAACATGTACCATCTGAGCTGATCCTAGCAGCCTTCCCCATTGGAAATACCAACTTCAATGATGAAAGCAGAACATTTTGGGTCTTTACAAATGTTGGTAATGTTCCTGGAAATTGTCAAGTTTTCATTTGCATAAACAACAGCTGCTTTATCTAATGCTATAACTTATCCTTTACCTTTCACTGGAGGAGAATCATTTCGGGGTGAAAATTCTCAAGAAAGTCAGTTTATCTCCTCAAAACAGAAAAAACTAATCAAGCATTGTCTGATTAATTAGGGACACTTGAAAAAATGCTATCAAGGCCTACAGCTGTAATCAATTTAATCAACATGCAGAGAGGCAATCTGGTTTCCTTGATTAACAAAGCTGAATGTTAAACAGAAAGTGTGACACTGTAGTGCTATTAGCTAAGGCTACAAACTGAGCATTTTCCCTAAATGTTCAAAGTCAGGTCAGGATAAAGTAAAAACTCTCTTATGATGAGGACCATGGGCATGAACATTGCAATTCTTCCCCTTGATATTTCCATGCCGGAAGAACAAGTTTCATCTAAGGAGTAGAAATGGGTAGTAACTTCAGAATGCTTCAAGGAAGACACACACAAAATCAACTACTTGAAAAGATCACACAATAATAAAATGAGGACAAAAAAAGTGATGTGAGATTTCTCTCAGTTTAGTGTTACCCAAGTTGGTTATGGAATTCATCAGGAACAGGCATGCCAGACATAAAGAGATAAAATTTTTCTTATTACATTTTTAAGATGTGGATGTGAAATGCATCCATATAGTGTCAATGAATAAATTGGAAAATTCAATTTGCTTATTTTATTTGCATGAAGTCAATTTAAATGTCAAGATGTCTAACGCAAGACTGGTTTATTAATGGTTTGTTTCTTGCTCTTAAAAATCACAGTTATAACTATAAAGTGATGATTATATTTTGTGTAGTTGATCTTCACAATACAGTCTGGAATTCTGTCTGTGAAAATGGCAATTCTCAATCTTTTGGGGATAAAAAAATTCTCTTTTTTTTGTGCTTGGAATTTAGTGAGAGCACAAATAAATACTTGCTAACTAATGTGTTGTAATCAGATAATACATTTGTTGCATGTAATGTTATCAAAATAGTTTAATTATGGAAATATGTAAATAATTTACCTAAAAAATAAATTGAAAAGAATTCAAGGTAATCTCAGTATCATTCCCATTCACATATGTTTTCTCGAAGAGGGGTGGAAAGGAAAGAGTATGCATGGCACATAGAAATCACTTCATAAGAGTTCAAGCCTGCCCACTAGTAATATATTATAGTACCTGTGATTTTGGTTGGTCACTTTTCTTCTCCTTCTCCTGAGAATGAAGCTCTTCTTTTTTTTTTTTAAGATTTATTTATTTTGGAGAGGGGGGTGGGGCAGAGGGAGAGGGAGAGTCCCAAGCACACTCTGTGCTGAGCGTGGAGCCCGATGCAGGGCTTGATCTCAAGACCCTGAGGCCACGACCTGAGCTGAAACCAAGAGTCAGATATCTAACTGACTGTGCCACCCAGGTGCCCCTGTAGTTATTCTTTTTTATGGGCAACCCACCTCATGTGGTTTGGGGGGGGGTTGCTAGGCCTTCCTTCACTCTCAGTATGGGGGCAGACATGAGACCTAAGGTAGACCAAAGTCTACTCTTGGGCTTTTGCTGGATTTATGAGCAGGGCCTTGACTTGTGTTCATGAAAATATGCACGTGCAAATTATATTTATTGAGTACACTTTCCCAACAGAAAATGAAAGGTTGAGAAAAACTGTATGAAGCTGTGATATTTTTAAAGAGGTCCTTCAGGAACCTTATATTTCTTTGGGAGACAAATACTGTTTTACCCAGCAGAAGGATGCTCATAGAATGAGCATTTCTCATTCAAAATAAACGTGACATCTTTGAAGACGCAGGGCAAACATCTGTCTCCTGAAATAACAGGTTTTATCTTCATATCTTTGAAGGAACATTCAAAAAATATCTGAATGCCTGCTTTTGCCACTTTATACTTTTGTTCTAAGTATTGATAATAGAGTGGGTACCAAGCCACAGTCCCTGCTCATAAGGAGTTTACAGTCTAGAGGTGGAGACAGATAATAAATAAGTATACAAATAAGTGAAGGGGTTCAGACTATGCCACTCCAAAATGTGCCACTTTGACATAAGGATTATTTTGAGCTGAAGGCAATGAGAAGAAGTAGACACAAGAAAAAGTCTTTGCCCTCTCTTTCTCTACCAGGAAGGGTTGGATGATTTTTTTTTTTTAAAGATTTTATTTATTTGCGAGAGAGAGAATGAGAGACAGAGAGCATGAAAGGGAGGAGGGTCAGAGGGAGAAGCAGACTCCCCGCCAAGCAGGGAGCCCGATGTGGGACTCGATCCCGGGACTCCAGGATCATGACCTGAGCTGAAGGCAGTCGCTTAACCAACTGAGCCACCCAGGCGCCCAAGGATTGGATGATTTTTAATCACTGGAGCCAACTCTAGACTCTTACCAGAGATGACACCAGAGCAATCTACACAACAAAACTTACTAACTTGCTCTTATTTTCCATTAATAATAATTGCTATATATATATATATATATATATATATATATATCTCCCCTCCCATAATCTGCCACCTCTGGAAAGAAACTCAAAGTCCCTTTCCTTTGTCTTGTCACTGCTACAAAATTTATTGTTGTTGTTGTTGTTTTAAGATCCTATATAAGCCCAAGTTCTAACCACTCCTTTTTTTTTTTTAAAGATTTTATTTATTTATTTGACAGAGACTCAGTGAGAGAGGGAACACAAGCAGGGGGAGTGGGAGAGGGAGAAGCAGGCTTCCCGCTGAGCAGGGAGTCTGATGCGGGGCTCAATCCCAGGACCCTGGGACCATGACCTGAGCTGAATGCAGACGCTTAATGACTGAGCCACCCAGGCGCCCCAGTTCTAACCACTCCTTTGAGTCACTCATCACTGAGTACTTCTGTGATTCTGCACAATGCAGGTTGTTTAATAAATCTCTGTTTTTCTTATTATTTGTCTTTCGTCACTCTAATTTTCAGGAGAGCGTGGCGGGGGAAGAGGGAATAAGTTTTTCCTCTCCTTCAGAAGGAATATTATTTCAGATAACTAAAAGTGCTCTAAAAATCTAAAATAAAATTAGATTTCTTGAGTATATCATATTAACAGCTCTCACACAAAGTAAAGGTGATAGGTTCTCATAAAACCTCCAATCTGTTGCATACAGACCGATCCTAATGTACAGGGAGAATGGGAACCATAGAATGGCTGATTTGGGGTCATCTCTCAGAGATGGATGCTTCTAACATAATGAGCCTCTAAGATGAACAAAATAAATTCATATTTAAACCACTTTTACCAAGGAAGTCCTATCACTGAGAATCCATAGATATTTTCAAGCTCTTACATTGTAATTACAAGGAGGAATGGGGAGGCAATGGGGAATTGGAGAGAAGTTCATGACTTTATTTATTTATTTTTAAAGATTTTATTTATTTATTTGACAGAGAGAGACACAGCGAGAGAGGGAACACAAGCAGGGGGAGTGGGAGAGGGGGAAGCACGCTTCCCGCTGAGCAGGGAGCCTGATCTGGGGCTCGATCCTAGGACCCTGGGATCATGACCTGAGCCGAAGGCAGACGCTTAACGACTGAGCCACCCAGGCGCCCCCTTTATTTATTTTTTTTAAAGATTTTATTTATTTGAGAGAGAGAGAGAGAGAGCGCGTGCACACAAGTGGGGGGTGGGCAGAGGGAGAAGCAGACTCCCCACTGAGCAGGGAGCCCAATGTGAGACTCGATTCTAGGATCCTGGGATCATGACCTGAGCCAAAGGAAGATGCTTAACCAACTGAGCCACCCAGGTGCCCCAGTTCATGACTTTAGACTGACCACCTCAACTTCTAGGATTGATTTCCTAAAACCCAGCAAGGCTTGGCTGGTCACAAAATGGAATACTAACATATTCTTATGCCTCATATCTGGATGAACCAAGTGGCTGTTGGGGGTTGGGTAGAGGGAGACTGTAGCAATTGCAACAACTATCCCCACCACAACTGAAAACACCTTGATAATCCAGTGTACAGCTGGACATAAGACACATATTTGGGGTACCAGCATACCATATAATTTAAGTTGCACAGTTTTTGATTTGAGTTTAAATTTCCTTTTAGGCTTGCTACCTTTGGGTTAAACTCTACCTTTTCACCTGGAATATGGGAATAACAGGACTCACCACAACCAGGTTGTGGCATGGATTAAATGAAGTAATACAGCCTATGGGAACTCTCACCACTCAGGGCCTGCTACAGAGATGGAGCCAGTAACTGACAGATGTAGTAACAGTGTTAGTAGTTACTATTATGTGAAATTACAGAAAAATATTCACTGTCAAGCAACTTTATATAACACCTTTTCTGGAGTTATAGGACAACTATGTGTTAAATGCATTATAACTAAATCATTAGCAAATCAAGAGCAGAAAATTTTGCAGCTTTCTCTAACTTTAACTAGAGAATAATTACCTTAAAATTAGAATACAAAATAAAACCATCTAAGCCTTTCTACGGGATGATGGGTCTTAATGTTGCAGAAAGAGTAGGTGGGGTTTAATTTAATGCACTAGTTTAGCTCTCCGGGCTTTTGTAAAGAATACCTACAGGGTATCATTTTCATCATTAAGTGTGTCAGATTATCAGATGCCATATTTATGTACTGATTTCCATTTTCCTTTCAAAGTTTGGTTATTCTTTTATGTTCAGTAGTCAAATAAAACAATGATATGCTAAAAAGAAGGCTCTGTGAGGTGAATGACAATTTAATTTTTCCCCAGTGTTGGCTGGTTGCACAAGAAAATAAAGAACTGGGGAAAGGTGACAGGATCTTTAGTTGACTAGATTTATTCCCCAGCAGTTGCAGGGTGTGTTAATTGTAACATTTTGGTTAATGAAAAATATTGTGATTGAACGCTGATATGGGTGATAAACGGACTTTTGAACAGATATGATGGTAAAATGCTATTTTTAAAACATCAGGAGGAAATAATCAGAATTCTTTTGTTGCTTGGACCATTCTAGTGAGTAAACTGGGCTTGCCATAAAGGACAATAATTCTTTCACATCACGAAGCTACCATCATCATCATGATTATTCATGGTGTTACTCCAGCTGTTATTTAACCTAAGTATGGTCCTTGTTCTAAAGAAAGCTTACATGGTAAACTAAAAAAGGCAGGAAGATACAGAAACACTAAAATACCAGAAAGAGCAAACTGACTATATTAGACTAAAAGTCACACTAATGGTTCTTATCAACAAATTCTTTTATTCAGAAAATGTAACACACATGTAAAAAAAGTGCACAGATAATAAATGTACAACTCAATGAATGATCCCAAAGTGGCCATAACCACCACCTGGACCAAGAATAGAAGCTTCCCTCACTCCTCCTCCCGATCATTACACTCCCTGATCCCCAAATGTAGCCCAGATGGTAACTTTTAACACTACCCACTAGTTGGCCTGTGTTTAAATTTTATATGAATGCAATCAAACAACATGTATTCTTCAGGTGTCTAGATTCTTTCCCTGCATATTACATTTATAAAATTCATCTATGGTAACTAATATAACATAATAAAATTAAATTAAATTAAAAAAATATAATTCAGGGACTCCTGAGTGGCTCAGTCGGTTAAGCGTCTGCCTTCGGCTCAGGTCATGATCCCAGGGTCCTGGGATTGAGTCCCACATCGGGCTCCCTGCTCAGCAAGAAGCCTGTTTCTCCCTCTGCCTGCCTCTGTCTCTCTCTCTCTGATAAAAAATAAAATCTTAAAAAAATATATATAATTCATCCATGTTTTTGAGTGTAAATAGTATTCCATTGGTAAATAGTATTCCGTTGTGTAAATATAACCCAAATTACTTAGGCCTTCTACTATTGAAGGGGATTGGGTTGTTTACAATTTGGGGCTATCATGAACGTGTTTATGTTGGGAGAAAAAACTTTCCTCTTCCAACTTGGGTCCAGTGGTTGGGGACCTGCAAATGAACTAACAATAGCCAGATGAACAGGAAAAAAGACAAAATTTATTTCCATGTGCACATGGGAGTTGCTTATAAGTAACTCACTGGATAGCCAGAGATAAAAGTTTATATGCCAAGTTAATGAAGGGGGTGGGTTTAGGTCTTCAATGGGCAAGTATGGAAGGTTCTATTAGATTTTTATGCCAATAGGAATGGGCAGTCTGTCTTCAAGGCAACTGTATTTTCAGGAGGCTCTGCTTTAGTGAGAGAAGGGGAGTTCAGATATGATTTATTTCTGCATCCTCTGTAGCTCAAATGTTTTCACTGTAAAATAATCCTTATATCAACTCTGGGAGTCTGACTGGGTCCCCACAGTTTATATGTTTTTGGATGCACATATGTATGCATTCTATTGGCCATATCTCTAGGAGGGTAACTGTTGGGTAAAAGAGTATGGTTGTGTTCAGCTTATGTAGTTGCTGCCAAAACAGTTTTCCCAAGTAGTTGTATCAATTTATACTCCCACCAGCAGTTGTGAGAGTTCTAGTTCCTCCAAATCCTCACCAAAATTATTGATATTTTGTATTTTAGCCATTGTGATGAGGTGTAGTGGAATCAGTGTTCTTTTAATTTGCATTTTTTTCTGATTTTTTTAATGACTGTGTACATTTTTGTGTTTATTGGTCATTTGGATACTTTCTTTTGGAAATGCCTGTTCAAGTATCTTGGTCATTCTTATTTTCTTTTGGAGTGCTTCTTTTCTTCTCACTGATATGGGGTTCTTTATATATTCTGGACTTATATATATTTTAGAGCCCTTCCTGTGTTGCAAATATCTTCTTCCACTCTGTGGCATGCCTTTTTACCTTGTTAAGTGGTGTTCTTTAATAAGTTCTTAATTGGTCAGTTACCAATTTTTTTTTATGGTTACTGAAATTTGAGAAGCTATTCTTTGAAGTTGCTTTCAGAAATTTTATTGTTCAGTATGGTAGTCACCAGTCACAAGTGGCTACTGAGCACTTGAAATGGATCTAATCTGAATTGAGATGGGCAGTAAATATAAAACACACTGGATGTCAAGGACTTATGATGACAAAAAGAATGTAAAGTACCTCATTAATACAATATTTTATGCTGATTATGAAAGGACCAACAACCAACTGGAATGACATAAAGACTACTTTAAGCTGAAAACATTTGAGCAAATGGCAAACGTTAAAATAAATCTTATGTGAACTTCCCTTATCTGACTAGAGCAGAGCTTTTCAAGAATCAGCTGCTGCAAATCCCCCACTCTGGAAGAGTCTTTAGTCAGGGAGGTGATTGACCTTTAGTGACTGGACATTCCAAGAAATTGTGTAAACAAGCCTTATCAGAACCTTCCATCCTTTCCCACTGAAGTCCTAACCCCTCCCCTCTACCCCCATTTATTAAGCTGATTATAAACCTTTACCCCTGGCTGTTTGGGGGGGCCTCTCCTTACAGAATGCTTCCACATGCATGCATATAAAACTTTTCTCCTGTTCATACACTGTCAACAAATTCATAGCTCCTATCTCCCACCAATCACTCAAACCTAAGTTGGTAGAGAAAAAGCTTTCCTCCCCCAAATTATAACTGAAATGATACTATTTCAGATATACTGTACTAAATAACTTAACAAAATTAATTTTACTGGTTAATTTTTAAATGTTACTAGAAAACTTAAATATGTGGCTCACATTCTATTTCAACTGGACAGCAGCTCTGGATGCTGTTTTATTCCTCTAGATGTGATTCTTTTGCTTCTGGCAGGCAATTAGGGTAGGGTCAGAGGGCTGTCACCAATTAGGACAATTCAAAATAAATGTGTCTTGAATTCTCCAGAAAGCTGGTCTGTTTCTGGTTAACTCATTTACCTAAGGTGTAGCACTCTGGGGTTTACTATGGCCCCTTCTCTTCACAGACCCAGAAACTCCAGTTTTTGTTCCCCAAGCCCATGAGGCTGTTGGAGGCTTTAGGCTCAGCTCCTCAGCCTCTCAGCTGCTGCTCTGTGGAGCAGAATTTTTCCTGAGAGAGTGGTACAGCATGCAGGCTCCCTCCCTTCTCTGTTCCCTTCTCTTCTGGAGCAAAGCCCCATAAATTCTCACTGCCCTGGAAGCTCTCCAATGACTTCAATCAGATGATTCTCATATTTTGTTTGGTGCTTCTGGTTGTTCTCAGAGGGAAGTTCAGTGTGAAACAACCAACTCTGCCATTGCCAGAGGCAGAACTTATATTAACTAAAAAATAGTCATGCCTGTCATTAATGTTGTAGGATTTTAATCATGGTTGATGTGGAGAACTGAGTCAGGGTTCTGGAGAAGGGGCAGTCTTAATTTCACTTTAGTCAGGGAAGGTTTTACAGAAGAGTGGGGATGACTTTTAGAGTAGGAGATTAGTTAGCAAGGTGATAGTTCCAGAGTCAGGGAGCATCACGTAGGGCTAGGAATTGATTCTATTTGATAACCTAGCTGATTAAATGGCTAATAGAAATTCTAGATCAAAGAAGTTAAATGGATTATAAATCACATGCTAATTCTGATTGGTAGTACTGCCTGGAGTACATTATTGAGAAGGATTTTAAGTTTGCAGTGGGGCTCAGTGGGCAAGAAGATTACAGTCCACGGGCAATGTCTGCATTGGACAAAGGATGGGGTATAGCTGCACATGAGCGTGAATCATAACATCCCGGAAATCATACGCAATGATTGAATTATCATGCATCACAAATATACTACTGAACTGTTTGTAAATTAAAATAATTTAGATTTATCATGTAAAGTTTCTGCACATGCCACCCCAAAAATACTGCTTTGGCATATTGATTGAGCTGAAGACATTTGAGAAACAGTAGATTCAGGAAGGGCTCCCTGATGTTCCCCTTTCTACCTGAAAGCAGGGCATAAGATTTCCCAGGAGCAAGGTGTCCTTTCTGGTACATGGTATAATTCAATCACCAGGGATACCACTGACAGACACCTCATTAACACAACCCTCATCTTCCATTAGTTTCCCCTATATATTCACTGTCCCACAGTTTGCCATTCTAAGAGCCAAAACCCCTTTTCCTTTGTCATCTCTACAAATACACTTCTCTACAAATACACTGTTTTGTGCTAAGGTGCTATACAAGCTTTAAGTTCTAACCATTCCTTTGAGTTACCCATCACTGAGTTTCTCCCATGTGTATGTGGGTTGCACACATAAATAAAATTTGTATGCTTTTTCTCTTGTTAATCTTGTCAGTGTAATTTTCAGGGCCCAGCTGCAGAACCCAGGAGAGTAAAGAAAAAAATAATGTTTTTTCCTTCTCTATAATCACATTATTTCAAAATGGCTCTTGATCAATATCAATGTGATGGAAGATCTTTAATGGAGGACCAAAGGGATTTATATTCAGCAATGACCTACTTAAGGTTATAATAAATGTCCTGCAGAAACAGTGAACATGCTTTGCACATTTATGGGAAACATTTGGCTCAGAGAGAGAGAGAGAGAGAGAATAGGCTGGGTGACAAAATGGGAGATTCAGAAGGATCTTGATAGTCAAGAAAATTGGTTCAGGCACCAATATTTATTCCACAAGTATCTACCAAGATCCAGTTTTGTGTCAGACTCTAGCACAGAATACAAAAATAGAGTTCCTGCCCTTTAGAGCTTACAGTATAGTATGGAGGGTGAGACCAACATCAATCAGATAATCACACAAAAATGAATAAACGTTATAAAGTTAAATGGTGCTGTGAGAACACATGAATAGGTGCTTGGGGGTTCTCTAGGGGAAGTGATACTTGAAAGGAAATCTAATGGACGAATAGGTATTAACCAGTCAAGGTGGAAGGCAAGGTAGGGGAAAACAATCTAGGAAGGAGAAGAAATGGGCAAGGCGTCGAAGTAGGCAGGTTTGAGAAGGAAAGGCAGCCAGTGTGGCTAAAGCACAAATCTCTAGAGGGGAAATGATGCAAAATACGGTTGGCCCAGTAGGCATACACCAAGCCACTTAAGCCTTGCTGGCCATTGAAAGATTTTGGTCTTTATCCTATGAACAATGAGAAGCCATTGAAGGTTTTAATATCAGGGTGTCACAGTCAGATGTGTGTTTAGAAAAGGGTGCTCTGGCTGCTCTGTAGGGATTGGGTACGGGTTGTGGTGAAAAGGCACATGTAAATGCAGAGAGATAACTTAGGGGGTTACAGCAATGGTCCAAAAGAAAGACGGTGATAGTTTTAGGTGACCAAAAGCCAGAGATAAACCATTAGTGGGACATGGGTACTTAAAAAAAAAAAAAAAAAATTAATGTGATTTGAGCTACACTAATATATACAGTGTCCTGGTCAATGGTCTGTCATCTGAACTGTTACATTAGCCTGTTCAATTTAGAGAACCCCAATCTGATAAACCCAAAGGTGTCCAAAACTATACTGGGACCAGGAATGGCAAAGTAGACTTGACGGTGGACAAATGAGACATTGGAGGAGAAAATGGAACACCCAAAAAAGCAATATTCAAAATTCAAGGAGTATTATGTGAAAGAGTGACGACTCAAATTATTGTTCTTGAAAGAGAGGGAGAAGCTATCAAGCTATTGCAAAACCGATGTCAGCTCAGTCTAAGGGATGCTCAATAATGGAGGGGCTGCTTTATGCTGCACTGAGCGTGCCTCCCTGGCAAAGACATGCAGAGGAGATTTTTGGAGAGATGCTGGGTTAAATCATCTTTGTAATCTCTTCTAACTCTCCAGGATTCTCTGATTCTCTCACACTGTGATCTTTTTTCTTTTTTGAAAACTTTATATTCTTAATATTCCTATTAATACCCCTACCACCACTACCACCCCTTTCTACCATTTATTTTATTTTAATTAATTAATTAATTAATTAATTAAGATTTTATTTGACAGAGAGAGAGAGATAGCGAGAGAGAGAGAACAAGCCAGGGGAGCGGCAGGCAGAGGGCTCCAGCTGAGCAAGGAGCCCTATGGGGGGCTCTATTCCAGGACCTGGAGATCATGACCTGAGCTGAAGGAAGATGCTTAACTGACTGAGCCACACAGGCACCCCCCTTTCTACCATTTAATGGAAATACATATGCCAGGCCCTGTGCAAAACACTTTAACATATATTTCATTTAATCCTTATAATAACATTATAAGGGAGGTAGTAAAATACCATCTCTATTTTTTAGATAATTTAATTCACAAGAATACAAACCTAGCATTTTGATTCCAGAGATAGGGCTTTTAACCAGTACACTATATCACTTCCTAAAACCACTTATTCTACTATATGCCAATGAATCCCATAATGAGCTCAACGATTTTAACCTGTTTCTAAATCTTCAAATATGAAAGTATATTAAACACTGTATTTCCTATGATAAAATACATTCAATGTCATAGCTAGCTAGTAACTGTGTCAGTCAGGTAGAATAAGGTTGTTATGCTTGGTAACAAACAACCCCCCAAATCTCAGTGGCTTAAAAACAACAAAGGTTTATTTCCTCCTCATGCTAAACATCTATAACAGATGAGCAGGGGAACTGTTTATCAAAGTCATTCAGCAACCAGGCTGACATAAACAACCACTATCTTGAATGTTGCTGGTAGGTGGCGGGGGAAAAAGAACTCTGCAGGGTCTTACACCTGCAGTCAAATGTTTCAGCCAAGCAACAACAGAGGCTCTTGTGCCCACAATGCATTGGTTAGAACTGGCTGGGCTAATTGGCTCCATCCAAAACCAGGTGGACTTAGGAATGCAATCCAGCAATGTGCTTGGCATTGGGAGATCTGGGAAAAGCTGGCAAAGCATGTTAGTAACTGTCGCAGACAGTAAATATGCAAGGAAGCCAGAAAACATGCAAACTGCTTTTGTTGCATTTATTTCAGAGTTTCTACCAAGAAGAATACTGACTATCTCTACACCAGCTTGATTACTTACCCCAAGTTCAGAGTATTATTATATTAGAAGAGGGGAAATGTACAAAACATGCTGAATTCTGTAGAAGTCTTCACTGTATTTGTAAAACATAGTTTGAATCATAATTATGTCGGGGATTCAAGCCCTTGGCATGCCATGTTAGTACATTTATTTACTTGGGTTAGATACAAGTGTTTAGACAGAAAATGTAATATTTTACTATCTTACAAGTTTCACTGTACCTAACTATGTCAAGCCATCACTGGTGAACTGAGAGAAGATATGAAACAACTCAATCTTTACATTAGGTTTTGAATATTAAGATGTTAGAATAAAAATCATTTAAATGAATTACAGAGATTTTATTCTGAAAATTCTCGACAATGCCAGTCCATCACTGTCAAATTAAAAGTGTGCTCCTCAAATCCCAATTTTATTTATATAAAAATGGAAACCTCTTAAAAAAGTTTTGCTTTCTGGTAAATATTTGTAATAATATAAAATAAGACAAGTAATTCATCTTATTTTTTGCTGTGACTCAGAGTACTCAATTAAAATTTGAACGGCTTTTATCCACCATCTGTGGAAAAATACAGTAGTTTTATTCATAAACCCTCCATGATCTCAACTACAAAACTAAAAACCTGCAAAGAAAATATGAAGACACATCAGTTGCATGAATGAAGCATTTCACTGGAAATGGTTCTTAAGGAGATAACAATTTCTTGTTGTAAGTGATTTAAATGCCCAAAGAGAAAGTATGTGTGGTGTTTGTATACTTAAAACATAATTAAAATTTGTATTACAAATTCTAGTTTAGGAAAGAACTGGCTTCTAAAGGCAATTTCCCGTAAGGTCATTGCTCTGATATTTCAGATGGTACCTTTTTCTAATTTGAAAGCTACATATTTTAATAGAGAATGGTCCAAAATGTTTTTAAGGTCAAACTGAAAATATGTTGATGATTTAAAAATGCAAGCAAAGTGCTTTATTATATTATACTACCAGAATGTTATTGTAGTTTAAAAATATCATTAAATCAGCACAAACCCACACTTATCATTTCCTGCACATTTTTCACACTGAGCTGCCTTCTGACTATGAGTAATCTGTTAATCTGCTCTTCGCCTCACAATCCGTCAAAGTGACAGATTCATTCCTTCTCTAATACATAATATCTTCATTTACTGTATGCCTTGCTGCAACTTGCTTTTTTGCTAGCACTGAAATTTAGAAAATCACAAGCAAATTTAGAGAATGTCACATGGGTGATGGTTCTTGTTTGTTTCCCATTTCCTCCATTATTCCAGCAGTTGAAACTAAAACTTTTCTGGACTCTTAATGTGAGTTAATAGCGTTTCCAAAATGAAGGCAGTTTCAGGTTTCAACAAAAGTGTTTTTAAAGAGGTCAGAAGAGGGCAAATGGTAAACACAAAGTAAGCGTACCCTTCACTGCATCAAAACACTGACCATAGTAGAATTTTCTTCCAGTGTGGTGGACAACAAATAGATTCTCACCCTTCACCCCCACCCCTAGGTGTAAAGAAAAAAAATATCATTTAAAAAAAAGAAAGAAAAAGGTATCAATCCAGTTGTTCAGGGATGAATTGCTCCCCGCAAAAGACAGGGCTTCATTAGTATAAACACCCCTGTTTAATTGAAAGCCACATTGATTTTATTTAAGCTGAGACCTTCACTTTTAATCATGACGTTGACTGACAGCAGGCCAGGCCAGATCTCAGGTTTCTTGCTCATTGCTATTTTGATAATACAAATGGTTCTGTGGTTTAAAATTTGTTCACTGTTAATTCAACAGAATATATTCGCTGCTCCCCTTGTTTCTTGCTTTAGTTCAGTTGCTTATTAGTCTATAAATTCTGCAAATAAAGAAAATGAAATACTGAAAGACAGGAGAACACAGAAATTCTAGCTAGTTTACTTTCACCTTAAATAAGAGATAAACTACATCCTCTACAAATCACCATTTGGCTTCACTTGTTACTGACCCAGGTGTTCACATACTAAAACAAAGGTCATTATTGTTAATCTTGAAGGTCAAAAGCAGGGAAGTTATGACCCCTGGCTTTCTAATCAGTCTTGTTTCAGCACATAGACAATTTTTTTTCCATGCGTACACCGAACGCCATTTTCTTGTCCTGAGCACCAAATTGCACCTGATTTGTCTTAATGGATGGCAAGGGAGCTAAAGGCTTTTAAAAATCAATGGACAAGAAAGAGTCAATAGAACAAAAATGTTAGTGTTAATTCAATCAAATCAGCTAAAAGTTGTTTGCCTTTTCTCCTTTAAGTCATTTTAAATGGGCCGGACATTTGACTCGTGTGGTATTTATCATACTGAGTGAGTTTTTACGTGGTAATGAACAGCAAAATATGAAGCTGTGAACTCGGGTAAACATAATATATTGTTAAAGTGAAGAAGTATGTGTTTTAACATTAATCAGTTTCCAAATGTAATGTTTTTCATTAACAAGTGAAAAAAATAATTACTGGGAAGAAACAGAACCAACTGCCAACAAAAACAGAGTTTGCAAGTAAGTGCAGGTTTGGGAGGGCTGCGATTTCTCCGTGACAGGCTAGGGACCCACTCCCACACACCTGGACACCTTCCTGAAAATGTTCACACCCCGCCTCGGGAGGCCAGGCCGCGCTAGTAGGCCACAAGCTCAGAGGGCATGTGAAAGTCACCTCTTCAAGGCACTCTGCACTTAGTAGGTGCTTCAGAAATACTCAGGGAATGTTGCTGAAGGTCTGAACCGCACATAGTCTCAATCATTTCATGCTGTAGCAGTTCCTTATTGAAATAACAAGGGAAGCTCTTCTGTATCGGGTTACAAAATGAATGATGAGGCAGTGAGTCTACGGAGGTCTGGCTCTGGCCACTGAGCCATAATTACGGTCTTCCATTTCACGTCATTATCCTGGACCTCAGCCTGCAATCCCCTCCCTTCCTGCTCAGACAGAATAGAGGTGAATGTTATAAACTGGAATCAGTACTTCGACTTTTTAAAGGTGCTCATTACTCTAGAAGGAAAAGCTGAATCTTTTAATTAAAAGCTGAAATGGTAAAATGTTAGAACGGTAAATAATTGCTTTGGTAATTACCTTCTTTACATTGGACCCTGGGCCAAAGGTAATCTGAGTTCATCATGTGGATGGATAACAGTGGCTGGGGAGGCCCGGGTAATCGTGCGAGTTCTTCATTCTGCTAGTTAAAAATGCTAAGAGTCTTCAGGGATCCATCATTTCCAGATACAGCAGCTTTGGGGAGGAAGGGGGAGAGGGTGCAATCTGTTGTTCTATAACTCTGACGGATATAGGTTTCTTGAGTCTGAAATTTTGGAAAATATGAAAATAACTAAAATATTGATGTGTATTTCCCCAGCCCTAATGGCTTCAGATCCTCTCATGGAGTACAACTGAAAAAGTAGGAGACTCAGGTTGAAATGCTGAGTCCCAGGGGCCCAAGAGAGATCCGGTCAGAGAGCAGGCAGATATCTCAAATGAGAAACTGAAGAGTGGAGTCAGCCGGTGCCCACGCCGGCAGGGCCAGAATGAACAAGCAGAACGTGTGAAGAAAAAGAAATACCGTTCAGGTGCGCAGGGGTGCCGGCCAGTTAAGGCCTCGGCCAGGGTGACTGAAGCAGGTGTGCAAACTGAGCTAACTGGTTCTGGGAGAATACTTGGTCAGAACCCGGACCCAAAGTGGGCTGGGCAGCCAAGTGCCCAGAGCAGAGGAGGAAGGAGAGCCATCGATGGGACAGCGGATCACCAGCTTCCCAGTTCTGTTGGTGAACTGCTGGAACCCAATGGGGAAGGGTACCCTTGAAGGTGGGCCAAGGCGTGGTCCTAGGTTCTGAGTGGTCAGAGGAAAGAAGCAGGATGACTGTTGAGGGATTCGGCTTGCTACCAATGCCTTTAGCTTGAGTTCTCTCCACCGCAGGGCTGGAGAGGCTAGAGAAGCCACTCCAAGCCTGGCCTTTGCTTGTAGATCTAGGAGGGAAGGGGCGCAGCTGGGTCTCTTTGTATCAAGTGTTCTTAAAGTCTGTTGTAAAGCTTCGATCAGTAGACTAAGGACCTCTTCGGGAACAGGAGGAGCAGGGAGTCACTTGAATTTATTTATTTAATTTTATTTTTTTAAAAGATTTTATTTATTTATTTGAGAGAGAGAGAATGAGAGAGAGCACATGAGAGGGGGGAGGGTCAGAGGGAGAAGCAGACTCCCTGCAGAGCAGGGAGCCCCATGCGGGACTCGATCCAGGGACTCCAGGATCATGACCTGAGCCGAAGGCAGTCGCTTAACCAACTGAGCCACCCAGGCGCCCAAAAGTCACTTGAATTTAAAGGGCACCAGCACCATAAGCTCAGATCCTCTCTCTCTCTCTCTGCCTTTTTGCCTCTTTTCCATTTACTTGTCCAGATTCTGTTGCCCTGGTGAGGGTCAGGTACACCTCTGCCGCAGTGGCAACCCAAGCAGATTTCTAGCAAGTGGCACCTGATGCCACAAAATGGGCATGCATGGGCAAATACAGATAAGCAATTTCCAATAAGAATACAGAAAAAACATAGGCATTCAATTTTGGAAAACTTGTCTCTGTTGAAAGGTTTAAAATGATACTTTACTGGAGACTTTAGATTGTGGCTATCATCTAAGGGATCATTTAAAACAACGTCACTCGAGAGATTTCATTTACTATATATAGGAACAGGGCCAGGTTCCAGATATCCTCAAAGGAGAAAAGTATGCAGGTGCTTCTGGATTCCTGCTAGCAGTTAAATCCATGGTGAGGTAGCTGGTGTAGGGAGATGGGAAATTCATTTCTGTGAGTGAGGTTCAACGAGCTCAACACATATTTCTTGAGTGTCTCCTTTGTGTTTGGTGCTGTTTGAGGAGCTAGGGATATAGTGAGCAAGAGAGATAAAGTCCCTAGGCTCAGGCAGTTTACATTTCCAGTGTATTCTGGAGGTGTGTGTGTGTGTGTGTGTGTGTGTGTGTGTGTGTGCAGACAGTAAGCAAACAAGCAAGAAGATATCAGGTTGTGAGGAATACTGTAGTAAAAACAAAAAAGATAATGTAATGAGGCTGAGAGGGGCTATTTTAGGTTGGATGCTAGGGAAGGGCCTCTCTGAGGTGACGACATGTAGATGGAGCCCTGAGTAACAGGAGGAAGCGGCTATCTAGGGTCTTTTCTAGGGTGAGGGAACTCCAAGCAGAGGGGCCCTCTCATGCAAAGCTCTTCTAGTGGAACCAAGCCTGGGGTATCCAGGAAAAAGGGACACGGCCACGGTGTTTGATACACAGTGAGCAGGGAGCACAATGGTATGAAACACAGTCTGGGTGGTAGGCATTCAGAGTAAGGAGCACTCTTTGATCCCCAAGAGCAGTGTGCAACCCTTTGGGAGGTTTGCCATGGGGCCATGCTTGGTTCCAGTTTAGGTGTAATACCACGACTCTGGTTGCTGAGTGGAGAACAGACTGTAGGGCCAGAGGAGCAGAGACAGCAGGTGGGAAACTATGGCATGTGTCCAGGTAAGGGGTAATGGCAATGTGGGCTGGGATTGCAGCAGTGGAGAGTGGCTGGACCTGGCATATGCTTTGGTTGGAGGGAGCACCAGCACAACTTGCTGGGGATGGACATGGAATGGGTCAGGGTGAGGAAGCAGGGAGCACTCTTGGTTTCTGCCTTGAGTAAAAGTGGGATGATGGTGGCATTTTCTGAGATGGAGAAGACTGAAGAATAAACAGATGTGTAGAGGGAGAGAAAACCAGGTTGTTGTGAATGCTTGGATTTGAGATCCAAGTGGGTATCTGTCAAGTGGCAGCTTGGATAGATGAGTCTGGAATTCCGGGGAGGGTCAGGACTGGACATATAACTTTCAGAGTCATAGAATATAGAGGGTATTGGAAGCTATTATTAAATAGCTTGTATAAATAATACATATTATATATTAAAGATTAGGACCATTCTAATGGTTATCAGTGTCTAGGGATCGCTGGTTGGCAGGGAGTGGAACATGAATGGCAATTAGATTTAAACTCTATCCAAATAAGAGCCTCTCATAAAAACACATTGTTATCCTGCTTATGAATAAAGCAATACCATTGTCATCCTATTTTCAGGAAAGGAAAGGGTAATTCTTGCAAAGATGTAGGGAAAAAATTGACATTTAACTGGTTAACTTTCAGGATGAAGACTTTCATTTCTCAGTGTTATCTGGGCATACTTCTACTCTCCCTCCCTCAGCTCCTACCCAAGCCAGGCCAGCTGAACAGCACTGGGAGGAGAGAGAACATGCACCCTGCCCTCCGGGGAACCCAGAGCTCAAACAGCAATGGCGTTCAAGGAGCGTGAACCGGACTGGGGCTCTGAGTATGGAGAATCACAGCCCGCAGATGAGCAGGTGTGAATTGCTGGAAATGGGAGTATGAAACGAGACACAGCAATATGGACAGCTTTTCTTAAGCTAACAAGAGAAATGATGAAAGTAAAAACTGGTGCCTTTGGTTTTATAAACAGATCATTAAGATGTAATGCAAAAATAGAGATACTTGAAAACAATAACACAACATTCAGAGAAATGGTTTGCACAGCTAATCAGGAAATCCTCTGTTGGGCTTTGGGCTGAAGGAGGAGTATTTGTTAAAAAATCCGACTCACTTGTTTTAAAATTATCCAAACTTAATCATTTGGGGAGAAACACAACATGCAAGTTCTGTATTTAATTTTATTTATTTATACATTTTCTCTCTTTTGTGTTGGTAGGAAAAAAAAAAGCTTAAGCAATAGAGAAGCCCATCAGGCTGAGTCCTGACAACTGGAGAGAAAAGAAAAATGAAGCCACGGTGATCAGTCCAGAGTAGTACTTGTAGGTTACGATGACAGGCCAGTTGCCTCAGTCAGGCCGGCTGAGCCAGCATGAACTGGGGTCAGTGGTTATTAATCACTTGTCAAAGTCTGCAGGGCTTTATCATCTAATTATAGTTATAAGTATGTTTATATCACACAAACATGTAGCAAAGTGGCAAAGGATGCAAGCCTTCACACAATCGGTGGTGACATTTGAAAAATCTACAGATAAGCGATAAATCATAAAGCAAACACTTCAGAAAACCATGCCATTCATTACTGTTTGGGCATTCGGGGATTATTTTCTCTACTGTTTATTTCCATAAACATTTAGAACCTTATGGAGCCTCCCCCTAATTTTCTGGGCGCCTGGGTGGCTCAGTTGGTTAAGCGACTGCCTTCGGCTCAGGTCATGATCCTGGAGTCCCTGGATCGAGTCCCGCATCGGGCTCCCTGCTCGGCAGGGAGTCTGCTTCTCCCTCTGACCCTCCTCCCTCTCACGCTCTCTGTCTCTCATTCTCTCTCTCTCTCGCAAATAAATAAAATCTTTAAAAAAAAAAAGAAATGACTTAAGGCTGCAAACAGCATCCATTTTGCTCCATTTGGCAGCATGTAAGTTTACATGCGAGGAGACATTTCTCAACAGGAATGAACTGTGAAATTGTTTCCTCCTACCCAACACGCCTCTAAATTGTATTAGATTATCTTAGCCATTTCTGCACCTTCTCATAGAGGCTGTCAGTGCCCCACGAGGCAGTGTGGGTGGACACTGGAGGCAAGGGCCCTGGAATCTGAGATGCTGCCGAAATATCCGTCAGCATGTTACGCAAAAATTATAAGAACGATTAGACCCAGGCCTAACAATGTGAAGGGAAATGGCTTTGTTGCAAATCTGGACACCGGGCGATATGATGAGGTAAACCATGTGGATTTCAATTCCTAGACTGTACACTTCTCTGGAAATGATTACCATTGTTTCCCACCTCCATCCAAAGTCAAGCAACACCCTGTGAGCGCAAGTGGATTCTTTGACTCTGAGGAAAACAATCTATGAATATATGCCGTGTTTTAGCTATTGGCATCTTAGCGTCAACTCTTCAAAACCCAAATTTGCCTGCTTTGTGAATTGCATGCTATCTTTAACTTTAATCATAACCACATAAAACTAAGAAGGTAATTATACTGCAGAAAGAAAAATCTTCCCAGAGCAAAATGTAAATGAAAGACTTTGGGGATATTGGTTGTTCTGTGACATTAATTAAGCTAACTGAAAACTGACACTCTTAAATCTATATCTATGTGTGTGGACATGAGTATGGGTACAAGTATGGGTAGGAGTATGAGTGTGGGTAAAATCTTAGTTCTCTGGAGTAGTTGTAGATACTTCACTGAAGCTAATGTGGCCACTTCCACTCCCACAGGGCACCAGCATGCTCTCTCGATAGACCTGCACGCACACGTCTTCATCCCCATCATGTCTGCGTTACTCTGATCATAATAACACTTAATTCAGGAAATCAAGAGACTACCTGCCTCTTATGTGTTCAGAGCCTCCGCAGGCAGAACTTTCAATCCAGAATTCAGGTTAAATGCTTGTTTATCCAAGGGGTAGACTTAGAGACTTATCTTTTCATTTCTTATATATTTTTTCATATTCATTATCAGCATCTTTTAAATTTAATCTTAAATTTTAGAGTTCTGTGTTTTAGGGTCCAGGTGTGGGATACTATTTGTAAGAAATATAATAAATACAAATCTTAAAAGAATCATAGTTTTCAATTTTAAGTTAACTTACATGTATTACATGATTGAATTTATCCCATTTTTATATGATGATCTATGTTGACCTCATAACTTTATCATTGTCTTTATTTATGGTCCAATGTCTTTCTGCCAATTCTTTCAAGCTGCTGGATTTATGGAGCCAAGAGCCAACCACATAATCTGCAAGTTTTCTGAACAGCTAAATAATAATTTTCTAGGAAAATGGGTGGATAACCTGCTGGCAAATGGGATTGACAGCATTTTATTTTTTGCTTTGGAATTTGGCTTTTTACTTTACTGTGTAAAAATGTAAATTAATTTTCCCTAAATGAATGAACATTTAATTGGCTAAATAAAATATGCTGTCTGGTTGGTGAATTTTCTTATATTCTATCTTTGGGAATCAAACATGAAAAGAGATATTTAAAGTTACATAGCATTACATCCAGATATTAACTAATCCAACATTATGAAGTATGTTTTCTCTGTAGGGCAGTGTTCCCTGTGATGGTGGAACTGGGTTTCATATGTAAAATCCATAATGAGTCTCATGAAAGTCAGAGAATCATGAAGCTGGAAGTGACCTGAGAGAACATGAAACTCAAATCCTTTCCTTTACACATGAGGGTGTTCATATTATTGGTGAGGTCTGGATAGGTTGAGAGGCTTGTCTGAGATCAATGGGTTAGTAGCAGAATTAGGATGGGAATTTGGTCCTCTTTCTCTTTTTATCAAAACAAAGGCTCCACTTTCTAACATATCTGAACTATCACATTCGTTTGTTCAGATTACAAACCCTGACTTTGTTATAATTTGGACCAAAGCTGGATTTCCAGTTACCTTAAAAGTTTACTCATACACAGATAAAAAGAGCTTATGAGCTGAAAGATTGTAAGAGACATATTTACATGTCAAGAGACAACTGATTTTAAGAATGTTAAAACACCTTTTCATATACTCTGAAATTACAAACTCAATTTTGAACTCCTTATTATATCTATTTATGATAGTTGCAATTCTCCCTACTACAAAACATGAAAGAATGACCAGATCATGTATATAGACCAGGAACACTTAGAAGTGATTACTAATAAAGAACATTTGCTCTACTTCTGTTAATATTCTGGGCACCATTAAAAGTCCCATAAACTATGTAGGTGGTCTCCTGGCAGCCATGTTAGTTTTACATGGCTGGGTTGGCTGTTCATTGCTGACTGGACCAAAAGTGGATACTTGGCCCAAGCTAGGCCAATCACATGCTCTCCCCTGCAAAGTAGGAATTGGGATTCAGACATAGCTTGTCAGGCTCGGCATGTATTTTGAACTGTAATACATAAACTCAAGAGCTGTCAGACAGCCATATGTTGACTGGAAACAGAAAGCTGGTGCTTAGAGAGAAGAATGGAACAGACAGGAAGAAGCAAGCAGAGATGGAGTGAGGATACCGCCTGGCTGCCTCTCAGCATTCCGGTCCTGTTCCCTTCCTGAGGCTTGGCTGCCCTTGCGTTCCAGGGGACAGCCCTGTATTCTTTTTAATTTTTTGTTTTTATTTAAATTTAATTAACTAACATATAGTAAGTACATTAGTTTCAGATGTAGAGTTCAGTAATTCATCAGTTGCGTGTAACAGTGCTCATCCCATCACGTGCCCTCCTTAATGTCCATCACCCATTTACCCCATCCCCACACCCACCCTCCCTCCCAGCAACCCTCAGTTTGTTTCCTATAGTTAAGAGTCTCTCATGGTTTTTCTCCCTCTCTGATGACTTCCCATTCTGTTTTCCCTCCCTTCTCCTATGGTCCTCTGCCCTGTTTCTTATATTCCACATAGGAGTGAAACTGTATGATAATTATCTTTCTCTGATTGACTTATTTAGCTCAGCATAATTACCCCCAGTTCCATCCACGTCGATGTAAATGGTTAAGTATTCATCCTTTCTGATGAGCCCTGTATTCTTATTTAACAAATCCTTCCTGTCTCTCTCTGTCTCTGTCTCTATTTTAACACTAGCTAAGTTGTTTTTTATATGTTCAACTATAATTCAAACACTGTAATAAATATCACACTCTAGGGGTGCCTGGGTGGCTCAGTTAGTTAAACGTCTGACTTTGGCTCGTTCACGATCCTGGGGTCCTGGGGTCGAGCCGTGTGTGGGGCTCCCTGCTCAATGGGGAGCCTGCTTCTCTCTGCCCCTCCCCCTGCTCGTGCTCTCTCTGTCTCTCTCTGAAATAAATAAATAAAATCTTAAAAAAAAAAAATATCACACTCTAGAGCCAGAGCTACACTACTATCACTGGTGTTTTGGTCCATTTTATGGGACAACCCACAGGACAGGTGAGAGAGCTGGACAATGAGATGCATTACAACAACTAAGATCCTGCAGATGGAGCTCAAGATAGACTGATTTTTAATAAATTCCTAGTATTTAATAAATTGTAATAAAGTGATACTGATTTGTACTGATAAACAAATTTATTTTTTTGGAAAACCATATAATACTACATATATTTCAAAACACAAATTCCAATTTGCTTGTCTTTAGTGAGCCTAAGATAATGAGATTTTTCTATATTGACAAATGACTCATAATACCAATGACATTTTTGAAATAATGAAATAATTTTGGGATTAACTTTAGGGATTTTGAAAAAAGAGAATGGCCTTTGAACTGATACAAGCTATCTTGATAAATTTTTTTTTTAAAGATTTTATTTATTTATTTGACAGAGACATAGCGAGAGCAGGAACACAAGCAGGGGGAGTGGGAGAGGGAGAAGCAGGCTCCTGGCTGAGTGGGGAGCCCGATGTGGGGCTCGATCCCAGGACCCTGGGATCATGACCTGAGCTGAAGGCAGACGCTTAATGACTGAGCCACCCAGGCACCCTGCTATCTTGATAAATTTAAAGGGACCAGAAATACCAAAAAATTCATGCCTAAAATGTACTAAACATCACATACCGATTAAAATGAAATATCTATGCAAATAGAATAATATGGAATAAATTAACACTTAAAGAGAGCTTGCTGCGAGCCAGAAACTGTGCTATGAATTTTTCATGTATTCATTCGTATGATTATCCCAAAAGAGCAGAGGGTAGTTATTATGCCCGGATGACCCTGAGTTAACTGGCTTGCTCAAAGTCCTACAGCTTGTAAAAGGCAGAGATGCCATTTAAACCTAGGTAGACTGTTAACCACCATACCACAGTGCTCTAAATAAGAAAAGTAGACTGAACTAAGCCTTCTAAAGAAAAGAACTTTGGAAGCTCTTTTTTGTGACACTAAGAAAAATGCACAATCTTTTAAATAATTTCAAAAAAAAAAGATACTTAGCTTATTAATGATTCTTACCGGGGGTTAGAAGGAGAAGGTGGATTCATTTCTTTCTGATAGTGACGACCCTGGTTGACAGGCTGTAAAAAAGACAAACCATTTGTGAGGTGCTCACCAGGGTAATGCTCTTTACATACACTTTCCCAGGCACTATCATTGCTGTCATTTTTTCCTGAGGAACAATCTCAAGAAGGGGCTGTTTATTTCACTGAGGACCTACGGGCTGTTTGGGAGATCCAGCAAATAACAAGGTGGTACACACGAGAAGAAGCAGGTTATTTTAATGGCCAGTCACTGCACAAGATAGCATCTATGGTGCAATTAAAGTTCACGTGTGGACCTTCCTCCTTGTGGAGTTTTTACACCGTTAACATTCATTGATCTTTCCAGCTACAGTAAAATAAAAGGTATCTCATGGAGCTAGCGCTGCACAGCAGGTATCAGCAGTAACTCAGAGACCCAGAGATAAGGATTATATATTTATATCTCCACGTCAGGAAGTCTGCAAGGATAACTTGCACTTTCGCTAATGGAATTACACATGTAAATCTCAGGTCAAAGTGGTCATTTCCCCAAGTGTATAATAAAACCTCAAGCATTAATCAGTGAATTGAAAAAAATGGTGCCAGTACCTAACAAAAATGTGAAATCTCAACTTTTCCTTCCGCGAGGAACGTTTAAGTTACTATTTCAAAATACCGCTAAACAAATGTCCACAATAGCCAAACTGTGGAAAGAGCCAAGATGCCCATCGACAGATGAATGGATAAAGAAGATGTGGTATACACAAACACACACACACACACACACACACACACAGTGGAATATTATGCAGCCATCCAAAGGAATGAAATCTTGCCATTTGCAACGACGTGGATGGAACTGGAGGGTGTTATGCTGAGTGAAATAAGTCAGTCAGAGAAAGACACGCATCATATGACCTCACTGATATGAGGAATTCTTAAATCTCAGGAAACAAAATGAGGGTTGCTGGAGTGGTGGGGGGTGGGGAGGGATGGGGTGGCTGGGTGATAGACATTGGGGAGGGTATGTGCTATGGTGAGCACTGTGAATTGTGCAAGACTGTTGAATCACAGATCTGTACCTCTGAAACAAATAATACATTATATGTTAAAAAAGAAGAAGAAGAAGAAGAAGAAGAAGATAGCAGGAGGGGAAGAATGAAGGGGGGGAAATCGGAGGGGGAGATAACCCTGAGAGACGATGGACTCTAAAAAACAAACTGAGGGTTCTAGAGGGGAGGGGGGTGGGGGGATGGGTTAGCCTGGTGGTGGGTATTGAGGAGGGCACATTCTGCATGGAGCACTGGGTGTTATGCACAAACAATGAATCATGGAACACTATATCTAAAACTAATGATGTAATGTATCGGGATTAACATAACATAATAAAAAAAAATAAAATAAAACACCGCTAAACAACTACATCCCCAAATAAGCTTTAAACTCTTGCCTCCAATGGAATTTGATGTTTTTCCTTTGTTCTACAAAGGGAGAAAATTCCGTTATATCTGATACACATTCTCTTTTCGAACATCAGCTCGCAGGATTTTTCTTATGTGGTTAACAGCCATGTAATTCTAATATGAAAATCATTTTTAACATTCTCATTTTATTACCAGTTGGAATTTGGTATACATTTTTGAATTGCGCTTAAAGGATTTCCATTACTTCCTAACCCAACAGGGTTCGTGTTAAGCTTTTCGGACCCATAATGTGGTCCTACAGTGCTGACCCTGACGAGGAAACAGTATGGCAATGGTGTCTATATACATATAGAGCACATGTCCCTTATTTTCCACATACTCCTTATTTCAGTGGGTCCTAAAATATTAAAGATGTGGGTCATGGGAATTCTTTAGAGTAAACAGTCTTCCTCTATAAATAATCTCTTGGACGTGTTCCTTTAATTTAAATCAAACACCCTGTCTGATAATCACAGTCACTTAGCCTGACTTTCTGTGATGCACCATGAATTTAAATGTTCTCAGATACTTTGGTAATTGAACCGGTATCAATGCCTCGCCATTTCAGTAATAAGAAACAACAGCTGGGAGAACAGTGGAAAGAAAAACATGTCATAAGACATATTTGATCTCACTGGAGAAATAAGACTTCCAGCAATTTGCAAGTGAAATTTCATTTTATGATTTAGGCTTTATTATTTCACAGCAAAAAAGGAATTAGTAAGCAAAGGGCCTAACGGCCTAGATTCTAGAGAATCTCACACTGGTGCAGAAATACTCCCGATAATATGTTCATTGGTATTCGCCCAGTAGTTCAGCTGTACTCAGGCCTCCAGTGAATGGGCCTCCGCCGATTTGCTTCCAGAGGCATTTCCATAACTCTCTATGCATCACAGTTCTGGTATTCAGCAAATTTCCATTTTCTTAATTTTATACTATTAATTCTATTTACACCTGTTTCCAACCCCCTTATTCCAAATGACTTACTCCATCCTCTGGAGACTAGAAATGGCTACAGAATCCTGTCTTGTTTGTGACTCAGCTCTCAGACTACACAGACTGACCCTTTCTGCATTTGCTCATGTCTATATAAAACTGATCCAGTGATGCAAATAGCAAAAAAGAACACAGTCAACAAAAAAGTCACATTTGTGGTGGTTTCTAAGTGTTAGAAAACAACAACAAAAAATAACCAGTGGAAATGTTTCGAAATAGTAACGAGTGCTAACATGAGGGAACAGAAAAGTAAAGGAAAAAAAATCCCGTTAAAATAGTTGTAGGGTAATGGACCTCAGTCTGAACACCCGATTCTTTAACTTCATTTTTAGTATATGTGCTGCCGAAGCGAGCACTCTTTAACTTCATTTTTAGTACTGAAAACTAGTTACCAAGTTGTTGCCCCCAAATATTTTATTCAACAACCCACTTCCATTTAAAGATGGCGTATCAGGGCAGAGCATTCTGGCTGCCGCACGTAGCTGCTGTCCACGGACTTACATGCCCCGACTGCTAGGGACTCAGCTGGGGAAGGATGCAAGTCTTGTTTCGGAGTGGGTATCATACAAAACTGGGTGGCCCCAATTCCCTTTCTTTGTACATGTCTCCTAATTTCATAATCAGACTCAGGGACAGGAGGGGATTACGGCAATGATGCAGCTAAAAAGCTCCTTCAAGGTATTTCAGTTCCCATAACTTTGCTTTGATGCTCTGAAAGGGCAGAGTTTTCACTTGGATGAGGTCTTTTTATTTTCCTAGATCCAAATCAGAACGAAGAAGAATGTGCCTAATGGTTTCTAAAAGCTTTCTGAACATGGTGGGGTTGGGAGGAACATGATGGGATGTCTGAGGCCAGATGTCCCCATCCACAAACAGAACCAGATCTGTTTTGATACATATGCAGCAGTAAACCTATCTGTACTAATCCTAGGTAGGTAATATCCGACGAAAGCACCAGGTAAAAAAAAAAAAAAATTGTTTTTTGACTTTGGAATTCAGCCATATTCAGGGACTACCGTAAGAAGCAGCAAAAGAAGAACAACCAATACCTACAGATAACTATGACAATAATCATAGCACTGGCTGACATTTAATCAGCAAATACTCTGTGTTAAATCCTTGGTAGATATTATCTCATTTGTTCCTCACAGTAATTCTGTGAAACAGACAGGATTGACAACTACATCTAACAGAAGAGGAAATTCAGACACTGGGTGCTAACCCAAGGTCACGCCAGCCAGGAAATAGTGGATCAGAGTTTGAACCCAGTTCACCACAGTTTATCCTCTTAACCATTAGGTTGTAGTGCTTAATCCAGCTCAGAGGTTCACCTACAGTGGTGAATACCAAAGTTTTTGAAAACACGTATGATAAAACTCAGGTCAGGTTATGGCAGCAAAAAAAAAAAAAAAAAAAAAAGTGGTCTGAAATATTTATTTGAGATCTATAAGATGGCCTCCTCACCATAAATTAAATTCATTTGATTTCAATCTTATGACATATCACTATATATTTAAAATTAAAGAAGATAAGTTTTGCCACATTGCTAAATGTGGGACAAACATAAGGTATACTAGATAATATTTTGAGGGACGCCTGGGTGGCTCAGTCATTAAGCGTCTGCTTTCGGCTCAGGTCATGATCCCGGGGTCCTGGGATTGAGCCCCGCATTGGGCTCCCTGCTCGACAGGCGGCCTGTTTCTCCCTCTCCCAGCTGCTCCCACTGCTTGTATTCTCCTGCTCCCTCTCTGCCAAATAAATAAATGAAATAAATAAATAAATAAAATCTTAAAAAAAAAGATGATACTTCAAGGATGAGGAAAGTTTATTTCATGGGGTGACTTTCATAGTCACTAAACACAGAACAACTCACACATTTCAGTATTACATTGACTCTAATATCAGTTTTCATATATCATTTCTATAGTGGTATAAGAACATCTGCTCATCTGATTTATCTGCAGCTTAGCACAATCAACTACTTACCTTTTTAGTTCAGGAGAATTAAAAGAAAACTCATTACACCCAAAAAGAGCTGAGAAGTTAATGAATCTGTAGATCAGAACAAATTAAGACCTATTAACTGTAAAGAGCCTGAAATGCCAATATATTATATACTGGACACGTAGCAGCCAGCAATCATCACGTAAAACGCTGATACGCTGATGAGCAAAGAAATGGAACAGATCCTAGAAACTGAGGACCTTGTCCTTTTGGTGGCGCTGTTGCTATGCGCCAGTGTCAGGAAAACGGAACTCCTAAAATTTGCCACTGAGCACAAGAAGCTTTGCTTTTCCATGATCAAGCTGCTAGAAATCTGGGGGTGAGGGAGAGAAGTGAAGGCTAAATAAAAGAACAGGAGATAAGATAATCCTGCCATGTTAAAAGGTAAAGACGATATTTTCATGGTGTTATGTAAAACCTATGAAAATGGCATAAATGCTACAAGGTTAATCAAGACCGTAAATAACTTGTCTGAGAACCTCACCATATGCTTGTAATTTTATTAAGTGCATTTTGCCTTGTTTTTCTCCAAATACTATGCTGTGCAATGTGCCATGTTGATGGATGCATGCAATGAACATTTTTTTTTTTTAAACAAGCTGAGGAGACTTACATGCTTGATATTAGGTTATGGGAATTCTTGAAGGAATGATGGTTTTAGGTTTTCAGCTTACAAGACAGCGTGCACACGAGTCATGCTTTTCTTGAATCTCAGGTAGAGGCAGGACAGAGAAATAATGAAATATTGAAATAATAAAATAATGAAAGGGCTTATTTGTAAAGCTTTGAGGGGATAAGTCTGGATTTTAGTTTTTAAGCTCACATCAAAACAAGCACAACAGAACCTCTACCTCTCCTTACCGCCCTCAGTAGTCACAAAAAGGGGAAATATCCTAGAAATCTTTTCTCATCACTCAAGTTGCCCTTTGAGGAGAGTAACTTTGGGGGAGCAGCAGGTAACAATGAGCTTACTCTGTTAGGCACTGGGCATGTGCATCCCCTGCACTCATTCAATTCTCACCATGCCGATACGAGGAAGGCCTTTTATGATTCCCATTTTATAGGCCATCGTGCCAGTAAATGGCAGAGCTGGGATTTGAGCTCAGGTTGGCTGAAGCAGTCTAGATTCTTTTGGGCATCGCAAAAAGCTGTTTCCATTAATAGCTACTCTTTTTCCTTAAAAAGAAACCACACACACACACACACACACACACACACGACATGATTTTATGTTATTGTCAATCAAAAGCCCTCATCAAAATAAAATTCATTTAAGAATTCATTATAAGCAACTCCTAGCTCCCTTCCTAAGACTGCCCACAGCCGAGTTTTTGAATAAATCTCATGAGGGCTACTCCTAACAGAAACCCTCCAAAATTGATTACTTGTAGCCTGGTTTCCACAGAAGTTGTAAAGTATTGTTTTAATTGAATTTGGTTCTAAGTTAGAAACTTTGAAAAATTTGTCAAAGGCCAATGGATTTCTCAGTAGGCTTGATTTATTTGGCAAGAGATGCCTACAAAAGCCAATTTGCTATGAGAAATATGGTTACATTTAATTACACTTTTAAATGACTAATTTATTATATCTAAACACCTTTTAAACAGTACATATCACTCTGAACTGTACAGATGCTGAGGAAAGCTGAGGAATCAGAGCTTGTAGTAAACACAATAGATTTCGCTACAGACTCTTCACTTTACTCCACATGGGCTTTCTGGTTTCAGACTACAGCGTGTGTGAAGTCGTTAGGTAAAGATGCTAAATTGAATGTGACCTACTTAAATCTCTGTTTTAAACCCTTGGTCATCAAGCCCTGTCCAGAGAGGGATTTTTCCTTTGTATGTATATTTAATATCCATTTATCAAATCTTGAATGTAAAATATTATCTGCATCGTCCAGGGTTTATTTAAGCAAAGCAAAGCTGATGTTTATTTTGGAATTTTGATGAAAACTACCTTATTGTAGAGTAAAAAAGGATTCTTTTTAATGTTTCTGACTGATTCATTCAGTCGATGACTAATAACCAGAGACTGAGTGTGACCTCATGCCAGGCACTGTGCTCAGCATGCACTTTTGTACTTTGCCTACTTTTGTAGGCATCTCTTGCCAAATAAATCAAGCCTACTGAGCTCACAACCAGGCCTCGGGCACATCACTAACAATGGTTCCCTGATGTGGTAAATGCTAACATTGAGACTGAAGATAATGGGAACCCACAGAAGGAAGGAATAATTCTGTGCAGCGTGGTGGAGTGTAGGAGAGGGTTTCACAAAGCAGTGATGTTTGAGTTGGGCCTTGGAAAACAAGGGAGTGTCCTGGGTAGAGAAGAGGGATGGAGGGTCTCCCCAGGCAGAGGGAAGAGCATGATGAGCAACGAAATGACTGACATGATCTGGACACAGGGCACGGCAGTGACGGGCATGCTGCATGGTGCAGCTAGAGCATGGGGGCCTTCTGGGTGTATGCTGGCTAGGGGTGGATGGTGAGACAAGCAAAGAGTCATTCCAAATTCTGTTCAAGGTGATGGAGAAACAAGGACACTAAGAGGAGATTATCCTGTTCAAGGAGAGACTCCACTCTCACCTCCATAGATTTATTCTGTCCCTTTTCAGAACTTGGAATTCCTTTCCCCCTCTTTCCACATGAGCTTGCATGCATTCTTGAACTCTGACTTAATTGTAGCCTTCTCTGTGAAAATATCCTTGAAACCAAGAGTAGAATCAACTGCTTTCTCTGACGTGGGCCTCTCTTCTAAGAGCTATTATGAAACTCTTCATTCTGTCATCACTCAGTGCCCTGACTTAGAGTGAGATGTTGACTCTCCGCCTCTCTCCAATATGGTGAACCTCTCAAGGCCAGGTCAAGCTTTATTTTTATCCCCAGCATAGTTCACAGCCTATTGTACCGCTTAAAAACAAAAGCAAAAAAACAAGTATGTGGAATGAATTAATGTGAGACAGATAAGCTAGGCTGAGAGTTTAACAGCACCCCAGCTGGTCTTAAGGGTTGCTTCAAGTTAACACACTCCTTACTTGCTGACCGAAGGCCCTTGATTTGTAACCGAACTAACTTAACTTTCTTTGAGATTTGCAGACCACCAGCCTTGAGGAGTGAAGGACCAGAACTTTCCCAGGCCACAGAGGCCAGCAAGTCTGTTGGAAGCCACCTTGGCTTTCAGATGAGTCCAGTAATTTTGTAGCAAGGTGCTGTTCTTTTTCAGGTCACACAAATGATTTTACTCACCTCCCTTTGTGTATCTGCAGACCTTGCCCTCCTTTGCAGGAAGAACACAGTCCTGCACATCGGGAAACAAGAGCTGGACCCCCTTGCACAAGCCCCAAGCACTGAGTTAACGTCTATCTTTGGCATCATCTAGTCTGCATGGAACCAAGATATGTTGCAGGCCACTGTACTCCCCTTGTTTATTAACTGCCTTAAACCCCTTTAAAAACCCCTGGGCCAGGCAGAACCCTCTGAGTTGGCCTGTGGACAAGAGTCTACCTTCTCCCCAGGTGGCTGGTCTCCTGAATAAAGCTCAAACTCCTTTCCAATCCAAACTCATCTGTTGAGTAACGATCTTTCAGGTGACAGGCAGCAGAATTTGGGTTCAGGAACAATAATGTCATTGAGATATTCCTGGCTCTAGTGGCAGAAAGGAAGGTCTGTCTCTCACAATGAGGCCTGGAGAAGGGCTACAGCAGGCTTTGGAGCTATGTCTGGAGAGATCATCAGGTACAAGGTACAAGGATGTGTGCAGAGTGCATTCAGGAAGTTATAACTTGGACCGAAGCATGGAGTAAAAGGTGAGGAACAGTGAGAGATGAGCTGGGGGAGGGGAGCAGGTCTCACACCATGGGGGGCCCTGTATGCCAAACCAAAGAGCCAATGGGAACTAGGAAAGGCTTTATGCAGGGAAGAGGTAAGATTAGATCCGGGCTTTAGGAAGATCACTAGTGTGAATAATAATGACAATAATAATGACAAATAACCTTAATTTACTAAATTAATTACTTATTATGTCTCAGATATAGTGCCAAGTGTTTTAAAAGGTCATGGCTTAGATTTGAACCTTGGCCATTTGACCTCAGAGCAGATGTTCCTCACCATCAGGTGCTTGGATGGGAGGTACAGAGGTACCAGGAGCCTACTGAGGGAACGTGGATGAAAAGTAAAGTGCCAAGGTTATGGTGTTAGGTAGGGAGGGGTAAAATCCTGAGGATTCTTAGGATTTGGAAATGAAGCAGTGGGAGAAATAGAGATGTACTCCAAATTTCTGGTGGAGTGTCACTGTGGATGGCGGCGGCGCCACTGAGATACATGAAAAGCAGGGTACCATTGTGTTAAATAAAGTAATGAGTTCGTTCATTTCTTCTTTTTCACTCTCCCTGTACAACTTCTAAAGAGAAAGGCATGAGCTCTCAGAAAGACCACAATAGTTCTTGTAAATTGCTCTATTTAAACTCTATATGAGCAACAAGATGCAGAGTTCATTAAGAAATGCAATTTTCCATTTGGTGATAGTTCCAATATTGAAATAGACTGAATTTGATGCAGTAATAAACATATCTTATGAATACCAAAAGTGGGCTTTTCAATTATTTTCTCTGTCTAAAAAATAGACTGTTTTCAATTTCTCATTTGGTCAAACGGAGGGGTTATTAAGTTCATTACCATTGGTGTTATTTTTGGCTGTATACTTTTAGAGCAGAGTAGTTGTTGTGCATGAGGACTCTAGTCCTTGCCAGCACAGGACAGTGATGAACACCCGGTATCCAGGGCAACCAAGAGCTCAGCCTTTTCAGTCCATAAATAATCATTCCTCGGTTTGTCCTTTGTAATGTTGGTCTCCAAGCTACTTCACGACAGAATGAGTTCGTTCAGGAGGCCACTGTTCTCTTTCTTACTTTCCATTTAACTGACTGCTGAGGAATATTTTATAAGAAAGGCAATATTTCAATTCCATTGTAAATTGCATTGGCAAAAATCTGCAACTTACTCTTAATGTTCTTAGATCTGCTACAAGGATACTCTGAGTAACCAGCACACAGGGGTGTTCTTGTTGGATGGGTAGATATTCTTTGGCACCAAAGCTGCTGGAGGCCTTATGCATGTTTGAGCATTTAGTTTAATGAAAACATAACTGAGGCAAGGGAAGCCTGGAGGGTGGGCAAAGTAGGGATAAAAAACACTCATGAAAACATCCTTCTTTCCCTACATTGCCTTAGAGTCAATCTGAATTCCTCCTCCATGAAGACGTGTATGTACTTTCCAGAGCAGAAATGTCACCATCTGCTGGATATCCATGGTACCCATTTGGCAAATTAAGTCACACACAGAAGTCACCCCATCATGGTGGTTAGGAGCTCAAACTCAGAGGAGTCATGCCAAGCTAAGTCTGAATCACTACACTCAAGAGTCAATTTTCTCATCTGGAATTGGGAACTTAACAGTGCTTACCACATAAGATAGCAGTAAAGACTGAGTTAGGTAGGGCGCCTGGGTGGCTCAGTCGTTAAGCGTCTGCCTTCAGCTCAGGTCATGATCCCAGCGTCCTGGGATCGAGTCCCACATCGGGCTCCCTGCTCGGCGGGAAGCCTGCTTCTCCCTCTCCCGCTCCCCCTGCTTGTGTTCCTGCTCTCGCTATCTCTCTCTGTGTCAAATAAATAAATAAAATCTTAAAAAAAAAAAAAAAAAAAAAAAAAAAAAAGACTGAGTTAGGTAACACATAGAAAGCCTAGTGCCAGAGCCTCCGAGATTGCTAACGTCTACAAAGATGCTGGAGACTTTGAAAAAAAAATTTCTCGGAAAGAAAATTGTAAAATTAATAAATATTTAATTAGACTCTTAAAACATACATTATCTACTGTCAACTACACTTGAACTCAGGCTTTACCTAATTTTATATAAATATAAATAAATTTTATATTTCCCTTCAAAAATTATACAGTAAAAAAGTAATATTTACTGTTGGATGAAAGTGTATTTTAATATGTTTGATTTGATGTTGAATGTGGCCTTATAGGTAAATATAAGTAAATTATAAGTAAATTTCCTTGGGTTCATGGAGGTCTTAAAATGTCTCTAGGTGTTTAAAGAAATAGCAGCTTTAAATACCACTATTAAAATACTGATTTTACTATTCTGCCTTATGATTTTTTAAGCTGTATAGGACTGTTCTATCAGTGTTTCCACTTTGTCTTTCCAATTCAGCCATAAGATCCCCAAGGCCAGAAGTGGGGAAAATAGACTGAGTCAAAACACCGGGCTCTGCTCTGGGCTCCACCACTGACCAGGTGTGGAAGCTTGGGCCTAGGAGAGTTTAGTTTCTTCAACTGAAACACAGGAAGACTTTGACCTGATCCAACTCCTCGGCTGGTCCATTGTGAGGATGATGGGCCATATTTAAAAGTGCTTTAACTGTATAAACATATGGGAAAAGATAAGCTGTTAAATCGTCTGCAGTGCCTATCACGGCCCTCAGATACTGGGAGCAGCAAACATCTTTTTTGTTCATTCATTTAACAAATACTGAGCCCTCTCTATGTGCCAGGCCTGTGCTAGGAGCTGCGGATACAGTGAAAGACCCAGAATTGACAGTAAAATGATTCCTTTTTGCTTTCAATGTATGTTCGTATATATCACCACATAATGAACATCCATTATCTGAAGGTAAGTAAGACAGCTTACGAAAAGACAATGCCCTCAGACCTAAAACACTAATTCAGAATGGGCTCTGAATATTTCTTTCTTTTATTTTATTTGTAAGTAATCTCTACACCCAATGCGGGGCTTGAACTCAACCCCAAGATCAAGAGTTGCCTGCTCTACTGACTGAGCCAGCCAGATGCTCCTGAATGGGCTCCGAATATTTCTCATGGGCAGCGTTCTCATGTTGGCCCTAGGTTTCCCAGGCAAGGCTGGGCTTTGTTGGAAAGAAGTTTGCTCCTCGTTAAGGCAGTACACAAAGACCCAGAGCCCTGGACTCACTGGTGGCAGGCAGGAGTTCCAGGTGGTCGTGTCGTCGCTGCTGGTACTAATGCTGACGTTACAGTTGTCAACCTGGGATGCGCTCAGGCCATGGGGAGCCCCTGGGTCCTCCAGTTCTTCATTCTGTTGCCGCCGCAGGCTTGCCAACATTTGCAACTCAGATTCACTCATCTGGCTGGGCTGATAGTTTCTCCAATCATATTCCTGAACAAGAGAGAAGAAAGGGACGGAGCAAAGGGTCACTGCCTGTTCTTAATTTATAGATCACCAACACATGCTACTGTACAGCCTTAACCCCTTTGGTGGCTCTCCACTGACCAAGGCCCAGATCCTTAACGTGCCCTTATACAACGCCTGCCCCCCGCCCTGCCTCACCTTGTCTTTTTGCTCCTGGCACATCAGCCACGCCCATTAAAGTCCTCGAGAGCATCAAGCTCGTGTCTGCCTTAGCGCTAGCCTGTGAGGCCCATGTGCTGGCTAACTCCTAGGCGCCCTTTAGGTCCCACATTGTGTCATCTCCCAGGGAAGCCTTTTCTGACAAGCACAAACTGGGGCGGCCCCTCCACTAAGTGTTCTCCTGGAATCAGAAGGTGTTCATTTCTAGCATTCACCAAAATTGCAATTATCTAATGGTTTTGGCATTTGCGGGTGGTCTACAAGCTCTACAAAGGCAAACACTGCCTTACATTCACTGTATTTCCCATGTCTGGTGCTTGACCAGTATTTGACTAAACAAAAATCCAAAAAGTTTTTTTGAAAAGAAAAATCACTTTCCATATAAAAGTCCAGTTTCAACAATACTGATGAATTTCGTCACTGTGAACATGACCAAATACATTCAACTTACAGTAGGTTGAGAATGACTAATGCTGATAAAAGCCATCAAATAATATTTAATCTTAAAATGGGAACATGTAAGTTCTGAAAGCCAGAAAGACCTCACAGCTATAATAAACACTTACACTAATATGGACTTTGCTATACATGTAATCTGTCAGGCATTTTTCCCCCCCATGAATACTACTACGAATCTTTAGAGGCTAATGTAAATATTCTTTCAATGTACAGGGAAGAAATTGTTATATGGAATTTTCAAAACCTTTCCTTTCTCTGTGATCTAAACCAAGTTTGATAGCAAAGGTTAATTTCAACATCGCTGAAATGTTAGCATCACATTTGAGTACTGATTTATATCCAGGACTGCCATATAACTTAAAAACAATCTTGAAATTTTCTTATCCATCTGCAAACATTGGTTGTGCTCAAAAAGGTTTATTTCATGGGGTGCCTGGGTGGCTCAGTTGGTTAAGCCCTGCATTGGGCTCCACGCTGGGCATGGAACCTGCTTGGGATTCTCTCTCTCCCTCCCCACCCTCCACCTCCCTCTCTAAAAAGATAAAAGGTTTGTTTCATGACACATTAGAATTTTTTAGATATTCAAATCTCTACACTTACTTTCTCGGAGGACCCTTTGAGACAGCTACTGCTTTCTCTTCTTTTCTGCCTCACAGGGATATAAAAAGTTAAGAAAATATAATTAAAAAAAAGTCTTGGTGTTCCTATGAACTTTTAAATAAAGCACTATCATTACCATAATTTTGGGATTATCAAAGCTTGTGATCTAATAATGTAACGTAGAGAGTTTCTGGAAAGTTGCTGGTGGAAACTCATTTAAATTTTTACAACTCATGGCTCCAGCCGCCTGGCACCCTGAGAGACTATGCAATCCCTAATAGGAGATTTCATGAATATTTAATATGTTTTGAGAGTTCCTGGGACAAAACAGATAGCATAAGAACAAAATTTATATTTCAATGAAAGACACTAAAAAAAAAAGAAAAATAGCAATAATTTGAATTCAGAAGAAATACTTGGGGGAGCAATAAACACAAGAAAAGATACTTGACATCACTGTCATTAGAGAAATATAAATCATCACCGCAGTGAAATCCCACTCACGACCACTAGGACTGTTATTATACAAAAGTTTGATAGCAACAAACGTTGGTGAGGATGTAAAGAAATTGGAATCCTCACACACTGCCGGTGAAAATGTAAAATGGTGCCATCACTTTGGAAAACAGTTTGGTGGTTCCTCAAAATGTTAAACATCTGCCATGTGGCCCAGCAACTTGCTCCTAGGTATATATCCAAGAGAATTGAAAACATATGTTCATACAAAAACTTGAACACCAATGTTCACAGCAGCACCATTCATAACAGTCAGAAGGTGGAAACAACCAAATGTCCATCAACTGATGGACAGATTCTTGTTTATCCACACAATGGAACGTAATTTGCCCATGAAGAGTCACAAAGTACTGATACACGCGCTACAACATGGATGAACCTTGAAAATATTATGCTAAGTGAAAGAAGTCAGAGACAAAAGGTCACAGACTGTATGATCCCACTTATATGAAATGTCCAGGATGCACAAATCCATAGAGACAGAAAGCAGACTGGTGGTTGCCCAGGACAGAGAGAGCAGGAATGGGTGTGTAGTTTCTTTGGGAGGTGATGCATACGTTCTGAAATTAAGTTGCTGCAGAATTTCGTGGATATACTGAAAACTGAACTGTACTCTTTAAAAAGCTGATTTCTATGGTATATAAGTTATAGCTCCATAAAAACAAGGTAGTCATCAGATGTGAAAACAAGACTAGCAGCCTGACTTCAGGCCCAGCGGTAAACAGTGACTTGCTGGCCTTCGCTTCAGTTTTTCTGCCAAGAAATGGAATGAAGTGTTCCATTGTGTCACCTGGGCATGTCATTTGGCTTGTTGTTGCCAACACACCTTTACAGTGAGAAAGGAAATTTTATTTTCATTTTCACAATTTTTCTTGAGAAAGCTTTAAGATGTGCTAAGTATGATTAATTCATCCATTCATTTTATGTATTTAATCTACAAACCTGTACTGTGCCTCAGGTCCAACCCTAGGTGTTAGGACAGAAAACAAGAGAGAATGGGAAGCAGTTAAGCCAGACAGATCTGGGTCTGGGCCCTTGTCCCACTGGTTACCAGCTGGATGTGACTGGGCAAATTAACCTTTCCGTGCCTCAGTTTCTTCATCTGTAAAATGGAACTATAGTATATACCTCACTTGATTTTCAATGGGCTAAATGAAATAATGCATGTAAAATACTTAGCATAGTACCTGACAAACAGCTATATGAAGGGTCTCCAAACTTATGATGTGCACCTTTATGAAAAAATGTTTGTGTATGTACCTTCTAATATATGTTTGTTTATAAATGAAACACATGGGTACCTGGGTGGCTCAGCTGGTTAAGTGTCTGCCTTCGGCTCAGGACATGATCCCAGTGTCCTGGGATTGAGCCCCATGTCAGGCTCCCTGCTCAGCGGGGAGCCTGCTTCTCCCTCTCCCACTATTGTTCCCCCTGCCTGTGCTTTCTCGCTCTCTGTCAAATAAATAAATAAAATCTTTAAAAATAAATAAAAATAAACAAAACACATGTATAGCTATATTAAACTAGTATGCATAGTATAAAACATACAGAAAATAGAAATTAAAATGGTTGAGCTTAAAAAAATGGGAATAGTTTCAATATTTTCTTCAAGCCCAGTGGATGGTTTTTGGTGCACACCTCCTTGGGTGAGTACATCCTTCTTAGGAGGACCGCTGAGTTGGCCATCAATACATGTGCTCCCTGTTATTATTGTTCTTTCTTCTCATTTTCTCTGTTCTCCCCTCCCCCAGTCTCTCATCTATTCTGTACTATGTCAGGAGCTGGGAGTATAAAGAAAATAAGACACCCCGCCCTGTCCTCATGGAGCTCACAGTCAAGAAAGGGAGACATAACAGGCATTATAAGTCAGAGTGTTATATGTACCCAGATCAACACTACAACACAGATATGTCTAAGATGCTTGAGGAATGCAGCTTGGCAGTGACTAACTGCCCCGCAGATTTGGAAGATGCCTCGCAGGAGTCCAAGGTGGCATTGATGGTAATTAAACTTGTTAACAAAGGGAATGAGTGGTCTTCAGAGGGAGTGAAGTCTCTCCACCGCTGGAAGTACTGAAGCAGAGGCTGGGGAAATGGCGCCTGCCGGGAATACTGCAGTCATCTGCAGTGTTGAAAATGCACCGATCAGTTCATTCACTAGTAAGTACCTACAAATACTTACTGAGACCCTATTATGGGCCAGGAACTGTTGATGATCAATCTGCTCAGAACTCTGAATTTCCATGAATTTATTTCCTACAACAGTAAAATGTATTCTGACAACATGTTGGAAGAGCAGGCGAAAATGAGCTGAGAGAAAGAAGTGACTTTTTCCAGGGTCATGGATGGAGCAACTGGTGGCAGAGACAGGTAATTAACTTAGTCCCCCGATACAGTCTTGATTTGTAATCTCTTAAGCCATTTCAAAATCACCGGAAAGGCTAAATCATTTAAATTATATATTTTTCAAAAGAAGGCTTGCAAGAAAGTCTTCACATTAAAGGGGACTCCAGCACAAGATGGCATCTAACTAAATTATACAACTTGTGAGAGACAAGTGTCCTATCTAATTCTGTCTCCAAAAGGTTCAAAATGTTACGTATAACCCAATTTTGTCTCAAAATATCCTTGTAGGAAAGAAGGGAGACATTATCAGTCGGATTTGTTTTAGGAAGGAGGTAATGGGCTCTAGGCTATACAATTCAGCTGTGCTCAGATTCCCAAGCAAGTTCTTCCCTCATGAAACCAGTCGAACCACTCTTCTTTTGATCTTCAGACATTTTTAGAAGCCTAACACAGTGAAGTCAGAGAGACAAGTGAGATGTGGCCCCTGCTTTCACAGGCCTTACAATCTAGTAGGACAATCAAGAGCTAGAAAGAAATGAGCAGGGGTGCCTGGGTGACTCAGTCGTTAAGCGTCTGCCTTTGGCTCAGGTCATGATCCCAGGGTCCTGGGATCGAGTTCCGCCTGGGATCGAGTCCTGCATCGGGCTCCCTGCTCCACGGGAAGCCTGCTTCTCCCTCTCCCACTCCCCTTGCTTGTGTTCCCTCTCTCACTGTGTCTCTGTAAAATAACTAAATAAAATCTTTAAAAAAAAATGAGCATAAAATAAGGCAGCATAAGGGGTACCTGGGTGGCTCAGTTGGTTATGTGTCTGACTCTTGATCTCAGGGTTGTGAGTTCAAGCCTTGTGTTGGGCTCCACAATGGGCATGAAGTCTACTTAAAAAAAAAAAAAATGTAGCATATAACTGGGTATAGTACTAGTTCATCACACAGAGTCTTGATGATGATTAAAAGGAAAACGGGTAATTCCAGCAAGATGATAAAACACAACAAACAAAAGTAACCTTACAACTTGATGCTCTTTGCCTAATTTCTCTTCTCAAGATATTACGGCAGAATAGCTTAATCCATCAAACATGTGCCTATAGAATGTTGTGAGCCTCAGATAAGAACTGGTTTTACTGAACTGTTCTAAGTTCTAAGGCTAAGTTCACAATGGTGGTGTAGAGCCAAAATGAGACACGGCCATGGGTTAATAAGATCAGGTGAAGAAACTCATTCCATTCTATATGGATAGGAGAGTAATAAAATTGGGAGAAAACTGGGCTGTTATTCTCATTCTAGAACCTATAAAATCTCTGAGACTCTCTGAATCAGCTCTGCATTGTGACAGGGCCTGACACCAGAGCATAAGGGGACACCATGTAAAAAAAAACTAAATAAAGGTCTACCCAACTATCCCTGACTCTTTGTGTTCTTTTAAGTTACACCAAGACACAGAAACTGCTACTACAAAGGGGATGGTGGCTGTTAGAACTAGAACAAAATGTAAAAGGCATGTAAGGAAAGGGAGATGGACCAAATAGTCTGGCATTTCAGAAAAGAGAGAGGTCACCTCTTGTAGGATCAGTCAAGCTTCATGGAGGAGTTGGGTCTCTATGCTGGACCTCGAAGGATAAGAAGGGTGATATGGCAGCATATTCTAACCATCAGGCAGAACAACATGGCACAAGCTGGAAGTACAGAGCTTACATTCATAGAAAGCATTAAGTAAACTAGAAATACTTATACATACTGTTTCAGAAATGAAATCAGCAACAGAGTTCCAAAATAACAAGGATGGAAATACTTAGGATTTAGAATTTATTTATTTATTTGAGAGAGAGAGAGAACACAGAGGGAGAGTGAGAGAGAGAAGCAGACTCCCTGCTGGCAGAGAGCCCGATGCGGGGCTCGATCCCAGGACCCTGAGATCAGACCTGAGCCGAAGGCAGATGCTTAACCGACTGAGCCACCCAGGTGCCCCGGGAATACCTAGAAAGCAATCTAAACCTTTTAAGCCCAAATGGCTTCCACTTCTCTGGCCAAGTCTTATTAAAAGTCTACGATTCTATCAAAAGATATATTCTTATTGGATCATATGATATCTCTATTTTTTATTTTTTGAGGAATCTCCATACTGTTTTCTACCCAAAGAAAACAAAAACATTAATTTGAAAAGACATATGCACTCCTATGGTTATTGCAGTATTATTTACAATAGCAAAAATATGGAAGCAGCCCAAGTGTCCATTGACAGACAAATGGATAAAAATGTGGTGCACACACACACAACAGAGGAATATTAGCCATAAAAAAGAATGAAATCTTGCCATTTCCAACAACATGGATGGATCTAGAGGGTATTATGCTAAGTGAGATATGTCAGAGAAAGACAAATACCATATGATTTCACTTATATGTGGAATCTGAAAAAGAAAACAAACAAACAAACAAACAGACTCTTAAGTAGGGAGAATAAACTGGTGGTTGCCAGAAGGGAGATTGATGGGGGGATGGGTGAAATAGGTGAAGGGGATTAAGAGGTATGAACTACCAGTCATAAAATAAGTAAGTCATGGAGATGAAAAGTGCAGCATCGTAAATTTGGTCAATAATAATACTATTGTATGATGACAGACGGTGACTATGTTTACCATGGTGAACATTGAGTAATGTACAAAATTGCCAAATCTCTATTATACACCCGAAACTAATACATTGTATGCCAACCATACTTCAATAATGAATTTAAAAAAAAGAAATAAAAAAGACATATTCTTAGTAACTCCCATCTGCAGAGTGGATAAAGAAGTGGTGTGACAGTCACATGGTAGCACACTTTACAGCAGTGAAATAAGTGATATATTGAATCTCATAAAAGAAATGCTAAGTGAGAGAAACCAGGCACAAGAGGGTATATATGGGTAAAACTAGTCTTGGGGGTTTCGGCGGAAGTTGTGAAGGGATAGTGGCAGGAAGGGATACTGACAGGCAGGGAGCACAATGGGGCTCCTGGGGCACTGGCATTGTTCTCTTTCTTGATCTGAATAATGGTCACATGGATTTGTTCAGTTGGTGAAAATTCATCAAAGTGTATGTTTGTGAGATGTGTACTTCTCCATGACCAAAAGTGGCAAAGAAGTCTAAGACTCAAAAAAGATTTCCTAGGAAGTAACAGTTGTTAATCACTGACACCTTACTCTGGACCGTCTTAGTAGGGGCAAAAAAGGCATTTTGTAAATGCTGGGGAGTCAGTATCACTGCTAGTTTCAAATTTGTATTATTAAGAATTTTGAAGCTGTAATTAGAAAGTTTTGGAAGTTTTTCTGAACTTCAACATCATAGCAAGAAAAGTAGAAGTCTATTTTCCAAAGCTAATTTTAAACCTCAACTGGCATTTTAATATGAAGATTAATCTCCTCTCTATTGCTATTTGCAGACAGTAAAAGTATTGCTACACTGACATTTTAAATACGAGCTGATGGTAAATTAGCATTCCAGGGCATCTCTTCACCAACTAGCACCCCTTGAAGACTTGTTTCAAATTCCTGAGCACGTATCCCACAAAAGAGTTGTCCCTGATTCACTGGGGACGCAGGCCCAAGGAAGAGAAGAATGAAGAGAAGACAGAAATCTCAGGCATGAGCCTCAAGTGACACACGCTTGAGCAAATAAGTCATTCCCAATGTATGGTAGCTTTCAGCACACCTCTTCACCATGCAAAGAGGTAAATCGAAATTTAAAGACCAAGCCACAGTACAACTTGAAAAACTTTGCTGCACTGAAGGGATGCTATGTCAACTTAACACAGCAGAAATCAGGAGGCAGGCTGTTAGAAAGACAGAACTGGTCAGAATATAGATTGTGTTTTATGTCAATGGCGTTCATATTGACCAAGGCTTAACCAGACGCAATGCTACCTCTGAGATGTCTGTCACAAACATTTTGGCTTGTAACCTGGAGACACTTCACAACCCCTGACTCAATTCACACTTCATCATCTCTGCATACTAACCCCTTAAGAATGTCTCAGGTAGAGAATTCTAGTTTAAACCCGATAGTGGCAAAAGTCCTTACAAGGGGGTAGCTTTCTACCTCATAGACGTGGTGCTCTCTTTTTTGGAGGGGAGGAGCACTAAAGTATTTTTTTAAAAAAGATCCTAATATCGATGTGCTATATTTGTATAGAACACCCTTTTCATCCATGACTTCTACACAATATACTTCCATACATTTTGTTTCGGTAGTCAGCCTGCTAATTTTCAGAAAGAATTCTCCGACAACCACAGCTGAACTCTTAATTAACTTTAAAGTGAGTTGATAAACAATTTGTAATTTCCCAGCACCTATCTAGTGGTGGGTACTTCTTGAGTTTAACAATCAACTATAGACTAGAAGGAATCTAGTAACACCAAATGGAACAGGTTTTATATTATATTCAAGGATATGCCATCTATAAGACAACTGTAGCCTTGTACATGGGGTAAGCACAGTAGTCATTCAATACATGGTAGTTTAAAATATTATTTAAAGAACCAGGAGGAAAACAATTACTGTGCCTGCCTACAGAAATGAAAATATCAGAGGTAAGCCAATGATGTTTCTGGAGTGGGAAGATGATAACTTTAAGTTCAGATTGTTTTAAAATGTAAAACACTTTGGTTGTAATACAGTAATGACAGATATACCAACAACTGTGCATGCTTTTCCATATTAAAATACTGTGTAGTGTGGCGCCTGGGTGGCTCAGTTAAGCGTCTGCCTTTGGCTCAGGTCATGATCCCTGGGTCCTGGGATTGAGCCCTGCATTGGGCTCCCTGCTCAACAGGGATTCTGCTTCTCCCTCTCCTTCTGCTCCACCCCCCACCCCAGAGCACGTGCTCTCTCTCTCTCTCAAATAAATTAAAAAAAAAAAATACTGCGAAGCTAAAAGTGGCAGTGGCAGTTAAATTGCCACATGATCGCAGAATTTTTTTTTGAGAGAGAGCACGAGTGCGCAAGAGTGGGTTGGGGGTGGAGGGATGAGAGATGGGAGGGGCAAAGGGAGAAGGAGAGAGAGAGAATCCCAAGCAGGCTCCACACTGAGGCTTGATCTCGTGACGCGGAGATCATGACCTGAGTTGCAGTCAAGAGTCGGATGCCTAACTGACTGAGCCACCCAGGTGTCCTAATCACAGAACTTTTTCAGTGACCTTTAATTGGGGATGGTGGTCCAGGGTAGTGGAAGGTGAACCAGCTTTTCTGGCCAAAACTCTTGGGTTTGACAGTTACTAGATGTGAACTAGCTAAAGTCTCTCTGCTTCCTGGTCTGTCAAACAGAAATAAGGTCTCTTGTGAGGGCTGGAGATAGAGACTGGACAGAAAGAGTGGGGCACCTTGTAGAGGGCTTGGCATATGGCAAGTGGCCTAAATCCTTAAACTCACAAACAAGTTTCTTGAATCAAAGACCTTGATCTCAATGGGTCAGGAAATACTGTCACCCTAGGGCCTCTTCCATAAAATAGGAAAATGGCAAGTATGACTTGCTCCTTTAAAATTAGGAAAGCCAAGACATCAAAGAAGATGGATTTCTTCAATAAACATTTGACTAGTAGGATATTAACCTTAGCATTACAATATTGGAGAACTGACAGTAAAAAGTTATAGTGTGTTAGCTAAACAACTAATGTGTTTTCATTGATTCATACTTCTGATAGTCTCTTAGTTTTTGTCAAGTCTTTTTACCTACAATTTCGGAAATTTCTGAGAATCTGAAACTGCTCCTTTTTATTAGAGTAACTGGCACATTGTTTGGAGATATGAAAATGTCCTAATGACTTTTGCAGTTCCGTATCATCACCCAAAATTTGGAGCATAATTCCATTTTTAATTATTTTAAGATATTTCTATTCTGGACTATTTTGCCTTGGTCAACAACTAAATTAGACACTAGATGCAAAAATTTGGACTGAAAAAAAAACATTCAAAAGTAAGAGGGCTAGGAGCCAATTCCACCCAGAAAATTTCTATGCTTAATGCAAATCCTTTTACTGGTAGCGCCAATGTTATTTAATCACCAAATTCTGTAGCTTCAGTGATATCCCCAGCAGGGCATTGACAGATAAAACTGAGATAATGACTCTGTTGTTTTTTTCAGAGGCAAGGGAAGAGTATAGTTTTGACAAAACATGAAATCACAAACTCTTCTTCAGAGACCACTGATTGGTAGGAGTGTCCAATGTAATAAGTGACACATTCTTACCATGGTTAACACTATGGTTTATAAACTGCTACTAGTCCTGTCCACGTTTAATTCACCCCATCAGCCATGAAGCTGCAGATCTGTAATTTAGCTCTGGGAATAAGGCAGGCACACAGAGGGTGCTCTCTGGGGGAATGACTGGAGACATACCAGGTCCTGCTTCTAAATATTATTCTCTCTTCAGCGAACATTGAGAAAATACCAGCACATTACCTGGCAGAAGTGACCCATTAATTCACTCTTATGTTAGCACTTGATTCAACTCTTAACATAGGACAAGAAATGCATATAGCTATCCCCTATTGAGCAGTACCAATAATTAGTTTCTGGAGTTTTATTGAATTTGAAAAAGTTTGCTTTAGAATGCTAGGCACACTGGTTTACAGTTCTAACTACTCACACATGGGTAGAAGAAAATATCTGGTTGAATTATGGGCTAAGTGCTCTACATGGACTATCTCATTTAATATTCATTAAGACCCTATGGAATAAGTATTATTATTTTCTTCGAGTTGATAGATGAGGTAACTGAGGTTCAAGGAAGTTAAGAAATGTGTCTAAGGTCACATAAGTAAAAAGAAGCAAAGCCAGAATGAAAATCCAGGTCTGCCTGATTTGAGCTGGTGCTCTGAGCCATGGTGTCCACTGCTTTTGACTGCTCGGAAGAATGAAAATGTAGATAGACATAACGTAGGGCCCTCTTTGGGGAAGGTCCTGAGGGTGGCAAAGGTGAAGGCTGTACGTCTATCAGGTGGCCCAGGAAAGCATGAGGACAGTGGGGCCAGGATGATCGACATACGTACAGCGCACAGGGTAACCTGACCCCCAAACAGGTGTTTTGCAACAATGGAATATTGTTGTAACTGAAGGAAGTCAGGGGTCAGACAGACATTTATGAAGTCTTTAAACAATGGGGTATTGTTGGAAAGACAGCTGCCAATAGCATACTTGAGTGGCAAATTCAAAGACAGATGGCTTCCCTTTGAACACAGAGTATTATATGCTCTAGAAAATGCAGAACTTTATGTAATGGAACAATGCCTTTAAAACTCTAAAATAATTTACAAATTCATTTTCCTCTAAGTTTGTAGAGTACAAATTGCATAGACTAGTAAACCTCTATTTCAAAAAAATATGGGCTCAAGTTCATCAGAGAGGCCGTCAAACTAATCCTTTTTCATTATCCAAAGGAAAAGGCTTGACAATTAAAAAAAATTATACCATGGCTTAAAACACTTTTAAAAGTGTCCTTCCATAATTCAGTTTTGAGTTTTCAAAAATGAAAATGTGAAAATTAAACTCAAAAGTTATATGGGATTCATTTTATAATTTTTTTCTTATAAAAACTTATGTCTTGTTTTTCCTGGAATACCTGAAACTGTAATTGGTAGCGTATTTTGTTTTTCTTATGAAAATAACCATTCTTCAATAAGCTCAAACTTTTTCTGGAACCACAATATGTCTTTTTTGTTTGTTTGTTTGTTTAAAGATGCACATAATAACATTTACAGGTTTAAAATGATTCATTCAGAACTGTTTGAATGCAGTTATACATGTGGAAAAGTTTAATTACCAGATATTTACATGGTTATGATATTACCCAGAGGGCTGTACTTGTTTCTTAATTAAAAATATTTGAACTTAATAATAGGGAACTCTATTTAAAAATGAATAAAACATTGCAAGGAAGAAGTTTACCAAGTAGTTAGCAAGTCGATTTCAGTAAGTGTTCCTTAGAATTACTAGTACTCTGGCATATCAGGGGATTAGGAGAACAGTTCTCCTGCATCTTCTTTTGTAAGAGCCTTTAATTGTCCCTTGTCATAAAGTCGCCTCATGTCGGCACTTTGCGAGAGCAGATTTCCTTTTCAATATTTATGTATGTGTGAGAGAGAGAGAGAGGGAGCGTGTGATCATGGGTGGGGGGTGGAGGGTCAGAGGGAGAGGGAGAGGGAGAGTTTGCTTCAGGGCTCCATCTCACAACTCTGTGATCATGACTTCAGCCAAAATCAAGAGTCAAACACTTCACCGACTGAGCCACCAGGTGTCCCATGTGAGAGCAGATTTTCAATGGGGTGTCCACTTACAATTCAATTCCTGATTGCAGTACCCTGATGGCTGAGTGGGTGGCTCAGGTCTGCTCAGTCTCCCAGAGCCCAGCGTATTACATGACCATCCTCCCTATTGCTCAGGTCCCAGGCCTGAGAGTCATCCTTGATTCTGCCTGTTTCCTCTTCCTTATATCCTGTCAGTTCTAGCTCCTAGTTATTCTGGGAATCTGCCACTTTTCTTCACCTCCACTCTGATCTATCAGAGTGATGCCTCAGCTTCTTTCTTTGTTTCTATTCCTGCCCCGTTGCACCCATCCTTGACACAGCAGGAGGGAAGTTTTTGAATGTAAATGTTATTGCCTTGCTTCAAACCCTACAAAGACTTGCCATTGCATGTGGAATAAAGGCCACCTTCCTCACTGTGGCCATCCTGATCTTACGTGATCTGGGCCCTGTGTACCGCTCTGACCTCATCCTCCACTACTTTCCCCTTGCCCGTATGCCCCAGCTATGTGGGCCTCCTCTAATCCCCAAAGATGCCCATTTCAGAAGCTTTGTACCTCCTGTTCCTGACACCTGAAACAGTATTCCCATGTTCTTTGCATGGCGGGCTCCATCTTAAATTTCAGATCTCAGCTCAAATGTCACCTACTCAGTCAGAGAACATCTAAAGTACTCACGATTCTGGCCAACACTGTTCTCTGTTACATCTCCTTGTGTTTGTTTTCCCACACTCTTATCATAGCTTATCATCACTTTATAGTGTTTGCTTGTACATCTTTATTGTCTGTATTTCCTAACAGATATAAGCCCCCTCAAGGTACAGGCCTCATCTGTTTTGGTTGGTGTATCTCTAGCACCCGGGGGGACATCTGGCTTGACAGGTACTCAGCACAAGAGAAGATGCTGTCAGTCCAGAAGTAGAACCAGAACAGCCGTAACTCATCACCTAGAAGTCCTTTTTAATTTTATTTTATTATTTTATTTTAATTAATTAATTAAATTTTTTTAGAGAGGGAAAGTGGGGGGAGAAGCAGAGAGAGAATCTTAGCATGGAGCGCAACACAGGGCTCCATCTCACAACCCTGAGATCACGACCTGAGCCAAAATCGAGTCAGACGCTTAACTGACTGAGCCATGCAGGCGCCCCTAGAAGTCCTTTATTTTAGAAATCCAGCTTAGGTGGTAGAAACCCCCATACATGTCACTGTTCTACATATGTGGACCATAATGTTAGCTAGCAGAGGTAATTTCATACCTGTATTCATATAATATTAGATGGACTTCCAATCCTAGGATAATTGTTAAAATTTTCCTCTTGCAATCCAATCAAGAAATGGGCAGAAGACATGAACAGACATTTTTCCAAAGAAGACATCCAAATGGCCCACAGACACATGAAAAAGTGCTCAATATCGCTTGGCATCAGGGAAATCCAAATCAAAACCTCAATGAGATACCACCT
>NC_138369.1:22551160-22575620 GCF_054177405.1 Leptonychotes weddellii
GTAAACCATAATCTGTTTTATAAAACTGTAAAATAGGCTATTTTAAACTGTGAATGTTTAAGGTTTTTTGACAAAGCATGAAAAAGGTGAGTTTCCTGAGAGAATTTATAATAATAAATTTTATCCTCTGTCCTTTGATTTTCAGATTAATTTGCTGCATAATTTTGACCCTTTGTAAGTTTTTGCACTAAGCTTTTCCTTTTTGCCTTCAATTGTAAATTTCTCTATAGTTTCATAGAATTATGTCAGAAGAACATTTCTTTTAAAGATCACCACATAAACATTTCTATTCATAATACTTGAACAAAAAAAGCCATTAGTAGTCTATATAATAGGTCTTTAATACTCAACTAAACCACATTAACGTAAGGCTCTCATACACAAAAAAATTATTTTGCTTTTGTTACTAATGGTGGAAAGATATAACTGCAACCTTCAAAAGAGTCCGCATACTAAAATTTTATTCAAGAATATAAAATTAAATTTCAAATAATCCAGGAAAATGTAATAAGAGTCTACATGCTAGCTTCTCTATGAATTATACATTCTCTTTCATTAAAATGGATCATACAGGGGTGCCTAGGTGGCTCAGTCAGTTAAGTGTTCAACTCTTGATTTCAGCTCAGGTCATGATCTCAGGGTCATGAGATGGAGCCTGATACTAGGCTCTGCACTCAGCGGGGAGTCTGTTTGAGATTGTCTCTCTCCCTCTCCCTCTGTCCCTCCCCGTCCTGCACACTCGCGAGCGTGCTCTCTCTCTCTCTCCACAAAATAAATCTTAAAATAAAATAAAATAAAATGAATCATACACTTCTCTTCCTGTCTAAGCATAATACTTCCATCTGTGTGCTAAGTCTCATTTACTTCTTCCTTGTCAGAGTTCTGTGATTATCTCTCTCCTCTGTATCTTCAAAATCCAAGTCTCTCCCATTGGGAATAAATAATAATTAAAAACTGTGTAAACTGCCTAACACTAGCTATTAAAGTTTCTTTACTCCATTTCACTATCAAATTTCTTGCTCTCACCACTTTTCTTGCTAATTACTCTTCAGTCTACTGGAATCTGGCTTCTATCTGAATGGCTCCAACAAAGTAATCTTGTAAAGGTCACTGTTGATCTCCATGTTACTTTTCAAGCCTTATCTTATTTGACATCTTAGAAGCACAGGCATTTCTTAATCTCAGGAAACAAACTGAGGGTTGCTGGAGCGGTGGGGGGTGGGAGGGATGGGGTGGCTGGGTGACAGACACTGGGGAGGCTTTGTGCTATGGTGAGTGCTGTGAATTGTGTAAGACTGTTGAATCACAAACCTGTCCCTCTGAAACAAATAATACATTACATGTTAAAAAAAAAAAAAGAAGAAGAAGAAGATAGCAGGAGGGGAAGAATGAAGGGGGAGAAATCGGAGGGGGAGACAAACCATGAGAGACTATGGACTCTGAGAAACAAACTGAGGGTTCTAGAGGGGAATGGGAGTGGGGGTATAGGTTAGCCTGGTGATGGGTATTAAGGAGGGCACACGTTCTGCATGGAGCACGGGGTGTTACACGCAAACAATGAATCATGGAACACTACATCAAAAACTAATGATGTAATGTATGGTGATTAACATAATAATAATAAAAAAAAGAAGCACAGGCATTTGTTGACCTACCCGTTTCTTGAAAGACCTTTACACCATTGGCACAAGAGTCACCGGATATATGTGGTCTTTCCCTACTTTTTTGACTTCTCACTTTTGATCCTTTACCTATTTCTTACATGTCATTTCTGCCCAAGCTTTCTTTTCTTCTTACTCTAGAGTCTCTGGTTTCTCTACTCCACGATCTCAGGGTCTTTAATTACCATCTGTATTTTGATAACTCCTGATTCTATATGTCTAGCCCAAATCTCCATCTTTGGCTTTAGAACCATATACCCAATTTCCTATTTAATAGCTCAAATTTTATGTCCCACAGGTACCTCAAATTTAGTCCATCTGAATTTAATTAACCCAGTTATCTGAACAATAAACTGATAAGATGCTTAAATCCTCCCTTTTCCGGGGCGCCTGGGTGGCTCAGTTGTTGGGCGTCTGCCTTCAGCTCAGGTCATGATCCCAGGGTCCTGGGATCGAGCCCCGCACTGGGCTCCCTGCTTGGCCGGAAGCCTGCTTCTCTCTCTCCCACTCCCCCTGCTTGTGTTCCCTCTCTTGCTGTGTCTCTGTCAAATAAATAAAATCTTTAAAAAAAAAAATCATCCCTTTTCCTTCTCTCTCACATCCACTCAACCACCAAGTGGGGCTTTGTAAGCCATGCCTTTGTCTTAACAGCAATAAGAAATCACTAAAGAGCATTTAAGCAGTGAAGGGAAAGACCATATTTGTACAGTAGAAAGATTACTCTACCATATAATGGAGGATGGAATGGAGTTAATCAAAGATCAAAAATTATTTTGACCTGAACTGTGGTAGAAAACATGAGGGAAATGATACTTTAATGAATGTTAGGTGCCAAATACAAAAACAAACACATTGAGGAAGAGTGTTTTTTCTTTAAACCAAGTGTTAAACTAAACATATTAAAAGTAACAAATATTTCTTCCTGCTACATCATCCCTTCAGAAAATCCGCTCCGTTAACAGCACTATTTTCCCTGTCCTCAGCTAATTGGATCACCTGTGGATATGTGACTTCAGAAAAACCTTACCACAGGGGTGCTGGGTGGTTCAGTTGGTTAAGCAGCCCAACTCTTGGTTTCAGCTCAGGTCATGATCTCCTGGATTGTGGGATCAAGCCCTTCGTAGCAGCCGGCTCTTCGCTCATCAGGAAATCTGCTTGAAAGATTCTCTCCCTCTGCCCCTCCTCCCCCCACCCTCACCGCAGCTGGCCCTGCTCCTGCTCTCTCTAAAAGTAAACTTAAAAAAAAAAAAAAAAAAAAAAAAACACCTTACCATAGACTGGGTTAAGCCAATTAAGACCTTCTCTACTAGGTACATGGAATGGGGATAGATAATCTCTACCAGGTTCTTACACTAATTTGTTTATTCTGTTGAAACAACAGTGTTTACATTTGATGAGAAATTTTTTGAGTACTATATACCTAAATAAAAATCTCAGAGAGAGTATAATATCAGGAAATGTGAAACAATCTAAAAAGTTACTACCTTTTAATCAAACAACTGACTTTTTAGAAATCCTACAGAAATAAGTTTTAAAAATTAGGACAAAGATTTGAAGAGCAACAATGATGTTCACTACTGGGTTATTTACAAAAGCAAAAATTTTAAATAGCAAAAAGTTGGAACAACTATATGTGGAACACTAGAAGATTGCTTAAGGATATACATAAAACATTAACAATGTTTATTTCTGTGTAGTGAAATTACAGTGATTTTCCTTTTGCATTTTTCAAGTTTTCTGAACTAAGTATATATGCCTTTTCTAATCAAGTTTTCAAGTTTTCTGAACTAAGTATATATGCCTTTTCTAATCAACAAATAAAAAATATCAATAGAAAAATCTACTCACCACTTTAATTAACCAAATTATCGATCTTGACATCACAATAATGGGACAAGCATATTATTTATCTCCAAAAGGGATGAATTATATAAATTATATAGTAATTTTTGCCCTAAATGTTTAATTTAGTCGTAAGAAAACAATTAGACAAACCCATATTGAGGGACATTCTACAAAACAACTGGTGTGAACTATCCAAAATGCCAGTATCTTGAAAATACTCCAACTGTTCTAAATTAAAGGAGACTATAATTACATTACAACTAAATTCACAGTATGACCCTTGATTGATCCTGTGTGGAAAAAAACAATTATTAGAACTGGAGAAATCTGAATATAGACTATATCAAAATATATTATTGTTTGATACTAAATTTCTTGAATGTGAAAATGATATTGAGGTATAGTATACATGTAGTGTTATGGTATAAAATGGTATGTAGGAGATCATCCTTGTTCTTAGGAGATACATGCTATTATGCTATGTATTTACCAATAAAGTCTTATGATGCCTGCACTTTAACTTTAAATAACTCAGCTTAAATAGACATGCCTGGGCATGCATACAGACACATGCATGCACACATGTACAAATATTAATACCAGCATTTCTCAAGCTGTTTTTAAGGAGCCTTTTTTTTAGACATTTTTTCCTTATTAGCTCCTCTCCCCCCATAAAATTTTTTAATTATGATAAAAAATAATATAAAATTTGCCATCTTAAACATTTTTAAGTATCCAGTTCTGTATTATTAAGTATATTCATACTCTTGTATAATTAATCTCCAGAACTTTATCTTGCAAAACTGAAACTCTATACCCATTAAGCAACAACTTCCCACTTCTCCCTAGTCCACCCATTCCCTGGCAACCATCATTCTACTTTCTGATTCTATGATTTTTGACTGCTCTATATACTTTATAGGTGGAATCATATAGTATTTGTGTGTGTGTGTGTGTGTGTGTGTGTGATTTGCTTATTTCACTTAGCATAATATCCTTAAGATTCATCCATGTTGTGGCATTTGTCAGAATTTCCTTCTTTTTAAAGGCTGAATAATATTCCATTGATTGTATATATCACATTTTGTTTATCCATTCATCCATCCATGAACATGGGTTGCTTCCACTTTGAATGTTGAGAATAATGTTAAGAACATGTGTGTACAAATATCCATTCCATAGGTTGCTTTTTCACTCAGTTGATCATGTCCTTTGATGCATGTAAGTTTTAAATTTTGATGTTGTCTAACTTATCTTTTTTTTTTTAACTTTGTTGCCTGTGCTTTTAGTGTCACATCCAAGAAATCACTGTCAAATCCAGTGACAGGAAGCTCTTCCTCTATGTTTTCTTCCAAAACATAGTTTTATAATTTTAAGTTTTATGTTTAGGTCTTTGATCCACTTTGAGTTCTTTTTTTTCTTTTATGTATCATAAGGTAAGGGTCCAACCTCATTTTTTTTTGCATGTGGGTATCCAGTTTTCTATAGCCTTCTTACCATGAGTCAACACTAACTGGTTTTAGGTTAGGGATGGTTATGTAAGAAAAACTTGTTACTGAGATCTAACTTAACTTTTTCTGACAAAAGAAGAGCATTTATATATTTAAAAACAAACTGGTATTAAATATCAGCTCACTTCATTTAATCTTTTCAGAGACATATTTTACAAATATTTCATTTCTCTAAATCTAAGTGCTTACTCCACAAAACTGTTTCAGTTAGAGAAGTATTCATACCTAAATATTCACTTACTAGCATTATTTGTTTGTATTTCCCCTGAGAAAACTGTCCGGTAGTAGCTAGTTTTGGAAATTTCAAGTTTATACATGAATTTTGAAGTATTTGGTCATCTAAAGGTACAGGCAGGGAAAGCGTCACTTTAGAACCTCAGAGACTAGAGAGGGGGGAAAATATCTACCATCAGTAAAATCCTCAAAATCTTTCCCCATACCACATTTGCTTGAAAAAGGAAGACATCACTATTCTCAAATCAAAAGTCAAATGGATGACTCAGGTGTCACTAATTTTTCTCAATTCATTGAAACTGTAAAATAGTCAGTTTCTAAATTATTCTATCAACTTGGCATTATTGCCATTCATAAAGTTAATCCATATGCCGAAAAAAATTAAATAATCCTCTGAGTATTAAACAGTTCTAGATTATTGTGCAGCAAAACAAATTTTGATCATCAAACCAGTATCTTTTTTCCTTCCCATTATGCTAAATAATTTGATTATGAACTGCAACCAAAATATAAACTACAACTATACTGTAGTAAATACTGTATATTCTTAGTTCAAAAGAATACTATTGTTCGTCAAATTGATAATAATAGCACCTAATTTGAATGACTACATTGACATACAAAGATTCCACCACCCTCAAAAACTGTAGTCTATTCCATTTTAAATATCATCCAATATCCTTTAATAACATTAATACACCACCAAATGACTTTCTTTGTAGAACAAAGACAAGCACTTTTAAAGCTTGTAAAGTGACTAATTCTTAATGTTGTCAAATTAAGTTAAGCAATTTAACGCAATTACTAAATGTACTGACTTCTTTAAAAATTGTAGCAATTAGAGAAAATGTTTCACTGTCTTTTATAACATACACAAATAACTTGGCTTAAGCAAAGTTGTTTGGGCAGGCTGGTTTGTTGTTGTTTGGGATTTTTTTTGTTTGTTCGTTTATTTATTTGGTGACAGGGCTGAGTTTTGGTAGCCATTCTTTTTTTTTTTTTTAAGGTTTATTTATTTGAGAGAGAGAGAGCGTGCTCAGGCACATGCACCACAAGCGGGTGGAGGGGCAGAGGGAGAGGGAGAGAATCTCAAGCAGACTCCACGCTGGGTACAGAGCCCAATGCAGGGCTCATTCTCACAACCCTGAGATCATGACCTGAGCCAAAACCAAGAATCAGATGCCATAGTCAAATCCAAGATTTTAGTCATGGCTTGCATTCATCCAAATCAAACAACAGCATTTGATATTATAAAATTGGATCCCTTCCCATCTCTGGTTTTGAGTTCATATTGTTAAAGTAGGGTACATTCTAATTTTGCTTTACAGCCACCACTGCCAAGGGTAAGGGTAGATTTCACCATAGACAAAACAACTTCGATCTGAGACAGGCAGCCTTTGGAACTGCCAATTGCCTGGACAGGCCCTATCCCACATTTGCTAATCAAAGTCCAATTATAAGTCTCCTAAACTTGTGGAGTTAGGAGGGTTAGGAAATGACCCAATGACCCAATCCTTGGACGACTGAGCATCGGACAATTACTTTCTCTCAAGGAGATAGGGAGATTGAAATAAACTATACTGGTTCCTTCTAGCCTTAAATTGAACAAACAGATGATAAAAAACAAAAACACCTGATTAATGAGACTTACTGATACACTATGATTAATTATTTCAACTCCATAACTAGTTTTTCCATCAATAAATTGAGATGATTAATTCACCCATTTACCTTAATGTATTTTCAATTGCTTTCTTCTTGTTTTCTCAACACCAAAGCCTATGGCTGTCTTTCAAGAATATATTCATCCTTCATCTTCTCCCTTCCTCATTCACTCATTCATTCAAAGGGGGATTACTATTTGTTATACTAGGTACAAGGTTGAACTAGTATACCAGGCACTAGGGATGCAAGGGTGAACAAAACAGGCATGGTCCCTACTGTCCTGAAATCGACAGTCCAACAGAGATGGCCAGTATTATAAACACAATAAAATTTTAATTATTTCAGTAATGCTAAGTGCTAAGATGTTATAAGAACCTATAAATAGGGGGATCTGATCAAGTCAGGGAAATCAGAGGTGTCCTTGAAAAGGGGACCCTTGATCTAAACTCTATGTTTACAGAAGTTGGCATTAATCAAAGAAAAAAAGGTAGAAAAAGTAATCTATTCAAGAGAACAGCACGAAGGCCCTACAGTGGAAGCACATATGTTGAACATGAAGAACTAAAAGAAAACTCAATGTGACTGAAATAAAGGGGGCTGCATATCATATACTGAACTTAGAGAGGAAGACAGGTTCTATAGTCACAAAAGGATTAGAAGCAAGAGACTGATATGACTGAATTTGTCTGTTATAAAAATGACTCTGACTGCAAAGTGCAGATGGATTTGAAGGGAGGTCAACATGGTGTATTAGGAGGCTATCATAGTAGTTCAGAGAAGAGCAAATCACAGGTAAATCAGCGTACAGACTACAGCATACAGAGGGAAGGTAAGTAGATTTTAGAGGTATTTAGATAAAACAATTAGGTTCAGGTGATGGATTGGGTATGGGGAGTGTATCTATTGCTATATAAAAAAATCACCCTAAAACTTAGCAGTTTACAATAAATATCTCATAATTTCTGTGGATCAAGAATCAGGATTCGACTTAGCTGGGTGCCTCTGACTCTGGCTTAGTCATAAGGCTGCAATCAAAGCATTGACCAGGAATTCATTTACCTCAAGGCTTGACCAGGGAAAGATTCACTTCGAAGCCTACTAGTGTGACTGTTGACAGGCCTCAAGTTCTCACTGACTATTGGCCAGAGACATCAGTTCCCTGCAACATGGACCTTTCCAGGGGGGTACTCACAATAGAGCAACTGGTTTCCTTCATGTAAGGACAGAGTTAGGGAAGAAGAATCACAGCAAGGGAGTGGAAAGCCAAGCAAGAAGGAAATCAGTCTTTTTGTAACCTAATGTTAAAAATGACATCTCAGCATCATATTGTATTCATTAGAAGTGAGTCTCTAGGTCCAGGACACTTACAGAGGAGATTACACAAAGGGCAAATATACCAGAAGGTCATTTTGGAGGCTGCTATACCACAGGGAGTGAGGATGCAGGAGGCATTGTGGTATTAGTGAGGTTGGTGATGATGAACACAGAAAAAACTCTTGCGCTCATCAAATTTACCTTATGATAGCTAAAGACAGATGACAAACATATAAACAAACAAATTCAGATAATGATAAAGATAGAAAATAACATAGGACAAAGTTGTGAGTTTCTCTTCAGCTTTGGTGTTAAAACATGCTTTTCATACACCCAAGTAGATTGTTAAAAGCCTTAGGATGTCCCCTAGATTCCTCCTGTACTCCCACTGACTTTTTGCTTCTCTTACAGCATTTATCTAAAACTGCTTTGTATTATATAGTACAAGTCACCCTTTGTGTTAGGTCAAAAACTGTGACCTCCCCCACCTCCAAGATGCCTACATCTACCCTTTGGAACGTGTGAATGTTTCCTTATTTGGAAAAAGGTTCTTGCAGGTGTTACTAAGTTAAGGATCTTGCAATAGAGTGATAACCCTGAATTATCCAAGTGGGCCCTAAATGCCATCACAATAGTCCTTATAAGAGACACTGAGAGAAGACACACACAGGAAGAGGCAGGGTGACCACGGAGGCAGACATTGGAGAGATGCAGTCACAAGTCAAGGAATGCCAAAAGCCACAAGAAGCTGGAAGAGCAAAGAGTAGATTTTCCTCCAAAGCTTCCCAAAGGAGTGTCACCCTGATGACACCTTGATTTTGGACTGCTGGCCTCTAGAACTGTAAGAGAATAAATTTCTGTGGTGTTAAGCCAGCTAGTTTCTGGTAACTTGTTACAACAGCCACAGGAAACTAATAGACCCTTCCAATGTTATTCCCTATCACCAGATTTGTGGGATTTATCACAAGTTCTAATTATTTGTTCACTTGTTTATTGTGTCCCACCCCTATTAATGTGTAAGCTCCATGAAGATGGGGCCTTCCCTGTACACCCTAGCTCTTGGCGTAATATCTAGAATATATTACATCCCTAGGAATATCTGTTAAATGAATGAATGCATAAATGTCCCCCAGTAGATAACAAGTCTTGCAAGACAAGAGGCCATGTCTATTGGCCGTAATTCCCAAAGTCTCCAGCAAAGAGTCTTACCAAAAACTGTTGTTGAACTAGGTTTGAGCTCTAGAAATCAGGGATTCTGGATTCTGGATATTGTACTGCAATTTACAGTTATATGACAACCTCACTTCTGCCTTTGTACACATCTGGTATTAGACTTAGTGTGTTCTAGTAAGTTTGTTCCTTATCAGCTTTTCTTTTCTTAACCCTGATAAGGAGCAGGTCCAGAAAGCATTCATTTTCTCATGCTGTACATGATCCAGAGTGGTTGGCATATTGTAGGGAACAGAAATATTTAAGACTTTTGGGTGAATTCGAATATCAGGCTCAATCATAACTAAAAAGTAACATCACATCCTGGAGTAAATTCCTAATCAATTCTAGAAATGAAATATTCTCAACTGAAAGGAGACTAATCCTTAACCTCACATGGCTGTGAACCTGTGAACCACTTGGCCTCTAGTAGGGACTCCATGAGTGGTACCTGGTTATTCATAATGCTTACCACTGACCTAACTCAGCCTTGAGGACAGCATTAGACAAGAGCTCCAAACCAGCTCCATCACTTATTGGCCATGTGATCTTGGGCAAGCTATCTTACCTTTCTGAGCCAAAAAGTGATAATAATACCTACCTTATAAGAGTGGTTCTGACATAGAAACTAAATGAAGTAACCGAATCGTTAAACTTAGGAAAAGCGCCTGGCTCAATAATGTAGTTATTTTAAGCAAAAAATCTTGGCTTTTGAACATTTGCAGTGATTTTGAGTAAATACTCCTACTTCCTTGGGCCTTCTGAAACAATGAACGGGACTAACTGACCCTATTCCTACCTCAACGAAACCTAGTTTGGAAACCATCGAACCAAAGGCCATGTGAGGGTTCCATGTTTCCACGACTCTTCCCTTCAGCAACATACCAGTTATCAGTGTTTACAAAGAAGAGATACGAAACCGACTTGACAGGTTCACTAGAAGAGTCCAGCACCTGCGGTAGCTCTTAAACCAGGCTCATTTTAGGCTTTTTCGCAGACAGAGGTCACGACCTTAGAGAGCGCGGGTCACAGGTTGGGCGGTCCACCATCTCCAGGAGAGTCCCCGAGTTGCCTGAGCAACGCCTACGTCACCGCGTACTCTCATTTATCCGTCGGTGAAGAGCACACAGAGCTCAACGCGCAGGCGCCTCGTGGGAGCCAATGGGCGCGGTCCGAACGCAGGCGCCGCTGGGCCCCGCCCCTTTCCGATCGAATTCGGGGGCGGGGCGACAGCGGGAGCGCGCCCGTCTTTCCCAGGCGAGCGGGCGGTTGTCCGTGGCTCTGTGGCTGGGCGCCCCGTTACGTAGGTTACGCATACAATCACTCCCCCAGGGCCGCCCGAAGCCCGCCCAGATAGCTGCGCCCTCCCACACCCGGGCACCCCGGAGGCAGGGGCCGCGATGGTGCGGGGCGGGGGCTCGACGTGGAGCTGACCGGGGGCTGAGAAGAGTCGGGGCGACGCGCGAAGCCCTTCCCTGCTGTCGGGCTCTGGGGCTCCCGCCCGCCGATTTCCAGCCGTCAGGGTCACGCCACTAGCTGGACGCCCTGAACTCCGTGTCCCCCAAGCCCCGGGCCCCCTGCGGGAATGTTCAAAAATGAGTACCAGGTAAACCGAAACGGCTGTCTACAGCTTTCTCCTCTTGGGTGAGGTAGTTCGTGTTCAGGGTGAGGAGAAAGCTCCCTCCCCACTCCGCCTTAACACGGTTTTTTTCTGGGTGAGAAAGAAGTTCTGGATGAGTAGTCTCGACCCCGGAAGAAAAAAGGAGTAAGCAACCACGGTTTGGGCGTATGATTTGGCTTTTGTTCAATCTCCAGCTCAGTTCTTTTGAAGGTGTATGGATTGCCTGAGACTCTGATTAAAATGCAGATCTTAAACCCGCATCGGACCTCTGGATCAGAATCTTAGGGCAGGGCCCATAAATCTTGAGTTTTAACAAGTTCCTTGGGTACTCACTATTGATGCACACTGATGGCTTAGAAGCTATTTAGAATAGAGTGAATGAGTGAATGCATGAGTGGGTTAAACCAAGAAAAAATAAGCATTTATCTACGTGCTATTTTCTTTTTCCCTAAAACTGGGGTCAGTGATTCTCTAACACCGGGGTAGGTTAGGACCTTTTGGGCTACTTGTGAAAATGCAGATTTTCTGACCCTCACCCCCCATCTAGTAAATGAGAACATCTGTAAAAACTTGCCCCAGTTGATTCTGATGCACATGGTCCAAAGATCACAGTGGAGAAACTGCTTCTGGGTCTTCCTCTGTCACCTTGAGTATCTTAATGTCTTCAAAACATGGCTTGCTCTTCTCACCTCACTGGACCCCTGAATCCACTGGACCCACTGCTTTTTTTGACCCTAGTCTCCTGTCCTTCCCTCCTACTTCTACCTGAGGTTACATTCTCTGTTTACAGTTTTCCCTGTGCTGGAGCAGCCCTCCATTGATTACCTCTACCTTTTTACCAAGTGCTACTTGCCTTCCTATTAGTGTCCTTCAAGTAGTCTGCTGTTCTTTCTTCTACTCCCATTTGATATCATTAAATGTGTTAGAACAATTTAAGAGAGTTTTCCTCTCAATTTAGGTAAAATATGTTACTATAAAAAAGCATATGCCCACAATGGAAAACAGGAGAAAGCAGAAGGAAGAGGGGATGGGTATTCCACCAGGTACAAGGATTTTTCTCTTTAAAAAAACAAACAAAACTGCCTCAAATTTAAAATTTTTATTGATATGTGACCTAACCCCAGAAGCTATAGTAATTTATAGTAATTCTTAACCACACACAGTTTGCACATAATACTGCCTAAGGAAGAAGAAATTTAGTGTCTTAAGTTAAAGTGATGGTTTTAAAACTCAGAAGCAAAAATACCTTTATATTATTGAGAAAACTTAAAAGCTGGAAATTCTTTACAAAAATCAGACAGATTTGCTCATGTGCTGCCTATAATTAAAACAGACCATAAAAGAAAACCATATTTAGTCTTCATTTCATATTCTCAATTTCTTGCAATTAACTCTTCCTCAGAGATAATCATCTTAATTCCTTTCTTTGATAATTAAAGCTTCTGGATATTCAGTAATGTGTTTAGTACTTTTATATAAGCATGGCCTTGCATGTTCTCAGGTTTGCAATAGGGAACACAGAGCATGTCTATACAAATGATTCTCTGTTTTTCTTATACAAATTTTATAGATTTCCATATCAATTTATATTAGATATATAAAAAGATGGGAATGCTCAGAATAAGAATCAAACCCCAATGCCCACTCATTCCCAAGCTTTTTTATTAACCAGTACCAAAATATTCAGTTTGCCCTTTTTTTGAATAATTATTGCTGGCACTATTGAGCCCTTGCTACATACAAGGTATTGTGTTTGATTGTTTATGTGTACTATCCTGTGTAATCCAACAACCCATTTTACAGATGGAGAATCAAGAGGTTAAATAACTCTCAAGGTCAGATAGTTAATAAATGTCAAAGCTGGTATCGGAGCTTGGGTCAGTATGACTGGAAAGCTTATAGCCACAGATAACTTACCAGAATTTGTTAGCCTGGCTCTAAAGTTGAGTTTAAACCCTTTAGTCAAAGATGAATAGAATGTTTTGTAGGCATGATTTATACATGGCAAGTAAATGAACCCCACATCGAGAGAGAGTAGAGTTTGTATGGCACAATTTAATGTTTATCATTCTTTAAAAAAAAATATTTTTAAAATCAGAGTGGTTGTGGCTTAAGTACAATCAAGGTATATTGTAGGAGTTAATAACAGGGGTAATGTTTCCTCCCAGATCTATTTAACGGACAGATGCCTGGAACAGTGGTTATAGACTGTGTGGTGGATAGTATTTCCTGTTTAGCATTGTCTTTCACTTTAATTTAAACATGTTTTTATTTTCCAGGGAGGTGCATTTGTTGAAATCTTTAGTGCCCAGGGCAAAAATCCTGGAGCAAAATGGAAGATCCTTGGCAGTCCATCTGTGATTTGGAAAGTAAGTGTTTGAAGTTAGAGCCATCTAAATCCTGGAAAGAAAGGAGAATGAAGGTTATAAGAAAAAGGGTTTGATAAGGTTTCAGAACTGTTTTTACTGTTCATTCAAAAACCCTTTCATGACCCTGTTGGCTGCAGCTCTCCCAGAAACCACTCCTCAGTCCTTTCAAGACTTTGGCACTCAGCTCATAACCCTTCTCTGTAGGCCAAGTCCTGCTGTTGTTTTAGGTGACTTCAGTGTTTGTGAGGAAACTCTCCAAACCCTGAGCTGCTCATTTCTTGATTTCTTCATCACTAATAACCTATTCCACTCTCTGTCAGTCCCCGTTCCCACTGTCACACCTTGTCCCTTATCACGGTAAACTACAGGGCCTCTGAAATGACTAAGACACACCTTGAGACATCTCTCCGACCCCGAGCTTCAGTTCTTAAGGCTGCTTGCTCACTTAGTCTCACTGTATTTGTTCTTCAACCTAATTGAGACCTTGAGGCCATTGGCCTTTCTACTTCCCCAGTGCTTAGTTTTATTTAGGCATGTATTTTCTCTATCTTCGCTTCCTCTCCTCTCCAGCCCAGAATCCAGAGTCTGTGATTTCACTCACTTCCCAGGCAAAACCTTGAATGCCCTTGCTCTTTGTCCTTTCATCATGCTGGCCTTGCAGAGGCCAACCATGTCTGAATCCCCAGCCATCTGTCTTTTCTGAGCAGAGTTCTGGGCCCCTCAGTAACTTTGGAGAAAAAAATCAATAGCCTCTCAGATTAATAATACTATAAATTCAACCTGAACAACCTAGAAAATTCTCCTCGTATGTTCTCTTAGTCTCTCAAATGATTATTTCTCCATTATCTTCAAGTTTTCAACCCCCAACTCTCTACCCCCCTCCCCAGTCCACAAGTACAGGCCCTCTTTACCGACTCACCGGAAGACTTCATGCCCCATTTCACAGGGAAAATTGATGCCATCAGATAGAAACTACCTCAGCCTGATGCCACCAGACCTAAAAACCTATATCCATCCCTATCCCTTTCTCTTTCACTCCTCTCCTGTTCAACTGGGAGAAAGATGTCTTTCTGTGGACCTTATGGGTAACTTTTTAAAGCTACTGTTAACTGAGTGCTTACTGTTTGCCAAGCCCAGCTTTAGCACATTACATATATTTATACAGTAGCCTTGTGTGATAGGTACTTTATGCCAGTTTTCTGGATGCTAAAACTGAGGTCATGGGGAGAGTAAACAACTTGCTTAAAATTATACAGCTCTTCCTGTGAATGAGAGATCAGTGATGTGGAGGGTATAGAGCAGGGAGCGTATTTAAGGCTTCCCCAAGGAAATGACATTGGATCTCTAAGAGCTAACTATGCACTGTGTAGGGCTGGTGGAGACAAGAGTGTTTCAGGCAAAGGGAAAAGCACATACAAATTCCTTGTGCAGGAGAGAGCTTAGAATTTTTAAGAAATTGTAAGAAGGCGGGCGCCTGGGTGGCTCAGTTGGTTGAGCGACTGCCTTCGGCTCAGGTCATGATCCTGGAGTCCCAGGATCGAGTCCCACATCAGGCTTCCTGCTCAGCAGGGAGTCTGCTTCTCCCTCTGACCCTCCCCCCTCTCATGTGCTCTCTCTCTCATTCTCTCTCTCAAATAAATAAATAAAATCTTTAAAAAAAAAAAATTGTAAGAAGGCTACTAAGGTCAGAATACAAAGAAGAGAGAGAGTGCAAGGTAGGAGATTGAAGTTTGCAAAACCAGGCAGCAACTAGACTAGGTGGGGGTTTATGGACCATGTTGATGATTTGGGTAAGCTGTTGAAAGGTTTTAAGTATATGCCCAACTTGTGTATAGATGGAATAATATAGTCAGTCTATGTGTGTTCATTTCAAATACATGAGAGATGCTGTTGTGATGGATATAATACAGATTTATTTAAATGTTATTTAATGCTCAGCAGCCTTAGTTACAATGCATTTCTTAACATATACAGAGAGGAAGATTGGGAGGATCTGTGAAATATTATAATGGGTCTTTATACTCAGGTTGGGAATTTGCTTCAAAATGAAAAAATAACCATTTACATTACCACTTTGAGTCATGGAAATCGGACTGTCACGTTTAAGGAGGTTTTTTATTTTCAGGTTTGGTTTTGTTCTGTTTATGTTTCTTCTACCATAGTTTTTTGTTTTTTGGGTTTTTTTTTAAGATTTTATTTATTTATTTGATGGGGAGAGAGCACAAGCAGGGGGAGCAGCAGAGGGAGAGGGAGAAGCAGGCTCCCGACTCAGCAGGGAGCCCAATGCAGGGCTTGATCCCAGGACCCTGGGATGTTGACCCGAGCCGAAGGCAGATGCTTCACTGACTTGAGCCACCCAGGCGTCCCTCTCCTACCATAGTTTTTAAAAAAGGTCACCTTAATTGTGATACTTTAATTAGTACTGATTTTCAGTAGATGACATATAGAACTTCAGGTTAGAGCACTAGTAAAATAAGGCAATGATTAATTTCATATGAGCCATGGCCAGACACCCAGGAACTTGCGGACTGGATACAACATAGGTTAGGTAATTTTGTATATGGTAACATGGAGTGATGTTCAGCCTGTTCTGTTAGACAGGAATATGTTGATTAAAGGAGAGGAAGGGTAACTAAATTCTGGAAACTCTAAATTAGTAACTTGGGAATCCCTGAAACTAGGGAATTTCTTATCATTTGGAGGAAGAGTTTCTTGATATGATAGAGGACTTATCAAGTGATAGAGTGGGGCTTCTGTATCCAGTTCCCAGCAGTTTTCAGGGTAAGAGTATCATCAAGTCCTGACTTTTAAGTCATTTGAATCTGGGACTTTTCCCCCTATGGGTTTGCAGCTCCAATTTTATGATAGAAGCCAAATAAAATATACTCCAATTACCACTGTTTTTATTTTTGTTCTATAGGAGTTTGATAAAGAAGTTAAAAGTTTTGTGTTTGTCCTGGAAGGCAGCAGCCGAACAAACAAAATTCAGTTACCAAAGGAGAATAAGCAAATCCGTAAGTAAGATTTTTGACATTAAACCTTAACATTTGATTTTTAAAGTTATACTTTTAAGTCTAGCACACAGGCATTAGTTTGGCTTTTACTGGCATCTGTTAACTTAAAGTGATAGGTCTGTTTTTAATTTAGAAATTAACCTTATGCCAGACTTCATGTATATATAAATATTATATAAATATATATTAAGTTATATATGTATTTTGCTTCACTGTTGATTCGTAATCTAGAAGTATTTTTTTTTAGATTTTTAGATTTTTTTTAGATTTTATTTACCATAGAAGGCATTACTTAGTGACACATCAACTTGTATACCTTCAAGAATATTAATATCTAATATGTATAAATATAAATACAAATATGTGTTTCAACAAAAACCCAAAGAGTAGATTTTCAGTTCTTTCTTACTTTGGAAATTAGGAACATCATTTTAAAGCAGAAGGAACCTGAATTTACAATCAGAAGCCCAATTATTGCCAGAACTGAGGTTAAGATTCAAGGCTCTGCCACCAAATTAGGCTTTGAGTAAATTGATGGCAATTTAAGATATATAATTTTTCAAAATAATTCGTCCGATTTTCATCAACTTTATCCTATGTGTTAACTATAGATTTCAGGTGATTTATTAAATGTAAGCAGCCAGTTATTTTTTATGTTGATCATTTCCTTATTTATTCCTTTATTAATTAAGAACATTTACTGAACACCTACTGTGTACCAGGTGCTATGAAAAGACCTGTTCTTGGTAACTGATTTTCTCGTTTTAATTCGGTTTTCTAAACTTTCACAGGCTCTGCTTTATCTACCACTTCACGCTACTGCATGCATATTATAGATTTCTAAGATGTAAACCGAGCCATAGAAATTATAGATGGAAGATGATTAATTTTAAAATAGTTTGCCAGTGTTTCTTTCTAAAATAAAACAGAACCTCAAAGAGAAGGTGTAATCTTTGTTAAAATCATTTTTATTAATTTACTACCACTTTAAAAATTATGATTTCCTCATAGTTCCTTTTAAACAATATTTTTTTTTTCATTTCCACAAAAATTTATATACTTATAAATGAGGTGAACTAAGATGAGCCAGAGAAATATGTCTGAAATTGTAGGTCATTCTTGTTACAGGAGCCATGGTCCATCTGTTTTTAAGGATATTGACTTTGTGAGATGGATACATCTGATTTGCAGGAGTGTGACTTTGTTCTAAACCAGTGTTCTCTGGTTGGCCTATCCTTCTATGCACTGCCCTTTGCGTCTGTGCACATAAACATGTCACTGATAAAATCAAATCAGTTCTGGTAACCTCTCTCAGTTGGATCTGAGAAAGATTTCCCCTCTTTCAAAGGCTCAGTGACTAAAGACAAGCATCCTTTTCCTACATTTATCTAAGATTTTTTTTAGAAACAAAACAAGCTTAATGTGTTATAATTGCTTTGTAAAAGGAAAAATGATAGTTTTAATTGGAAGAAACAAAAGAATCTTCTAATGTATTTCTTGTACAATGCCCTATAATTAAAAATTAATCTGGCTCTTTGGTAGCATGTGTGGTACTGTAACAAATGAAACAGCTTATAGAGTCTGCCCTGTACTAATGCCTTTAAGATTAATTATTTGTAATTTTTGATAACAGAACTTTATAGCTATTTTCACTTGTGTAAAACGACCTTCTGTGTGAAGTTGTTAAATTAAATGGCATGTCTTGAGTAGAGAATTGGTTTACCATTAACATTTCTAAATTTAGTTCAGTTACCATTACGTATTCCTATTTTAAGAGTAAACATCCACTTTATTTATGCAAACTTGACATTAGGTACCCCATATGTATTTCCCACTATATTAGGTAGTTAGGAAAAAAGCTTAATGATGAAAGTAAGTATGTTTAACTTTTCATTTTAAATGGTGATATTTCGGAATTATATTTGAGCATCTCTAAATGTCAGAGTTTTGTTTGTTTTTTACACTACATCTTATCAAATAGAGGAAAGCGTGATATTGATGATCAGATTGTGCACTTCTCCAGCGCAGGAATCTTGCACCATCCACTCTGTACCCTAACTTGGTGTATCGTATGTAGTTGGTGTTAAGTAAGTTTGTTACCTGCCACATTAAGAAACTATCACAGTTGGGGTTATAATTTCTAACTGTAACCAGTTCGCCCTCATAAGCAGATTAAGTAAATGATTAGCCAACTATACAAATAAATCCATGCTGCTCTTCATCCTGGATCATGCTGTGGAGCTGCCCATATGAGATGCCGCAGTGTCACACGCAAACATCTGTCATTTGGATGGTCTGCCCCAGGACTTAATCTTTTTGAGACTCTTATTTGAATCCATTGTTTTCTCTGCCAGTGGCATCTGAATCTTAAGGTGTGTCTCTTGGGATCAGCATCCCTGAAGCCTTGTGTTTATCTAAGTTTCAGCTGCTCTGGAGGATGAGGATGAGGTCATCTTTATGAGCCCCCCCCCAACCTACTCCCACTCCCACTTTGTTATTCTTCTTAAAATAAATGTCATTATGACTTGCTTTGTTTAAAACCCTTCAACGATCTTGACCTCACCACTCTATTGATAGTGCTCTTGTCAGGGTCACTAGTCATCTCTGTATTCCTGAATCCAGTGGCTCATTCTCAGCCCTCATCGTGCTTGACGTATCAGCAACATTTAACAAGTTGACACCATCCTCCTTGGATGCCCATCGTCTGAGTTTTCTTTCCACTTCACTGGTCTTCCTTTTTAGTTTCCTTTCATGTTCTTTCTCTCCCCAACCCAGCTTCATGTTGCAATGCCTATAGACCTGACCCTTGACACTCTTTACCTGTGTTTACTCCTTTGATTATTGGTGCTTGTCTCATAGACTTAAATACCATCTCTGTCTTACTCCAGCTTAAATGTATTTCCAAATCAGACTTCTCGCTCAAACTCCAGACTTGTATTTTCAGTTGCTTAGATGACATTTCTATTTGGACAGCCTTACCCTACAAACTACTCCCGCTGCTACAGAGAGCCATATCTCCATTGTTAGCAACCTGTCTTTTCAAGTAGCTCTGACAAAAAACTTCAGTCAGTCTGATTTTGTTTCTCTTCATTCAGTCCATCAGGAAGATTTTGTTGGTTCTATCTTCAGGTTAGACTTCGAGTCTGACTACGACTTTTTGTCGCCGCCAGGGCCACCACATCTCCTGCATTCGTCTTCTCATTGGCCCACCTGGTTTTTTTGACTTGCTTCCCTACAGTTTGTTGTCAGTTTCACAGCTAGAGCAGTACTTGCAAATGTAAGGCTCTCCGCTACTGAAAATATCTCATCTCTGAGTGAAAACCAAAGATCTGTGGGACCCTGTGGTATCTGGTACCCTCTTAATTCTCTGACCTTATCTCCTGTTACTCTTGCTGTTGTTCACTCTGTTGCAGCCATACAGGTCTCCTTGCTGTTTTCAAACGTAGCCTGGTGCCCTATCACCTTCGCACCTGTGCACAAGCTGGTAACCCTCTGCCTAGAGCTGTCTTTTCCCAAATAGCTGCGTGGCTCACCATCTCCTCTTCTGTAGGCCTTTAGTACAATGTCTTCTCAATGACAGCCCACCCCGCCCTGTAATTTATAGCCCTTCCACGCTCTTGATCCCTTTTACCTTTCTCTACTTTTTCCCATGTACTTATCTCCATTTTACGTGCTATTTGTTCCTTAGAGATTTTTTTTTATTGTTTTTCTCACAGTTGCCAGAGGTAAGCACTCCCAGCACAGAAATTTAGTCTGTTTTGTTCACCTAGTATAGTTCCTGACACATAGTAGACATTCAGTAAATCTTTGTGGAATAAATTAATGAATATATGAGTGGATTCCCATTGATCTTAGGATGACCTATATCCTTCACATGGCCTTCATGGCCCTGAATGATTGAGATCCTAGCTATTTGCCAGAATCACCTCCTGCTGCTTTTCCCTTTCTGTGTCCCCTACCAGTCCTTTATATCTTTAGATTCATCCACTCCACCATGGCTTTTTTCATCACATGATGGAGTATTCCCTCTCCCTGTAACATTTGTTCCTCCATCTCCCTCGCCCACTCAACCCCTGCTCTTTCTTCCCAGCTGAATTCCAGTGTTATTTCTCCCAGAAAACCCTCACTCATCTTCCCTCCAGTGACCGAGGATTATACATTTTCATTGCACCCTGACCTTCTCCTTCCTGAAACTAGAATATCGGTTCCAAGAGAGCAGAGACAGTGTCTGTCTTATTCACTACAAAAACATCTGCCTCGAGTCTGGCATGTAGTAGATGCTCAGTAAGTCTTTTTTTGAATGATAGATCTAATTTAATTCATACAAATAATCCTGTGAGGTATATATCTAATTTGCCCAGCCCAGTTTTTCACCTGAAAGGAAAAGAGCCCAGAGAGATCTTCTGATTTGCCCAAGGAATATGGAATGATCCAGAATAGAGGCATACCTGTTTCCTGTCTTCTGGGTTGAAGTGGGAGAGGTGCACCTCAGTGTGCTATTCGTGCTGGGACTGCACTAGGAAGCAGGAAGTAGCTTCAGTCATGACTTGGCAGGGCACCTGTAAAGGATGACTGTGTTGTGCTCTCATCCCAAACTCGTGGACGATGAAACAAACACTTGTGAGATGTACATGTGGTGTATGTTGGTGTACAGCTGTCACTGGCTATAATGAAGCAAGTATAAAACCACTCTTTAAAAACCTGATGGTGTTTTACCAGTTAAATGCGTTTTAAAAGATTCAAAGGAAAAAAGGACTTGACCCCTTAAAAATAGAGGTAGTTTATCTCAGCAGAGAACAGATTATGAAACTGTAGAAACCTGCATATTTCAGTAAAAAGACTAAATTTTTATGAATTTTATATACTTGATGGGCATTTTTTGACTAATAGTAGTTCACATTCAGCATTACTTAGTGATTTTCAATATAATGTAGACATGAAGAGTCAGTTTAAATTTACTAGGCCACTGGAAAAAATATTACTGTAGAGTTTATTTAGCATTTCTGACACACAGGATCAGTGTATGTCAAATGTGATTAAAGTACTTTTTTCTTTGTCAGATCGTCACCATATGGTATTGTCATACTTCTTTTAATCTTAGAAGTGAAGCCTTTTGGAAACTAGAGCTTCTGTATGTGAGAAAGTTGAATTACAAAGCTTTCTTTTTTTGAGGGCAAGTGTCTTTCGTATCTAAAAATGTTCATAGGAAAATGCCCTGTATGTGTAGCATAGCTCATTGTTTTTGAAGAAAATTGTGCTGATTCAGTGAGATTTGTGACACAACTTAGGGACCTTTGTAAAGACTGATTTCATTTATCCAGGTGCTCTCTCAGCTCTATATACAGAGGCCATTGTGCGATGGAAAAACGCCATAGGGTCAATCAATGGAAGATGCAGGAGAGAAATTAATGATGATTTATTGAAGTTGGCCTCATTTTGGTATCTCCTGTTGGTTTTATAGTCCAGAACTCAGGGTTGCCTCACTGGCTTTTCCCATAAACATGGTAAAATCCAGTTCCCAGAGAATTTTCAAAGGTCAGAGCCTGTTATCCCCTGTTTCCATTCTATTACTACTCTATGGATGGCTCTCTCGAGCAGTTTGTAAGCTTAGCATTGTAAGTAGAAGTTATCATTGTATGTTTGACTTAAAAGATATTAAGCAGACTTGACCAAATATGTTTGTTTTGTAGAAACTAAATTTTGGGTAAAACGTAGGAACTATTTAAGTTGTTCAGGAATGTTGCAAAACAGTTTCCCAAAGGAATTATAAACCAGAACATACATGTAGATTACCCAAACATGTGTTGTTAAAACACACACACACACACAACAAACAAACATACACATACTGTTACTTTGAAATACTTAAATTTGTTAAGTCTACTGAGTTGGAATAAATAGAAAATAATACGCATTTTAGACCAGTAGCCTTCTTTTATCCTCTCCTGTTGCCCTGTACTGTAAGATTTGTATGAGAGGTTCACAGATAAGTCAGAACATTTCCATTTCCTACAGAAGTCCCACATGAGGAAATAAGTTTCTAAAAGCATGTTTTAGGAGGAAGTGATTCTAAAACATCCATTAGGAGCATCATAATTGAGATATCAAGCAGAAGTTCAAAACCTAAGAGAAAAGGAATTAAGTGAATGGGTCTGAAGAGATAATATAAAATCAATTGATTTTCGAAACAGTTGTAGCCTTTAGCTATTAAAAGTGCCGTGGGAGTTGATTTTTCTTCAGATATTTTTAATTCAGATGAAGCTGGTGATGGGGAATGAAAGCAGTCAGTTTGCAGTTTGTGAGCACTGAATTAATTAAAAGTATGTTAAATTAACAAAAGGCATTATAAATGAAAATATGTTCCTCCATCCATCTCACTGTGGACACATTTAAAATCCTATGAACTAGATATGGCTCATCAAACCTTCAGCTGTAGTTGTCATAATTAGAATTGTTTTTCTTGATCTGTTGTTTTTTATTAAGTTGTTTAGTTCAGTTAAAACTGTCAATGGATAAAAATAATTGCCACATGCTTTTATGGCTGCCTTGATGGGAATCTGTAGTTCAATTTTATCGGTTTCTATTGAATGCTGTCCTATGTGTACATTCTCTTGCAACCTAATAAAAACAGTAAGTAAAAAATTACTATTTTTTTAAATTTTCATAAAAATTTCACCAAGCCCACAGGTGGGACTTTAAAAGGCAACATTTGTTGTCAGAGTTTGATTTGATTTTCATCAACTTTTTTGCTTTTATAATGAAGTTGTAACTCATGGGCAGTGCTATTACAGTTGTGCTATATTACTGAAACGCTAAAAGCTTCAGGCTGCTGATGGTGTGTGATTGTGTTGGTTTATATGCACATATAAATGGTTTGAACATATGAATGTATATTTCCCCCTCTCATTCTAGTTGGACTGATCCAGAGGTTTCTTGTACTTCAGATTTACATACCCCTGGGACAAGACTTCTCCACTGAACTGCTGTAAGATATACAGAACTTCTTTCAATGTTTTATGTGTATTAGACATTTAATCAATTGAAACAGTATGGACAGTCATTAAATTACAAGTGGCAGTTTTTGCATGAAAGAGCAGTGACTTATCAAGTTGACATGAAGTAATTAAACTAATTTAATCGTATTTCTCAAATATCATTATAGTCTGGCATTTCCCTAGGGGAAGAAGGCAAATTTCATCTGTTTAAGAAAATATCAAAGGATTGTGGATTTCACAATAAACAGCCTATAACATGCAGAAACAAATAATCCCAAAGTTTGAGATTTTCGTTCAAATGAGGGGTAATTTTGTGCTCTGCTATTGAAAACCATATTTGGATTGAAATTGATCGAAATACCTCGTTTTAAAGTTATTTGCTTTAGTTTAGAAATATCGGTTGACATATGAATGGCTTGGAATATGTTTGTTTTAAATAGCCTTGCTATGAACAGATTGTTTAGCAAAAATGAGAATATACAACTTTAACTCAGTTGGGCTATCTGTTGTCTGAGATGATTGTGAGAATGAAAATAACATTTTATTTATGTGCTCAAATAAAAAGGAATATTGCCTAAGATTTCATTAATACATTTGCACTTTTAATAAAACATTAGATTTAAGGTATGCTATTTTCTCATTTTTTTTTTTTTTGTAATTAATAGCTGTCCAGGGCCTAAGCTTAGTCTTTTTTTTTTTTTACATGTGTGTTATATTTTATTTTTTTTAAACACTTTTAACATTTTATTCTATTCTTTACTCTTTTTTTTTTATTCTTATGTTAATCCCCATACATTATATCATTAGTTTTAGGTGAAGTGTTCCATGATTCATTGTGCATAACACCCAGTGCTCCATGCAGAATGTGCCCTCCTCAATACCCATCACCAGGCTAACCCATCCTCCCACCCCCCTCCCCTCTAGAACCTTCACTTTGTTTTTCAGAGTCCATCGTCTCTCATGGTTCGTCTACCGCTCCGATTTCACCCCCTTCATTCTTCCCCTCCTGCTACCTTCTTCTT
>NC_138369.1:22576120-22593732 GCF_054177405.1 Leptonychotes weddellii
CCCCCCCCAAGCTTAGTCTTTTATTTTCCCACTGGAATAAATGATTTTTCTATTAATGAAGGTAATTTTGTACTAGTTACATTGGTAACTGAGAGGAAGGAAGAACTTTCTTAATAAAATGAGAAAAACATAAATTTGAGGTTATTCATTTGTCTTTGTTTTTGCACATTAAGTTATTAGTGATTTGTGCGTAGGCTGGAAAAATACAAATTTTAAATGATAATATACAGTCTTGTTTTCTTGAGTGAGAAAGGACAGATGGAACAATATATACCTTCATTTTATTCAACTTTAAACCTCAGTAAACTTCCAAGATTTTCTATTATCATCTGCCATGGTTACCATAATTCTTTAAACCAGTTCTTACAGTAACAGCACCAAAACACTATTTGATGCTCTTATGTATCTTTCCCTGGTTCTGCAGAAAAAGCATTTTCAAGATCCTAAAGGCATTCTAAAGGTACAGAGAATACCACATAAAGCCCTATTTCCAATGTAGGAGAAAGTTGTTTCCTACCAAATGGAAGGAGGCAAACTGTATTTTATTTTTAAACTTATTAAGTTCCTTATATAGAAATCCAGTGCGGTGCCTTTTCTTCTGCTCTCTACCACCTGTGCTTTGAGATTCTTTAGAAGCTGCGGCAGGGGCACTGGTAGTTGACCTTCCGATCAAAGCTGTGCAGGACGCTCGGCTTAACCTTGGAGGAGACTCTTGCTGTTGAGCATTCTGTGCCGATGCAAAATTAAGCTTTATTTGTGCCCACAAATACTTGAGCTTATCACCCTAGCCTAGGCAAGATACTGTTTTAACTAAGTTAATAATAACTAAAGCTTTAATTATTGAGAAATTGACAGGTATGTTAGGTTTAACTTCGTCTCAGCAAGAGAGCATCTGATATAAGTAAGCCCGACTACACCTTCATTATCCTATTATTAATGAACATCTTGGCCAACTTAAGGATGGGAAAACATTTTCAGGGGTGATGGGATTATTTATTAGATTTTGAATTCATTTGATTATAGTCATAGATTCTCTTGTTGTCATAACCACGTGGACAAGCATTTTCAAATGGCTTTAGTTTTATAGTTTTAGCAAAATAAATGTCTTATGGACAAAAGGTCAAAATTATTAAATAACATGGGAAAGACATTCACTGTCCTGACTTTGTGAATTTAGCAGACTCTTTTTTTTTTTAAGATTTTGTTTATTTATTTGACAGACAGAGACACAGCGAGAGAGGGAACATGAGCAGGGGGAGTGGGAGAGGGAGAAGCAGGCAAAGCCTGATGCAGGGCTCCATCCCAAGACCCTGGGATCGTGACCTGAGCCGAAGGCAGACTCTTAACCGACTGAGCCACCCACGCACCCAATTTAGCAGATTCTAAGGAAAAGTATTGACTCTGAATTTGAATTTGTTGCTAATAGATAATCAAAATATTTTGCCATTTTAGGAAGTAATAACAGAGACCATATTTTTATAAGAAAGAACGTAGAATAATGAGTATAGACTGTCTTTCTAACTACAGCTTTTTTTTTTTAAATAAAAGGACTTTCTTTCAGTACCCTTAGTGTTTTACTGTGTTTCTAGCAGCATAGCTCTGGGCTATTTTAAATAATACATTTCTCTAACAAGCTTGGAAAGTCATATAGCAGAAAGATATCTGGCTTCTTAAATTTTCCATTGTCAGAATGGGAGAGGCATTTTGTTTCACAAAGATACATTTACACATCAAGAGGTTTTCACAAGTGGAGTCTTGCCAGCTGGATTATCAATGTAATCATCATTTCTTCAATATCTTCCTGTGTCTCTCACTTCCACTAGATGGTGATACTGCTCAGGGGGAGGTCATGTGTCTGTGGGTTAGTGGATGCCTTAGAACCAGCAGCCGCCCTGCCTGAGAAATCAGTCAGTCAGTCCACAAATTACTGAATCCCTGTTCTTATCAGGCAGCATGTTAGGGGTGGGAGGTCAATACACGTTGGACCTGTACACTTTTTCCTACCGCCACTTCTTCCCTTCTGGTCCCAGACTGCCATCACAGGGCCCATCTGCTGTTGAGCATCCCAGTGGATTTCCCAGATTCTTCTCCTGTCTTTTTTCAATTTAGTCTCCACATTGCAGCTAGCATGATCTTTCTAAAAACCAAGTGGATTTCCCATTGTACCAAGGATAAACTCTCTCCAGTTCTTGATGGTCCTGTGTGTTCTGGTCTGTCTTCTCTCCCTTCTCATCATATCTCATCTCTGCCCTGAGCTCACCATTTGTGAGCTCAGGTACCTTTCTGGCCTTTTTGGCTTTCCCTTCCTCACACATCAGATGAAGTCTTTTCTTAGGGTCCTATGCACAAGTGGTTTGTATCCCCATTTCTTTGCCTTGCTAGCTCCTACTAAGTCTTCTCATCAGTTTATGTGTCCCTTCAGAAAGGCCTTTTTGGATTTTACCCCACTAAATGAGTTTCATCTTTTATGATCTTTTCTAACACCCTGTTCTTCCTTCTTTATAACTATACCAGTTTATAATTCTGTGCGCTTGGGTTATCAGTCTTTGGGGATAGATTTTGAGTTCCACGAGCACAGGGACCCGTGGGTTCTACTCAGTGTAATATGCCAGGACCTAACAGTGCCTGGCACAAAAGCTCTGAAATGTGGATGAGTGGGCAGTGGGGACTTATGGACTGAAATGAGTGAACAGGACCCAGTCTCTGTCCTCACAAGAGTTTATTCTGAGTGTGAAAAATCAGTTAAAAGGCAATTTAAATGCATCTTGATAAATGTTATGATGATATAAGAGCAGGACCTGTAGGTAACATGGGAAGTATTAGGTGGAATTATGAGCATAATCTTGGACCTGGACAGATCCATTGTCAAGTCCTGTTTTACCTCTGTGTGACTTTGGGCAAATTACTTAACTCTGCTCGCCTGTGGGTTGAGAGTAATAATATCTACCTGTCATAAGAATTAAATGAGAAAATTAACATGAAGTAATAAAGGCTCACATTTATTTATTTATTTATTTATTTTTAAAGATTTTATTTATTTATTTGAGACAGAGAGAATGAGAGACAGAGACATGAGAGGGAGGAGGGTCAGAGGGAGAAGCAGACCCCCCGCTGAGCAGGGAGCCCAATGCGGGACTCGATCCAGGGACTCCAGGATCATGACCTGAGCCGAAGGCAGTCACCCAACCAACTGAGCCACCCAGGCGCCCCAAGGCTCACATTTATTAAGCACTTACTATATACTGGACATTGTCCCAAGCACTTTGTTTTAGCTGAATTAATCCTCAGAACGAACCTATATAGTAGTCATAATTATTGCCTCTGTTTTACCATTACGGAAACTGAAGTCCGGAAAGGTTAAGGAATTTGCCACAGGTTATAGACCTACTAACTCTTAGAGCTAGAATTCAGGGACGCCTGGGTGGCTCAATCGGTTAAGGGTCTGCCTTCGGCTCAGGTCATGATCTCAGGGTCCCAGGATCGAGTCCCACATCGGGCTCCCTGCTCAGCAGGGAGCTTGCTTCTCCATTTGCCTGCCACTCCCCATGCTTGTGCTTGCTCTTTCTCTCTCTCTCTCTCTCTGACAAATAAATAATAAAAAATAAAATCTTAAAAAAAATAGAGCTAGAATTCAGACTTACAGTTTAAATGTGGAACCTGTGCTCTGCACCACCATGCCATGCTGACATACTTGAAAATATTATCTTTCTATACATACTATACATACATACATATGTGGTAGGGATATTTTATTTGAATCCTGTATAAGACAAAAGTGCTAAGCCTTCTATGTTTTTACTAGGGGCTTCCTGTAATAAATACGGTGCTATCATTAAAGCTCTGGGAAAGAAAGGTCTTTCATTCTGAGATGTTCCTCTTTCTTCAGAGCTTCGTAACCTGACCATCAGTTATCCAAACACATTACATTCTGGGTGTAGAGAAAAGGGAATGTTTACTGTACTAACGCATAGTGTATTAGCAGTAAAGTAACACAGTTCTCTCTTACTTCTCTTTTGGTGTCAACCCACAAAATAAAATCCCCTCCCTTACTTTTTAAAAAATAAACTCGGGGCACCTGGGTGGCTCAGTTGGTAAGCGACTGCCTTCGGCTCAGGTCATGATCCTGGAGTCCCGGGATCGAGTCCCGCATCGGGCTCCCTGCTCAGCGGGGGGTCTGCTTCTCCCTCTGACCCATCCCCCTCTCATGTGCTGTCTCTCTCTCATTCTCTCTCTCTCAAATAAATCTTTAAAAAAATAAAATAAAAAATAAACTCACTTTTACTTATTTCTTAGCATTAGTTGTAGTTTTCATTTCCAAAGTATTTTGGTGTACCTATGTCTCACTGTTTGACCTGCAGTTAAATGATTTAATACACAGCAGATTTTGGGAATTCTTTCCTTTTGTGATCTCTTCCGTACAAGGCTATGGGTACAAGGCGGTGGGAAGCCGGTGGCTCCCCTATGTGGGCTGTTAGGTGTTTCAAAACCTGGGGGCAGACATCTGGTGCACGGGAGGAACACCATGAACCTGAGCTCTTGGAAAAGAACCAACTGCATCTTGAAATAGAAATCCATTTTGCTATATTTGATGCTGCCAATCACACTAAATGATTTTGGAATATTACATTTTTTGACAGGAATTGCATTCATTTTACTGAGTATTGTTGAGCTGCATTAATTCCTTTCTCTATCCTGATTTTGTCATTATTTCGATGAATTCTGAGAGACATTTTGTACTGTTAATGCCTCTAGTGAATTGACATTATTTTTCTCATTTTCACTCATCTCAACCAGTGCTTTTTCAGGATATGGGATGAAAGCATTATGAAGCTGGTGGTGGGCATCATGTGCTATTTGTAGAGGTTGGGGATGCTTAGCCTGCAGGTCCTGGGAAATATTATTGTCAGAAGGGTTCACATTTTGAGACTTTAGCTATTTGGAGTACTACTTTCATTTGGAATCTCATAAGGTAAATTCTTAAAAAGAGAGAGAGAGAGAGACCCCTGAAAGGGTCCCTAGTCCTTTCAAATTTTAACTGATCCTTTGTGATGTCTTCATTCCAATATTCTGAATTTGAATTTATATCTGAGTAGAATTTAATGATTTTAACCTAGAATTCCATCTAAGATTTATGATGCTCATTCCAGAATTTTTCTCTTATCCTTTTGCTGTATCCCCTAGTTATATGCCTTAGGACCAGGCACTTAACTTCTGTCTCAATTTCTTCTTCGGTAAATGGTCATATGAGCTTGTTTTCTTTTGTTTTAATTGTCAGAGTTAATCGTTGATGTTGGGTTTTTTCCTAAGAAGTTTTAGGAGGTTTAGGTCCATGTGGATCTTAAAGCTTAATCTTCCATTTCTGTAAAATGGAAAATTGAAACATACCCACCCCACAAAACAAAGCTTTAGCCTCAAGGTAATTTAATAAAAGTCTTCCATGTATCACCTTTTCTGTATTGTTGCTAGTGAGCTAGACAAAGAGGTCAGAAGAGAAATTTAATAGAAGTTTCAGGCCCTTCTACCCTATTGAATTTTGCTCCTGTCTCTTCTTGAGTAACGCTGGGGACAGTAGACCTCTTTGAAACTTTATACCAAGTGAAGGGAATATGGCCTCACAGCTGCAGACCTGTTCTTTTCACGTGCCATCTGTCATCTTCAGCCACTTTAAAGCCACCAGAGTTAAGAGAATACCTAAATTTGATATCTTTACATCAGAATGACATTGGCAAGAGCTTTTGAGATTGTGTCCATTTAACCAAGCACAACTCTTCCTGTGGAAAATTTATGTTGTCTTTTTTGGTCATTTTAAATGATGCCTTTCTTTGAAGAAAATAGTGGTTGCTATGTATCTCTTTAAGTGATGTGTAAAAAACGGTATTATCCAAGAGCCAAGTATTCTATTATCCAATAAAATATTTTATGTCACATCTCTAAACTATGTGTTTAGAACCTGGCAAAAATGGCCAGGTGTTGCTCTTTTTTAAACTAGTAGGAGTATCAAGTACTAAAGTAGTCATGACAGTGCAAGTTTCATTAACATTTTGAATGTATCTCATGGCTAATTCCAACTTCTGTTTTTTCTTTTTAAAATCATCAGTATTTAAATCTCAGTATTTTAATTATATCCAATTAAATGTACTTGCATAATCAGTATATTTTGTTACATGCACTAGTAAGGAGAGCACTTTAAGATGCTTTGCATAGTGTCTTTCATAATATATTAAATTTGCATGCCTTAAAATAGGTTTTATGTAGAAGATTTAGATAACACATGTGGTAAGTATATAAATCAGATGCCATATTCTTTATCTATTAATTAAATGTTTTTTGAGAAATCTTTTCTTTCTGGTTGTAAAGTTTGGTTCATTTTACTTATCTAAAGTATCTTGGCAGTACTCTTTAGATAACCTAGGTACATTCTGAAAGCTAAAACACAATACTAGCAAAAGAAAAATTGCACATATGCAAATATTTGGAAGTGTTCTTACTCTGTAAAATCATAATTAAAGGTCATACATTTGTTAGAGCGCTATACAGTTAAATTATTGCCCTAAACACAATCAGGGCATAAGTCAGAGTCCTGTGATGGGTCAGCTTGCAGCCTTGGAGTCCCTGGCTTTGCCATGTCTTAGCTTGAAGACCCTGGGTGAGATGCTGAGCCCTCTGTGTGTCACAACCTCATTTGTACAATGGGGGTGATATTTATACCTATTTGTTGAGTAATTACAAGGATTAAATTAATAATGCCAATGGTAACTGCATAGTCAGTTTATAATTTTTATATCTCTAAATAAGAGTGCTGGGATATTTAATTTTTAGATTGTTCTTCTAAAACATTTTTTAAAAGATTTTATTTATTTGAGAGAGAGAGGGAAAAAAATGAGAGCAGGTGGAGGGGCAGAGGGAGAGGGAGAAGTGTGTTCCACGTGTGGCTCGGTCTCAAGACCCTGGGATCATGACCTGAGCTGAAGGCAGACACTTAACCGATTGAGCCACCCAGGTGCCCCTGTTCTTCTAAAACATTTTGTGACAAGTTGGGCATGTCTCTTTTCCCTGTGAAGTTTTCATGGTACTAGTCCCTGAAGAGAGATGGGAAAGCTTTTTTTGACTACTGACTCATGCAGGTTCTCTGTCTGGAAGAAAGTGATCAACATAAACATGAAAAGAATCATGTTTATGGATGCTAGCGACTTATTTAAAAGACAATTGTAGGAACTCCCAGCTTCAGAGCTTTTGTTTGAAGGGACTCACAGGTGACCAGGCCAAGTGTAGAACAGCAGATGGACAGGAAGGTTCATCTGTGAATAAACAGGCCCTGGGAAAAATAGAGAAAGCATGTAGATTTCCAGTGCTTAAGGTATAAGATGTAGGCCTTTGCTGTTTACTGCTGCCCATGTTCTCCTTCACTACCAGGGATGATTAAAGATGACTCGTAGCAAATCACGTATCTTCCAAATGCCCTTACTTCTTTGATATGGCAGAGTTGGCTTCTTCAATGTCATTGATATATAGCTCACTTTTTATTGTCAGGAGAAGTGTTTGATCTGGTTTGGTTCTCTTTTCTTTGCACTGTATTTTTTTTTTAAAGATTTATTTATTTATTTGAGAGAGAGCGAGCACAAGCAGGGGGAAGGGCAGAGGGAGAGGAAAAGGGAGAGAATCTCAAGCAGACTCTGCACTGAGCATGGAGCCCGACGCATGGCTCCATCTCACAACCCTGAGATCATGACCCAGGCCAAAATCAAGAGTTGGACCCTTAACCGACTGAGCCACCCAGGCGCCCCCCTCTTACTGTCTTTTATTTTTATTCTGGCACTTAGTTATTTCAGTTATTCAGAATAAAATAAATTTTTTTTTTAAAGATTTTTTATTTATTTTTTAGAGAGCGAGTGAGAGAGAAACAGCATGAGAGGGGCGAGGGTCAGAGAGAGAAGCAGGCTCCCCGCCGAGCCGGGAGCCCGATGTGGGACTCGATCCTGGGACCCTGGGATCATGACCTGAGCCGAAGGCAGACGCTTAACCATCTGAGCCACCCAGGCGCCCCAGAATAAAATAATTTTAAACATCTACAAAGTACAATGCAGTATGTATGTTATGGGACTTATATAGTCCCCATTATAAACTTTATAATAATTTAGGAATGTTTATTAATGGAGCATTCTAGAATGTTTTAATATGGAAGAATTCCTTGTTAGTAATTAAAATATGTCATGAAACTTTATGAAGTCATTTGGCTTTGATTAAGTCATCCAGTAATAATTACAAGGAACAGCCCCCAGTGGGGAAGGCTGGTATCTCTAGCATTCCTGATTTTTGTAATTTTTTTTCCCTTAAATTGTAGAGTTTCTTACTTGGATATACAAGTACTTTAGAGTCTTTATTTGGACTCACAGAATTAACTTCAGTGGAATGAAATATATGTAGTAAATCACAAACGTATCTTACAACAGCACTTACACAGAAGTCTGTTTGGCATTTATCACATAATGGCCCTATTATTTATGTATCGCTACAACCAACTCTGTACCCTAACTAGACCATGAGATCTTCAGGGGCTAATGCATTTGGGTCCCAATGGAGCTATCATTGAACTTTGAACTTTTAAGTCCCATGTGAAAAGACATTGCCCAGCTATTGCCAGTAGGCAGCCGCAGACTTCATTGGACTTTGAATTGTTCACAGAGATCTAACATAGTACCTGGCACGTAGAGCACATGTAGTAAACGTTCATTTCCTTCTCTCGGCAATTTCTGATTCCTTGCATTGTTAAACTCCTTTAAGCTGGTCTCAGTTTGTGGTGTGGTGTACTTCTTTGGGGGGAAGAAGTGAAGGAAAATATGCATGCTTTAAAATTGGTAAGATGGTGATACTTCTATTTAGAATTTCCATTCATTGAAATAAAGTTTGGGAGGTAACTGGAAAGAAAATTTAAAATTGTCTAATGCGCTGATTTTTATACAGTTATCAGTCTCTTCTATTACTTCAAACAGAACAGTCTGTTCTCCCTTTTTTTTCAGTTTTACGTATATTTTGGGATGCCAGTGTTTATATGTTTTATATGAACAGAGGATGCTGTTTCTCCCTCAAAAGGTTGAAGTCCACTGAGATGGTTCTACCTTCTCTTTAAAACTGAGTAGTAGTACATAGCCAAATAAAGCTGACGTTGCAAATTTCAACTACATTTAAGTCTTCCGTTGCTGGGAACTCTTAACATTTGCTGTTATTTTTAAATGATCAATATTTGAACTTTTAAGTTTTCACTTTCGATCTTAGACATCCTAGATCCATGAAGCCATCAGATTTGCCACCGCCCAAGCCCTACAGAGTTGGTGGTCACTGGACACCCTTGGCCTTTCTGGGTCCGACCTTAGACACCTCTCCCTCCATGACTCCTTCCACTCCTTCCCTTTGCCATAGACACTCTGGTTGCTGAACACCCCACATGCTCTTAACATTTGCTGTCACCCAACCTGATCCTGTCTCTTTACCTTTTGAAACCCTAATCATTCTTTAAGGTCAAACCCAAATATGTATCCTCCATGCACCCTCTCCTACTCTTCCGGTTGCAGTTGGTCTCTCCATTCAGAGTGTTCCCGTACTGGTGTATATGATTCCTTTGAGGGGTAAGGACAACTTATTCATCACTGTGATCACCACAGCACTTAGAAGAATTCTGTGTGCATGGCGGGTCTTCAGTAACGCTTGTTATATCATATTATATACTGAAATGTATTGATATACTGTCAGGGTGGTTCCTGGATAAGGAAAAGGTAGGAAAAGAAATGAGAATTAGAGTAAGAAGCAGGTGAACAGTATCCAGCTTCTCTCTTCTCAACACTTAGTTCCTGGAAAACTACTGATCGAGCCTTAATTTTTTTTATTTGCCCTGCTCAATATAAACTGCATTTCCCTTAGCTACACCTCTACTGGCAGGATAGTAACTATTTCAAAGAATGAGGAAGGACAGAAGAACTTAGGTAAGGAGAAATACATTCTCTTGAGTTTTCTCAAAATGGCTCTGTGGGTAGGAGTCTATGCAAATACCTGTTCCCAAGGCTGGATTAAAGCTAAGGAGCATCACACTTGGCTCTTCGATGAAAACTCCGATTATAAGCCCCTAACAGAACTTCCAGAGAACTTTGATTAAAACCAAGTAGTCTGCCCTTTCTTATTAGAACACATTAGTGATCTTACGTTTTATATCTTTCATATATAAAAAGCTATTATAATAAACTGAAACAATGACAGTGATACGAAATCCTCAGTGTAGTTGGAGGTAGGTTACATCTGTTAGCAGTAAATAGAAACAGCTGTTCTGCTTCCTATACCTAGGTATTACCATCCCCTTTCTTCTAAGGCTTAAGTGCCACTGATTTATAACTTGGAAAATAAATTATTTAATAATAAATTATTCTCTTTGCCATATGTGATTATTGCTCTACCATAAACATAGTGATTTACAATAAAATGTACAAATTCACTGTATTTTAGAAATTGATGTGTTAGCATAAACTTTTAAAAACGTTTTAGAAGTTCAATTCTCTATTATTGTAGGGAATCTACAAATCTTACCCAACCCCTATTTTTTATAGAAAAAAACCCTGAGACTCAGAAAGGGGATGTGACAATTTTCAAGACACTAATTTTCTTAAAGGAAAGCCAACACCAAATCCCAGAACTCCTGACTCTAGCATCTTTGCTGCCTTTTAGTGCTTGCGTTGGAAAAAGGTAAAGATGTAGTATGATTTTATAATCATGGTTTCTGACACTCTGAAAGCAAAGTTATTTCTGCAAGTACTTTGGACTCTCCACTGTAGAAAGTTAATTCTGTTACTGTAATCCAGGTTTCTATTCCTCCCCAACCCCTGTCCTCTAAAAACCACCAGAAATCAGTTTAATTCTGTGTTCTGTGTTCAGGATAAGCAAGGTTAAAAAAAAAAAAATAACTACTTTTAAGGATCATTTGGTTGTTAGGGACATTATTTAAATTATGTCAAGTAAAAGGAGAAGTATTAGAAGAATGTGGAGAGATCTTATGGAACCCACTGTACAAGTGGATATAGGTCTCTTCGGAGGCAAAAGTTGTCACTGATTTCTCTCTCTGGCAGCTCCTCTCTCATCTCTTGTCCTGTAAGCCCGCTCTGTTCTGTTTCATCCTGTAGACCAGCTTTCTCTGATTGCTTGTCATTATGCGCGTGGGCAAATACGGCTCCCAGTACCTCCCTCAATGCCCCCACAACTCCCATACCCGTCACTGTCTGACCATGTTCAGTCGGTGTATCTTCCAGTGCAAAGATCTGAAGAATAATCAGGATTATAACCAGGCCAGTCATTGGCTTTCAGCCAGCTGCTTCATCTTCGGTTTTGGCTTCGGAGGCTCTAAGCTGGAGCAGATTCCCTGAGAAGAGGGTGTGGGCAGGTCAGGCAAATGGGCTGATAGACCCACTGCACTCTCCTTTGAGTCTGGGCATTTTTCAGTCATCTTAGAACCTCTTTCTTTCTCAGCCACCTACCAGTGAGTGACCTCTGCGGATATTCCTGAGCCCCTCCAGTGGGTAGTATTTAGGGGTAGGTGGTAGCCAGAATTTTTTGTTACAGTGAGAGCTACTTTGGTGCCACTCCTGTCCTATGTCATGTCCTTCACTTACCTGGAATCCTGAGGTTATGTCAATGGTGCCGTGTAAACTACTTTAGTTAATCAGGGTAGGCTCTGCTTTGTGCAGTCACTCAAAGACGAAGCAATAGTTTTTAGTACTGCTTTAGCTAAATAATAGCACTGATTAGAATGGTTAGGTTTCTTGAGCATCTACAGAATGTTAGGCTTGTTTCATACTGTATTTGCCAGGTTTGCTAAGGTGGCTTACGACAGTTTTATGTATTTCTGTCACACATTACCTGAGAGCTGCAGAGCCGTAAACTCCAGCCTCTAAAGAGGAAAAGACACCTGAGTGGTAGAAAGGTTGCTGTCTTCAGCTCTAGAGCCTCTGTCTCTTCAGTTTGGACCCAAGGGCCCACCGTGCATCTAGTATTTCTGGACATTCTGCTGCCCGTGCACAGAAGCCTGAAAGTCCCTGTTCCTTCTCCACCTCCCTGCTCTTCCTACGACTCCCTCCCTTCTCCTCCTCTTGCTTCTTTTCTCTCTTTCCCTCCATCTTGTTTCTTCATTCTCTTCTCTCCTTCTTCATCCTTCCTCCTCTTTCTCTTCGTTTTCTTCTCTTAGGGTCCACCTTTTTTTTTTTTATTCTTGCCCTGTGCCCTCTACTTCTTTTTTCTTTTTCATTGTCTCTTACTTTCTTTTTCCTCCTTCCTTCTCCTCATTTCTTGTAATTCTCTACTTGTTCTTCCTCCTCTCACTTCTACTTCTAGGAGGGGTAAACTTGCTCAAGAAGAGAAGCTGAATGCCTGAGGGCCACAGAAAGTGGCAGATGCCATTGCTCTTGTCCGGGTTGCTACCTACAGACATCCTTAGACCCCCAGGGCACCTTCGGGATTATCCAGGGTCTGAGCCTGTCCACTCCTGCACCTGTTCAGCAAGACCTCAACCTATGCTCTTCAGCTCTGGGTCCCCTCAGCCTCCCAGCCCACTCCCAACCCTGACCCTAGGAACAGCTCACACTGCCATGCTCTAGTACATGTTTACCAGTGAACTCTGCAACCACACAGGTTACAGGAGGAGGTGGGGGTAGGGAGGAGCCCAGATGTTTAACATTTGCTAATTTCTGTCATGTTAACGTTCCCACTATGGCTGCTTTCAAGCTACTAACCTGACATCACCGAATGAGGAGCTAGAAAGACATGCTCACAACAGACTCGCACAAACGAGTCAAACCCACAAACACACAAGGAGGGCCTCACTAGCCTCGGCCTACGTGCAGTCCTACTGCCTTCCCCCATTAATGCAGATGTTTGGTGTTTTGGAGTTAACCACTAATGAATGGATTACTGTAATTTGAAACGTCAGATGTTTGTTCACTCATTATTTAACAGATACTCATTTTTTAGAATGGTCATTGGAATAATTAAAAACAGCAGTATATAATAATTGCCACACCACCACCTTTTAGTTCAACTAAATAAAATTTAGCTGCAAATACTGCTCCCAAAATTGCAGCCTTTTCAATGATTTGTAAACCCTTTTACTTATGAGTCTGAGCTCGATCAAAATATCACTATAAATTGACAGCACTTTTGGGTTATAGATATAAAGTCTCGGTTAATATTCAGTTAAAACATAGAATATCATTCTGTCACCCTATCTTTTTTATTTGTATTCTACAGCATCTCTGGTGGGTTTTTATTATTTTTAAGTAGCTTCACATTATGTTTTATGATACATTTCTTCCTGCAACAGTTTTGCATACAGATGGAAATGTTGGGAATCTAGTTTAAGGCTGATCTTATTTTTTTATTCTGTTATGTGATTGATCTGGTCAGTGAACAAGAAATTCTTCGAGGCCATCCATCACTCCAGGCAGCAGCTGAGCTAAACCTTCTAACTCACTGCTTCCAGTCAGTCATGCAAGCTTCGGGTTATAAATATTGAATGTGCAAACAACTGTTTAAATTAGCTGTCCTATCTATTTTATGCAATTTCAGTAGAAAAGCAAGCTGATATATTGTTTAGTGGCAAGAAGTAGAAGACAGTGAATTCAGTATTATCCTTCCATACATCATTGAATTCATCCTGTTGGCAAATATTTAAAATAGATCAAATTAATTCCTGTTCCCTAAAGTTAAATTAGAAATAAGGCGACTGAGCATGTAATTTATGTAGCTTTTTTGGTTTTTATATTCAAACAGTAGCAAGACTGTTAATAATTGTAAATGTAGCCATCTGTCATAAATATAGTAGCCAATTGTTAAAAACATAGTTCTGTGAATTTTGTTACCTCTTTGCAATAACAAAAATAGCTTAATATTTGGAAAATATTTGGGCAGGAAGGAAAGTAGCAGCTGTCTTGTCCCACCATTCCTGGTAAGCATCTAGAATATTGAACATGTGCAGGTGTTTGTGCTTCTGCTACTTGGACTTGTAACAAGTGGGCATACTTTCACTAGTATTGATATACAGAGTAGATAAAATTGCCAACCATTTGTAGTGACTTCTAGGAGCCTTTTGTATGTGATGAATTTAGGTAAACTTCCAAATTGCTATTTGTGTTTTAAGTTCATCCTTCAAATTATACTATTCTGGGAACATCCTTTCAAATAGCCCACATTAATAGCGTACATGAACTGCCTACAAATGAGAAAAGTATATCTCTCCCTCATAGGCATGCAGGGTGTTCAGCATGTGTCTCTTAGCAGTTGGGTTGCAACCTAATAGAAAAGCTGGGCAAGATTTTATGTTACTTCTTGTGGCGAACACTGCTCATCACCCTCCCAGATCCTTGGTTCTCTCCTTCCTTTAGCAGAATTTTGGTCAGGATGGCAGTGAACCCAGCTAAACAGACGCACCTTCCTGTACTCCCCTATGGCTAGAGACAGTCATGTGACCTAGTTCTGGCCAATGAAATGCGAGTGGAATTCACTTGGCAGTACTCCCCCGAAATCTTTTTAAAATGGACACACTCAGCTAACTTGTTCCTTTAGCCTATGTCCTTTGGCACTTTGCTCTTGCCTTGTTTTCTGCTCCAAATGTGAATACAAGGCGTGGAAGCACAGCAGCCTTCTTGAGAGTATGACTGCAAAAGCTGTATATGAGGATGGCACGGGGGAAAATGGAGAAAAAAGCTGGGTCCCTGATGGCATTACTGAGCCACTAACCTGTCCCCAACTGCCAGTCCTTAGACCTGAGTGAGTAAATAAGCCTCATTTTTGTTTAAACCACTATTTTTCAGCAATACTTACAGTCTAACACATCCCTAACTGATACACTTCTCTTTCTGAGTTATCTAAGTCTTCGTGAAATGATGCATTGTGTTTTTTAAAACATCATCTACTTTGGAATTACAACAGTCAACTTTGACGTATGTCCATATGTGAAAATAAGTTGAGCCAAGATTGCTATATTAATAAACTGCATGGTTGATAAATGTAAAAATGGTATTGTGTAATAATTTTAGTCATAAAGACCACAGTTTCAGGATAAAGCTCAGGGTTTTCTTAATGTCATCTCTCAAATCTTACTTCCTTTTGTCTTTGATCAATTCCTGTCATCTTTTCTCACCCTTCAAGTGCTCATAGTCAGGTAGAGGCTAATTTATAAACAATAATAATGTAGTGTTATTTCTAGGTCCTAGAAATATTTGTCACAATTGTAAATCTGATTTCATTATTTCCCTGCTTAAAAGCTTTCTGTAGTCTTTGATGTGGTATTAAAGGCTTTCTCATTCTGGCTCCAGCTGTCTTATCCAATCACATCTCCTTCCTGCCTCCCTCCCTTTCTCCCAACATATTCCCTCAGCCCTGTGCTGTTTAAAACCACTGGACTTCTGGCAGGATCCTGAAACTATACCATACTTCCTTTCTTTCATGTCCTCCCTTATCCCGTCTCTTTTCTCCATCTGTGAACACATCCCACTCATTCCAAAGAACTTGAGTTCAGATGTCTTTCTCTTTGAAGCTTTCCCTGACTCATCTAACTTCATCTTCCATGCTTTCTGTAACATTCTTTTTATGCTTCTATTATAGCACTTATTAGATTGGTTTATATTTACTTATCAGTCTGTCTTTCCCAGGAGACTAAAGTTCCATGAAAAGATGAGCTAGCTATACTTTGTTTTGCAGCTTCAGTATCTAAGTCAGGATCTGGAATGGAGTAAATACTAAGAATTTTTTATGTTTTTAGAACAAGAAAATTAAAAAAAATTTTCTGCCCCTCTCCTTGAGTGCTAAAATTATTTACGTGTTTATTAATGTATCCCTGTGAAGGAAATGCTGCCAGCAATAGAATATTCATCAATTATATAACAAATAATCATCCATCTGAGTCATCCCTGCATCTGCTTTTTTTGAACCATGACTGACTTTCTTATGTCTTTAATTTTTTTATGACATACCACACATTGCATGTAAAGAACAGTAAAGCCTTAAGTAAATAGCATTCACCTCCACAAAGAACATACCGCTTCTTTTAGACTAGTGGAGGAAGCCGGGACAGAGTCAGTTCATGGTTGGGCTGGGGCAGGGCTCTGAAGCTTGAAGCTTCCCTGTGAGTCAGTTTGTTACAAATCCTTTGAGGGCAAGCTCAGATCCTTCCCTTCAACAGGGCTTGAGCTCTGACCACTGGCAAGATTTAGCAGATTCATAGACACATGGCTTTCCAAACTGTAAGAGATCTCTCTCTCCTTTATAGTCTAGATGCCAAGTCTTTGGGCCCCTAGGGAGTTCTCTTTGTTCTCAGTCCTGTGCCTGGCTTTCTGTGCCTTGGGAGATCTGTTTTTCCCCTGCTCCCTGACCCAAGCCTACTGAGGAAGGCTGCCTTACACTCTGTGAAGGCCGAGAATTCCTTGCAGAGTTCTCTCTCAGCTGTCCTGGTCACCCCTAGCCTCCAGAAGCTGAAATCCCAGAGCACCTTAGATGAATTTCCCTTCACTTTCTAGTTCCACCTTGTAGATTCAGTAAACTACCCCCAGCCCTTGGTGGAGACCCATGGGAAAAGGTTGTCAGACAGGCAGAGACTTGCTTTGCAGGGGGACCTATCAGCATTCTGATCCATCACTCAGCCTACATGCAGCTATGACAAGCTAGGCTGATTGCTCATCTCCATCTATAGCCGATTCTTTGTCTTCCTTCTGACATGCTCCAAATAAGAACAGCCACTGGCCATTGGCTTCTCCTTTCCTATGAAGGGCTCATGCACTTCTGGAATTTAGTTCAGGTAGGTCTCTTTGCATCCCTAGCTCTCTGATGGGTTTCTGAAAACTATGACTTCATAGTTTATCGGGCTTGTTTTGGTTGTTGGGGTGAGAATAACAGTCTTTAGCCTCTTTCTACATCCTGACCTCCTTCTCTCCCCTTCCATCCTTCTATTCATCCATGCTTATGTGTGTATATATACTACAAATATATATTAAATACTTTCCATTGATGAGTAACACTGTATCCTATATATCATTTCCCTTCCTCTACATCCTCAAATTATCAAAAGGTACATCCTTATTGCATTCATTACATGTAGAAGGAAATAGTTTCAGCTTTCTTAAGGAAACAAAAGGTTCTTTTCACTGAAACTCACATTTTTTTTTACCTATTTCAGTGTGTCTAGGATATTTTGCAAATAACAGTTTACTAGTTCATATTGTCTTTTAGGCTTCATCAAATATAGAAATGAGAATAATCACTTAAATTTGATGAGTTCACAAATAATATAGTTGTTATTGACCACAGGAAGATGAAGAATCAGATGATGAAAACATGCAGTTACATTAATATATTGAAACTTTGATGACAATAAGAGCTAATGATAGTTCTGCAGTACTTATCGCCTGCCTAGAAAATAGAGTGGTGGCATATTAAACATGATGTTATCAGTATTTCATATCAGTTGAGTTTATCTAAACTGGGTAAAGTGATATAAAATGACTGAATACAAACGTGAAGTTTATTTATTTATTTATTTATTTTTTTAAAGATTTTATTTATTTATTTGAGACAGAGAGAATGAGAGA
>NC_138369.1:22594232-22644471 GCF_054177405.1 Leptonychotes weddellii
TTCTGCCTGTGGCTGTCCAATTTTCCCAACATCATTTGTTCAAGAGACTGTCTTTTTTCCATTGGATATTCTTTCCTGCTTTGTTGAAGGTTAGTTGACCATAGAGTTGAGGGTCCATTTCTGGGCTCTCTATTCTGTTCCATTGATCTATGTGTCTGTTTTTATACCAGTAGCATACTGTCTTGATGATTACAGCTTTGGAATAGAGCTTGAAGTCTGGATTGTGATGCCACCAGCTTTGGTTTTCTTTTTCAACATTCCTCTGGCTATTTGGGGTCTTTTCTAGTTCCATACAAATGTTAGGATTATTTGTTCCAGCTCTGTGAAAAAAGTTGATGGTATTTTGATAGGGATTGCATTGAATGTGTAGATTGCTTTGGGTAGCATAGACATTTTAACAATATTTGTTCTTTAATCCATGAGCATGGAATGTTTTTCTGTTTCTTTGTGTCTTCCTCAGTGTCTTTCATAAGTGTTCTATAGTGAAATTTCTGTATTTTGCCAATGTGTCTAGGATGATTGTGTCCAAACCCAATTTACTTTTAAGGCGTATGTTGTAAGCAAACATAGATCATGAAAGTAATCTAACTCAAGGATATTATTCTGGGGGAGTGTGATTTATTCATTTAATATGAATAAATGATTCAAATATTAAAGGATATTTAATATTGAGTGATTAATTATTGAACATGCCTTTTCATATTCAGCTTTTAGAGGACATCATGAGGTTCCTAGGAAGTAAGCAGTTTGTCAGTGAGCTTCTGTCAGAGGTCACAGTTAAAGAAGTCTGGCTGGAGATGGTTATATCTGTTTTCTTAGTCACAAAGATGTCATTGTCACTTCCTTAGCTTGAACTGTTTTACTCAGCCTCCACATTTAAGTTGGCATGCTTAGAATAGCAGATGCTAGTCCTTTTGAGTCCATTATCCATAATGAAATATCAGTAATATTTCTGCATTAGTAATATGCTGCTGCCAATGGTGTGTTCTCAGCTTTTGTAAGTAACTGTTGATATATCTTCTGGGAGAATTGATGAGTATTTGTTTCTTAGGGAAATGACTTAGGGTGTGGGACACAATCAGACTATACAATATAGGCCAGAAGGTATAGAAAATATTATAAATGCCTTCCTTTGAAAATAGATTTTATTCATTCATACATTCATTTGTGATTGTGTACCCAGAAAATATATTTTTTAGTGTTTTTGCTCATTCATTCACTTAATATGTATTTGTGCCCACTATGTGCCAAGAGTGGTTCTAGGTGCTGAGAATATTTTCAGTGATCAGGGCAGATAAAATCCCTGTCCTCCTGAAGTTTACATTCCAGTGGGGAGGCAGGAAAGAAAACCATGTTTAAAAAAATTAAATTAAATTAAAAAGTAGATGTTTATGGGGTAAATATGGAGTAGTAAGAAGGCACACGAAGGTCTGTTTTAGGAGAAGTGGTCAGGATAAGCATCTGTAAGGAAGAAAAATTTGAATAGAGACCCAAAGGAAAAGAGCAGGCAAGCCCTGTGGAGGGCTGGGAAGAGCATTCTGGCAGATAGGAAGCTACCTGTGCAGTACCTAGGATCACTACTCATCAATAGTGGTAGGTGCTGTGCCTTTTCTCGAGCTGTTTATAACCTGTAGTGGAAGAATACAGAAATGACTGCCCCCTAAAACCGTCATTTCTACTTTAATTTACTGTGCCAGTCTTTCTGCCTTTTTGGAGTTGCTAATTTCTTCATCAACCACCATATCCTCCTAGGACCTCTCTGAGGGCTGATGAGGGCTGCAGTTCAGAGTTCCCAAGGCATTGTCAGAGCACAGAATGCATTCCATTTGCTCCTGACTTTATTACATGCTATCCATCAGCTCACTGCAGGCACCCCTCAGGCATTTAATTCTACCGAGAGTTTTTCTGGATACAAATTACTTTCATTTACTGTAATTTTTTATACATTATCCACATGATTAGCTAGTTTTGAAACTCTTGACTAACACCTTTCTCAGAGGTCATAATTCTTTCCATTTCTGCTATATCTCATGCCTTGCCTTGTGCTTCGCTAATAATGAATCAATAAATTGCTCATTTCTTATCCTCGCCCCTCTGAAGCCATATATGGTAAGCATTAGTTAAATTTTTTTTTCTTGGCCCAAAAATCCTACTGCTACTTGAAAATTTTATGTAAACTATGGAAATTAATTTACTTCCAATGTTGAAAAGGGATCATCTTTTTGTGAAGTGAAAACTAAGTTCTGGTTAATTTTATTAAAAGTAGTATGCAAGCCAAACAGGTTTTTTTGTTTTGTTTTTAAGTTAATATTTATAGATTTATTATGGAACAGAGATTTATATTACAAAATTTTATCTTCCTTGAGTAGAGTGAGAAATGCCTAGAAAAATTCACTAATGCATCTTGAAAACTTTGGTCATGAACTACTTATACTGTCCTCTCTCCATACATACTTCAGTGATACTGAATACCTCTTAAAGACAGGATATGAGTAATGCTGTATCTAGTGAAACTCTAGGAAGAATTTAAAATGTAATCATCATTAGCAAAAATTCTAAAAACAGCGTGTTCTTACTCAGTACTTTGGCTTCCTTGCTATCTTAATTCTATATGCTTGCTTTCTTTACATAAGATGTGCTGCTCTTAGTATTACTGATCTAGAGCCAATTATGGTCGAATGACCTGGATTCTGTGTGTCTTACATATCATCAGCTAGATTCTTTTAACTAGTCTCAATTTTAGTAACAGTAAATCTATATAGGGAAAAAATAAACATGATATGAGTTTCAATTTTTTATTGACTTGAGTGATGAAAGACTTAAAATGTTCACTGACCTTTCATCTATAATTTTCCTTGTGCAGTTTATCGTTAATTTTATATTTAGTCTTGTTAAAATGTAGCATACTAATTTCATCTCCTGTTATCTAAGTTGGGAAAAATGGTTTTTTAGAAACACAGAATGTAAATATTTTAGGAATGATTCCTGTCTGAAAATTTACTACAGCTTCTGGCAGATGTCAAAATAACATTTGGAACCATGGGTATTGATGTTCTTGGCAAATTATTATTTTTTCTTCAGGCTTCCACTTGCAAAATAATAATAATAAATGTCTTACAAAAATGAGAAGTATTTTTTAAATGACAAATGATGATTTAGAAAAAGAAAAGGAAGAAAATTAAGAAGTAGTGATGGCTAAATATTGTACCATTGTATTTTCCTTTTAGGAACAACTCAAAGTACGTAAATACAATAGTTAATAATTGAATGCAGTAGTTCTCTAACTCTAGTATATGTAATAATCATCCACCAAGCTTTTAATTTGTGTGTGTGTTGGGGGTAGTTTATGTGACAGTCTCAGATTCTCCAACATCAACTGGGTGCCCAGCAGTCAAATTCAGTTCTGACACAAGCTCACAGAGTTAGTGTTGGACAATACAGGTTAAGAGCTCAGTCCCACAAGACCTCCCACACTTTGGACACCCATTGCAATAAAGTGCCCAGTCTACCCATAATTCCAACCAACAGCTATGAATTGGGGGTTTCTATGACCCCCCAGGTCTCCGAGACCCTCAAGTTCAGTAATTGCTAAAATGACTCAGAACTCAGGACAGAAAGCATTTGACTTATTACTACTGGTTTATTATAAAGGATACGACTCAGGAACAGCCAAATGGAAGAGATGCATAGATCAAGGTATGGGATAATGGGGTGCCAAGCTTCCATGCCCTCTCAGAGTACATACCCTCCCAGCACCTTGATGTGTTCACCAAACCAGAAACTCTTAACCCCATTGTTTAAGGGTTATCTGAAGGTCCCTAATTAAGTAGGCACACTTGATCAAATCATTGGCTGCTGGTGGTTGAAAGTTCCAACCCTTTATTTTTTTATTTTTATTTTTTAGATAACTAATTTTTTTTCCATTTTTTAAATTTAAATTCAGTTAATTAACATATAATGTGTTATTGGTTTCAGAGGTAGAGGTCATTGATTCATCAGTCTTATATAATACCCAGTGTTCATTACATCATGTGCCCTCCTTAATGTCCATCCCCCCATCCCCCCACCTCCCTCCCCTCCAGCAACCCTCAGTTTGTTTCCTATGATTAAGAGTCTCTTACGATTTGTCTCCCTCCCTGGTTTTATCTTATTTTTTCCGCTCTTCCCCTATGATCCTCTGTTCTTTTTCTTAAATTCCACATATCAGTGAGATCATATGATAATTGCCTTTCTCTGATTGACTTAACTTCACTTAGCATAATACTCTCTAGTTCTATTCACATCGTTGCAAATGGCAAGAATTTTTTTTTTTTTTTTGATGGCTGAGTAGTATTTCAAGTTCCAACCCTTTAATCACATGATCGGTTTCTCTGGCAACCAGTCCTTAGTCTGAAGTATCTAGGGGCCCACCAAGAGCCACCTTATTAGGATAAACTCAGGTAAGGTTGAAAGTGTGTTATGAATTTAAAAAAAAAAAAATGCTTCTATCACTTCTATCTGGAAGTTCCAAGGGTTTTAGTAAAAGGCAAAAGATTTATGCGATCTGAAGAGAAACCAGAGTGTGGTTCCAAGGGTTTTAGGAGCTCTGTGTCAGGAATCAAGGACAAGGACAAATATATATTTCTTACTATAACCCAGATAGTCGCTGGGATTGTTTCCAAATATTACAGTTTTCCTTCCAGACATATGGTAGAATTTCACTTTCCCACCCCTTTTATTAGGTTGGACATATGACTTGTTTTAGTCAGTAAAGACGAACAGAAGTGACATCGTCCCTTTAGGAGAAAGCTTTGGAAATTAGTGTACCAATCACCATGTTCCCATCTCAGTGCCCTGGGGGTTATGGAAGAATGTACCATCCTGGATCCCTGAGTTACTAGACTAATCAGAGCCTCTTGTTCCCTCCATGGGACTTGGGGTGTGAACAAAATATAATCTTTTGCTGTTACATTAAGCTTCTGAGATCTAGGGGTTAATTATTATAGCCTAGCCCACCCTGACTAATACAAGGTTTAAAAATATAAATCACAGATTAAAGTGCTTATTTTCCTAGTTTGCTAAGGCTTGTTGTCAATAATGAGTGCTAAATTTTATTGAATGCTTTTTTTTCTCCATCTGTTGAATTGATCATATTTTTCGTCTTAATCTGATAGTCATGGATTACATCACAGATATTCTCATATAGAAACATCTTTCCATTCTTGAGTTAACCCCTGTTGATCATCTTATATGTTTTTTTGATACATTGCTAGATTCAGTTCTCTATTTTTTAAGAACTTTTAAATATATGTTCATTAATTAGATTGTAATTTTTTTTCTTTCCATCCTTATATAAGGTTTTAGTAACAAATGTCAAATTTGATAAATTAAGTTGGGGAGCTTTTTCTCTTTTTTCTCATCTCAATCTGGATTGAGTTCCTTAGTAGTTTGATAGAATTTGTCTTTAGAACATCTGGACTTGGTGCTTTTTGGTGGATGGATTTGTGACCTTTAATACCAATTGTTTAATGCTTATAGGAATTTTTAGCCTTCTTATTTTTTCTCGAGTCTATTTTAATATTTATATTAGTCTAGAAAAGTGTCACTTTGTTTTAAATTTAATATCAGAGGGTTATATAAGTTTTATACAGAGATATATACAGAAGTATATATGTAGTTTTTTATTCTCTACCATATCTATACAAAGTTAATATTATATTTTTATTTCTAATATTGTATAATTCCCTTAACCAACCTTTCCAGAAGTTTTCTATTAGTCTCTTCAAACAATCAGGTTTTTGCTTTAGTTGATACTCTGAAGTTTCTATTTTAGTTATTCTCTTAATTTTTACCTTCTTTCCACTTTGTCAGTATATTATTTTCCTAACTTCTTGAGGTTTAATGTTTAACTCAAGAAGCTTAATCTTAGTTTTTTAATAAGTAATTTAAGGCTATACACTTAGATCCAAATCAAGTTTTTATATGTAGTACATGTTGTTTAACCTTGGCTAGTTTGGAAGTTATACATTCCATTTCTATTCTTTTGGGGGTTACCTTTACATTTATAAATTTGTAATCTTCATATTTACCTTAATAAAGTTGAAAATCACTACCTCATCCCCTTACAAAGCAAGCACCTTACGTATCTTTAACTCCAGTTCACCCCACCCATCTCAGTGCTTCTTTTATCCATTTAGGGTAATTTCCTCAGATCCCTAATTCTTTAGCTGTATCTAACATGTTGTTTTGCCTGTCCTTTTTTTTTTAAATGAAATAAACTTTTTAAAAAGTTTTGGAATCCTATTTGGTTCTTTTTCAAATCTGTTTTTTATGGAATTCCAATATTTTATGATGGTTTTAAACCTAATTTTATTTAATTTTTTTAAGATTTTTATTTATTTATTTGACAGAGAGAGAACACAAGCAGGGGGAGTGGGAGAGGGAGAAGCAGGCTTCCCGCTGAGCAGGGAGCCTGATGCAGGGCTTGATCCCAGGACCCTGGGATCACGACCTGAGCCAAAGGCAGCTGCTTAATGACTGAGCCACCCAGGTGCCCCTTAAACATAATTTTATAGTAGTTTTCAGATTGCTCTATTATCTCAATTTCTAAAGAAGCTATTCTTTCCGTTTGTTACATCTGCTGACTCTCCCTCATGGTGTATCATTTCCTCACATTAGCGAGTAACTGGGATGTGTGTTTGTATTCACTGAAGGGTGTTTTACCTGTGGGGGTACCTATAGCACAGATTGCTAAAGGGTCCCTCTGGAAAAGCTTTGCATTTTCTTCTGGCTACCTCAAGGTTTTTGGCTTCTGGCTCTTTTACTGATACAGGACCAGTTTTTAAATGCCTTTTTTAGCTTGGAATTCCTTGCCATAAAGGTAGTTTAAAGTCTGACTAAATTCACATACATGGGTTTTGATTTCTCACAATAGACTTTTCCTCAGCCCAGAGCCTGGCTAGAGACAAGCATTTTTGTTGCCTGGATCAGTGAGCAGTGTCTCACCTGTCGCACAGAGGGGGACAGTCCTTTCAGGGTCTGGCTTTATACAGGAGTCTCAGTTCTAGCTTGTCATCTTACGTAAATGCAAGGCCACACCTACTGTCCCCCCATAGGCATTACAGTCCTGGGACCTCTCCCCATGATTTTATATGCACACACACACACATAGTAGGGTCTGATCCTTGTATTTATTTAGGCCAGATCTCCTGTCCCCTCCCCCACCGAACACACTTTGGCATCAACTCATAGCTGATCAGCCCTGACTTTTATTTCCTTTTCATTTGACACCTCACCAGCATATTCTTTCATCATGTAAACTTCACTTTTTTCAGACTGTGTGTTTGTAGCAGGCAGAGAATATTCATTGGCTCAATCCACCACCTTAATAGAATCCTTTACTTTCTAATAAAGGAAGAATAATGGTTACCCAAAGTATGGAAATATAATAATGGCTAATGGCTGATAAGCCAAATCAGGGATGAGAGTGAACTAATTTGGGAAAGCTGCCTAGACATTCTTTCATTTAATATCTATTCAACAACTACTATGTAAGATTCCAGACACTGCTCTAGACCCGGGAGATACAAAGATAATTAAGATACAGTCTCTCCTTCGGGAGTTCACAGTCTATAGAAAAGAAGGATATAGAACAAATGTAACGCAGTGAGAGAAATGCTAACAAAAACATGTGGAAATGTAAACGTGTGTGAAGCCTGTAAGTAAAATCCAGTTCTCTCTTATCTTTGCCTTTTAGCGTTGGAGATGCTTGGTAGAGTAGATGATGTTTCTAAAAGTTGGTATAGAACAAGTGAGAACCCCTAAAAGGTAGGGAAGACATTTTAGGATGAGAACAGACCATTGTAAAGGCCATCCCACTGGTGGCACTTTGGTTTGGCTGGAGAATTAGGAGTAAGTAAAGAACTGTGGTGGCAGAAGAAGCCAGAGAAATAGGCATAGGTTTTCAAACTTCTTCTGTGTAGCAAGGGATTCATCATGTTTACCAGTCAGGAAGGTAGCGCTGGTGGTTGTCTTTCTACAGGTGTGTTAAGATGCTGAGAAGAAAGCTAGAAAGCATGAGCCAAGTTCAGAGGCTGTCGCAGTCAGGCCAGTGATGACGGATTTTGGGAAGTATGAGAAGAGGTGAAGAGGAAGGAGGAGTGGATTTCAGAAATGGAGACTCTAGGAGAAGATTTCAGAGTTAGTGGAAACAGAACAGTAGGGTGATAAGTAAACCAAAATTTATTGAGCAGTGACATATGCCAGGCATTTTACCAAATTCCCTTAGTTCGCACAACTCCCTAAGACAAGTGATAATTTATAGATGAGAAAACAGACTCTGAGAAGTTCATGAATAGCCCAGCATCACACCTGTGGGTCTGTAACCCAGGGCTGCCTGGCTCCCAAGCTGGATTCTTTCCACTCCTTTTATTGCCTCTCTGTAGGGAATTTTTTTTATTATTATTCTAATCATTTTTTCCATGGAAGTCTGCCTCATATTGTAGTTTTATAAAGTGAAATGATGAGCAATTCAGGAGTCTCTAAATAACTATAATTTGAAGCTTCAAATTACTTCTCAACTGTAAGCTAATTAAATCTTGCAAGGCCGGCCCCTCTAAAGTTGAAAACGATTTGGCATCTCTTTCCATGTCATTAGGCTACATCTATCTTCACAGTGTGACGATTCTGCACCCTGCATTTTCTGTTGGTCGACATGTGGTTTGTGGGGCGGTGGGGCAAAGGGTAATAATTATTCCCATCCCCTCTGGTGAAATTTATCAGAAACTAATTCAGAAGCTGTGCTCTCATCACTAAGCTAGTTCACAGTTCAAAAAACAGTGATCGCTCAGCGATGTCTGACAAATACGGTGTCACCATAAATTGAAGAAATAGGAAACCAGTAGCAACTACTGATGGTTTATTGCAGGAGAAGTTCTTTGGGGCTTTTCAGAAGGAAGGTTTTATATAAGTAAGTAGAAAAGATCTGATTATAATAAGCAAGATGGAATCCCGTCACCAGCTTTTCCTGCCAAGTGGATTCTTCCTTTCCTACCAACCAAATCCCCGAGATTCTTTCCTTTTTTTTCACTTAAACACTAATCACGGAGACTAAAGGAACACTGAGAGGCAACCATGAAGTTCAGAAATAGCCCAAGTTCACCCCTCCTATCATGCCTTACACAGGGGTTAAATTGGATTTCTGGGCCAAAGGGGAGGACGGTGTACATCCTAATGGTTTAGAGGACAGGTGCTAGAGCCAGACTGCCTAGAGTTGAATCCTGGTTCTGACACTCACTAGCCATGTGATCCTAGGCAAGTTGCTTACTGTCCCTGTGCCTCAGTTTCTTCATCAATAAGGTGGGAATTAAAAGACACATCCCATGGGGTTGTTTGAAGATCACAATATAACGTAAAGAACTTAGAACAGTGGCTGGTACATAGCATAAGCCCTATGGGTTTATTATTACCACTATCATTCATGACATTTATAAGCAGTAACTTCTATTTCAATGTGTTATGGTGATTGTTATTAAGCTTAGATAATAAAATATTTGATTTCTTATTTCCAGTAAGCAAATTTTTGAGTAGAATAAGAACAGACTGTCTCTTTTATGCTTCCCCATTATGGTGTTTTGCTCTAGTTTTGTTTTATAAATCTTTCAAATAGAAAAGATTTAAAACTGAACCGTAAGTTCCAAAACTGGTTATCTAAATTGAATATGGCTTTTGTGCTTTTAAAAAGTGTATTTTCTTTGTTCAATTGGAAACAATTTAGTGCACCCACATTCCTTCTGGTTTAAGCAATCTATAGAAAATTAAAATGACTACAAAGGTGGGATTAACCAGATTTATGATTGGCAAAGGAAAGTTGCAAACAGCTTCCATGTAGCAGGTGTAGCTATTTTAATGGATGTTCCAGACTGGTCCATAAACCCACCCAGTTGCTGCACTATTCCACAGATGGCCACTTAAACAATTTAATGTCACTAAAATGGTTCTGGTAAAGAATTCTTTAAAACAAACTGCAATGATTTATCATTTTGAGCTGCCTGAAATACCATCATTACCCTAATGGCCCATGATCAGAACATTTTTCTTCGAATGTTTTTTTTTTATTCCTCCTACTGGCTCTCCTTCTGTTCCAACCCTCTTTTTTCATCTGTGTACTTTTGTTTATTTGTTTCAAGTTTGTATTTACATTCTAGTTAGTTAACATATAGTTAATATTAGTTTCAGGAGTAGAACTTAGTGATTCATCACTTACATATGATACCCAGTGCTCATCACAAGTGCCCTCCTTAAGGCCCATCACCCATTTAACCCATCCCCCACTCAACTCCCCTCCAGCAACCCTCAGTTTTTTCTCTTTAGTGGAGAGTCTCTTATGGTTTGTTAATACCACTAATAAGCTTAAGTTTCATTCACAGTATCTAGCCCCCACTAGATTTCCTTGCTCTGCTCTGTTGGCCTTGATTCGAGAAACATCCTGTCTTCAAATCTTACCCTTTGTGAGTCAGTTTTGGTAACTTTTAGGTCATCTTTTCTTCAAGTTCTGAGGGCTACTTACTTGGGAGAGTAGGGCAGCTTGACAGACAGATCGACAGTACAGAGGCTCAGTGGTGAGAGGCCTGTGGCATTGAATTTCAGGAGGGATGTGTACAATGAGCAAGTCCTTATATAAGGTGCAGCATGCTGTACAATGATCCACGCCCTCAGCTCTGGCAATGGGAGCGTGGCTAAATACATCACAAAGGCACCACACTTCCTGGCTGATGTCCACGGCAGAGAGTACTAATCGATTGTGGCAACCTTGCCGTCCTTCTTAATGGAACACTGTAGTCACTACCAGTCATTTGACGTTGGCACTTAAAATGAAACCTATTTGCCATCTGGGATAGGATTTTTGCAAGACATAAAGTTTTCTTCAAATGGATTTTTCTTATATTGATTCTCCATAAGAAAAGAAAGAAAAGGGGCGCCTGGGTGGCTCAGTCAGTTAAGTGTCTGCCTTTGGCTCAGGTCATGGTCCCAGGGTCCTGGGATCGAGCCCTGCATTGGACTCCCTGCTCAGCGGGAAGCCTGCTTCTCCCTCTCCCACTCCCCCTGCTTGTGTTCCCTCTCTCACTGTGTCTCTCTCTGTCAAATAAATAAATGAAATCTTGAAAAAAAAAAAACCGAGGACAAAACATTAAATCTCAACTTTGTGAAGGCATTTCTTTAGGGGGGGAAATATATGGTTCAGAATATCAGACATCTCAAGCAAGCCTTTGGCAAGTGCTAGATTCAGTCAGTTCATAGCTGAGTTTTTTTGACAAGTGCCTGAAGTGCTGAAACTCAGTGCTGGTGCTTAAGGTGAGATCAATATACTGTACATACCAGACTGAACTGAATTCTGTTACAGAACTTCAGAACCCGAATTTCATTCTTGTCATACTGAGAGCCATTCTCTTCTTGTGCAAAGGTGGATTAACAGGAGTGGCTCATTTCTCAGGAGCTTTGAGTATGCTCAAGCACTTGGATAAATGCTTTGCTATAACCTCAGAGTTCTGGAATATGAACGAAACTTAGTCAATTAACAGCTTACACATAAAGCACAAAAATGCCTTATTTAGGGGGTGCCTGGGTGGCTCAGTCGTTAAGCATCTGCCTTTGGCTGGGGTCATGATCCCGGGGTCCTGGGATCGAGCCCCGCATCGGGCTCCCTGCTCAGCGGGAAGCCTGCTTCTCCCTCTCCCACTCCCCCTGCTTGTGTTCCCTCTCTCACTGTGTCTCTCTCTGTCAAATAAATAAAATCTTTCAAAAAAAAAAAACTATTAAAAAAAAAGAAATGCCTTATTTAGACTATGCTAAACATTTTCCATTCATTATCACATTTGATCCCCATAGCAATTCTACATGGTAGAGCCTACTTTTATTCCTAGGTTAAAGATAAGGAAATTGGGCACCTGGGTGGCTCAATCGTTAAGCGTCTGCCTTCGGCTCAGGTCATGATCCTGGGGTCCCGGGATCGAGTCCCGCATCGGGCTCCCTGCTGGGCGGGAGGCCTGCTTCTCCCTTTCCCCTCCCCCTGCTTGTGTTCCTGCTCTCGCTGTCTCTCTCTGTCAAATAAATAAAATCTTAAAAAAAAAAAAAAAGATAAGGAAATTGAGAAGAGGGAGCCCTAAGTTGCCCAAATATTACAGCTAATAAGTGGGAGACCTATGATTTGTGTTCAGATAGTCTGACTGAAAAGTCTGTTCTCTTAACTTCCACACTGCCTTTCCTTCACTTGAATTGCAGGTTTTATAATTCTCTTTGTCTAAACGTTCATATCATCCAGTCCTGCCTCTCACTCCAAAGAAGCAAGCCCTTTGGGACCTTATTGGGTAGTAACTTCTAGAGCTTGAGCCCTGGGGGGAAGGTACCTGGTAAATCATAGCCTCATCCACCATCACCAGGATAATGAAGAACCCCAGTTAAGGTTAGGCTTAAAGAATATAGCAAGAATGCATTAGAACCCAGAGTTAGAGTGGATATTTCAGAGGTAGCCAAGAAGAGGTAGGGACTGATAAGAATTGAAAGCCTGAGGAGTGCTTTTCCAGTGAAGCCAGCCATGTTTCTCAAAATGTGATCATTGGAACCCCTGCATTAGAAGTGGTAAGAAGTCTCAAGTCCAGAAATATCTCCCCCATATTGCTTTGTTTTAATTTTACAAAATAAGATTTTTCTTATCTGGTGAGCTGTCAACTATGAGGCCATTAGATTGCTTTCAGTTGAGATTTGCAACCCGACAAAACAGGAACAGGGAAAAGCTTTTGCCTTCTGAAGCGTGGAAAGAAGATGGGAGTGTGAAGGTCAGGGATGGGAGAATATTAGAATGCAAGGGAGTGGGGAAGTCAGAAGGTGATATAAGGACCTTGAGAACCTGAAGGGTCGGAAGGTGGCTGTAAGGGTCCTGACGGATCTGCCTTGTGTTCCTCTTTGTTTTGGGGCATTTGTTTTTTGTTTGTTTTTGGTTTTTTTTTTGGTCTCTCCCAATTCCACCCCAGAACAAAGAGTCCTGCCAACCCTGACGCTCTCTCACCTATTTCCAGACCCTTTCCTCTTGGGCTCCATTAATTCTAGGAAGGAACCCCCCATGCCTTTTCCCATGAGGTCCCTGAGAGGAGGGGCTGGGTGTCTGCAGGCAAAACTGCTTTTCAGTGACAGGCCCCTCTCCTCTCCTTGCACCCACCTCCCTCCACCTTGTGCAGTTTTCCAGCTGGCCGTGGCAGCGGGGCGAAGTGAAGAGAGACAAAAAGGGGAAGCATGAAGCAGCTCGTCCTTGCCAAGGGGAGCTAGTGTGATACTGTCTCCACTGGTTTTCAAGTCTGCTGCCTCCTGACATCCCGCTTCCCTTTTTTTTCATCACCCCAAATATCTGACAAGAAGCTGTAGAGCTTCTACCAGGGAATAAACGATGTCCAGAATTTTGCCATCCCCAAAGTCTTGTCACATGGTCATTGTTTGTGACACACAGGATACCCCCAAGCCCAATGTGCCACTTACGAGCACGGTGTAGTTTCCTGACCACAGTCAGGGCTGACCCCAGTGCTTGCCAGGAGGGCTGGTGTCATCTTTTAGAAGTTATTCTGTCTTCAGTGATTACTGTTGCTTATGAAAAGCATTTGCTTCAATGGTTCGCCTCTTTTAATTCTGATTGCAGGTCTTCATACATGTGCAAGGGAGTTTCTAGCTGAGAAAGACTAATTCAGGTGTTTGGGTCCAATTTAAGTATCAGACAAAGGAGGGGCAGCAGGGGGTGGGCATAGCAACAAATGACAGGAAAGAGGCTAACCTCCTGTTTTCACAAGAACCTTGCAATTTAGGTTTTAGCCCCATTTTACTGATGAAGCAACTAATGCTCTGACAACTTATTACTTGCTCAAGTTTCACAGATGGTAAGCGGTAGAACCAGGATTTAAAGCTAACTCGGCCTGCCTCCATGGCCTGTGCTCACTCCGGTTGCTCTTTTGGGATGCCAGGGGGTGACAGTAATGGCCTCTGTGATAGGGACAGCTCTCCTCTGACACCGCCGCTGCTCTTCCTCCTGCAGGAAGGATGGCACTGTCATCAGGCCTGCTAGCAGCAACCAGGGTGTGGGCAACTTTCTTTCTCAGCCACTGTTAGCCTTCCATTTTCCCTTGATCCTCCTCTGTTTCCTAGTGTACTTTTACTTCCACTGTTACCTCCTTCGAGAATTAGGGATTTCCTGGCTTCATTCTCCTGCCAACACTCAGGGTTACTTTAATCTGTTAACTGTTTAGACGTTGAAGTGCACCTTGTTGAATGAATCTTAAGTGCAGGTTGCCCATTATAAATGCAGTTGCCTTGAAAAATAATGTGGTGTATAAGTGAAGCCAAAGGTTGCTTTTTATAGATGTTCTGCAAAAGCAAATAGGCCCTTGTCATTCATAATGAAGGTTAAAATGCCCTGAAATTTAAGATCAGCTGATGCTCCTCTTTCAGAGGAGGTAAGAGAAGCACTTGGATGTTTAAATATACAATCATGTGAAAGTGTTGTCACCACTGCAGACTTTGCTTTGCAGTTGCCATCTTATTACATCTGAACTACGTTAACTACAGCCAAGTGTTGCTACATTCAGAGCTACTCCTTGTTCCTTTGTTCCCTTTCTTCAATTAAGAGAAAAAAGAAGAAAAGATGTTGAAATGACTAATATTCTAGTACCAAGAGCGTCACAGACCAAAACAGGTCATTTTTTGCTTTTGCTATAGAAACAGCAGTAAAAAAAAAAAAAAAATGAGCATAAACCTTGCTTTTAAACGATTCAGTTATTTTCTTTTAGACCATTGGTGCCATAATAGACATTCTTCTTTTAAGTAAACAAGGAATAGAGCATCTATTAATGCAGCTTTTTACTTGACATAAAGTTTTTTTTTTTAAGCTAAATCCAAGCCTATTAGAAAAATAAGGATTAAGTGGGTTTTCCTAAGATGTTTCTGGAAGTCCACTGTCTCTAGACTCAGTCATATGATTTTGCTGTATAATTTGGCCAACATTAATTCAGTTAATATTTACTGAACACCTACTATATGGCAGGTGTCTGCTAAACACATTGCCACCTCCCTCATATCCTGGAGGAGAAGGCAGAGAAAAGCAAGTACATAAAATACTTACATATTTTGGTAAGTACTCTGAAGGTAACAGGCAAAGGATTAACCAAGGAGGTACCTGCTCTTAGATAAGGCATAAGGATATTTAAATGTTAAGACTTGAAGGAGGATGAATAACTAGCCACGTGAAGAGCAAAAGGAAAAGGGTACCCAGAGAAAGAAAAACCCTGCACCAATTCCTGTTACAAGAACATAGCAAGCGTGAAGCTGGAGAGTAAGAAAGAGGGACAGTGGCGTGAATGAGGTGGGCATTTCCACACCTCCGGATCCATGCACTGCCTTCTCTCATGTGCTCTGTGTCCTGAGAGGTAGATCCCTTCTGTTCCTCCACATCATGTTGTGTGAATCACCCAGATATGCCCTTCATCTCCAGACTTCTCAGTCAGTGGGAAGTACCAGCAAGAGCTCAGAGGGAAGCAAGAGAGAATTCAGGGTATTTCTTCCCTTTCCTTCTACAGGACCCCTCCTATGAAGATCCAGTTTCTCTGGCTCCAGGAATGGTAATGGCTGCCCACTGTTGTTATCTTTCGGTGTCCAACCATCCCTTGTTTATTCCTTCAACCCTGCCCATACCTCCGTAAAGAGTTGTTTCATGAGTCCATTTAACCCATGTAGACTGAATTTTGTTTCCTTTGAAATCCCGGACTATAGAGAATGAGACCTGGTGAGTGAGGCAGGATAATTTAAGGCCTTGTGAGCTAGGAATTTAGATTTTTGTTCTCAGAGCAGCACGAAGTTACTGAAATAAGACAGGATAATTGGTCCCCATTCAAGATGGTCACTCTGGCCGCTCTCAAGGGTCTTGACTGGGGGATAGAGGAAAAGAATGGAATCAGGGAGACCAGCTGGAAGGCTATGCAGGCAAGACACATGGTGCTTGGACCAGAGGGCAGTATAAGAGTTAGAGAAATGAGTGGATCCAACATAGAACTGATAGACTTGCAGAGAGGAAATATGGGTCAAGAATGACTCTTAGGTTTCTGGTTTGAGCCCCTGCTGGGTAGTGGTGAGGATGGGGAATTAGGGTTTTTCTTTCTTTCTTTCTTTCTTTTCTTTCTTTCTTTCTTTCTTTCTTTCTAGTTTTTATTTAAATTCCAGTTAATTAACATACAGTGTAATATTAATTTCAGGTGTACAATACAGTGATTCAACAATTTCATATATCACCTGGTGCTCATCACAACAAGTGCACTCCTTAATCCCCATCACCTAGGTGACCTCCCCTCTGCTAACAACCAGTTTGTTCTCTATAGTTAAGAGTCTGTTTCTTGGTTTGCCTCTTGATGGGTTTCATTTGCAATGTCTGTGGAATATCCAGGAAAAGTTTCAAGTAAGCAGTTTGAAGTTCAAGGAATGAGTGAGGGCTGGAGATGTAGATTGAATTGTCAACACAGAGATAACATTTAAAATCAGAGCAGGGAGTGGAAGATTGTCCCCATGGAAAAGAATGTTTAACAGAGAGAGAGAGAAGAGAACCCAGAAGCTCCCAGATATAAGTCTATAGGAGCTATTTGAATGCACATTTTAATTCTTCCCCAAATATTAAATAACATATAAATCTAGCTTTAGGGAAAGTAAAAATGGAAATAGTGAATGCTACAGAAATCAAATGTGAAAATGCTAGGTATTATCTTCTCCCCATAAAATAATCTTGATATCTAATTGGATATATTTTTTAAAAGAGCAGTAGTTTTGTGCCTTCTGGGAACATTGCCTTACTTTCTGCTTTGAAAATTGGCACAAATGTAGCTCATGTGACCACTTTCATCTTGTGCTGGAAACTTGTGAATTGACTATAGAACTGAATGAGTTAATTTGCTGCTCGTTTCTAAACAACAGGATTCAGGTGATGAATTCTATGTGTTGTCTAACTTAATTGGGAAATGTGTTTACATTGATAAGCTTCCAGCCTAATTCAAATGAAGGAAAGCTTTCTAATTTCACCTTTCATTTACTAAAATTTTTTAAGATAGAAGAATGTATAAAAGTGGCACCAATGTGTCAATCCATAATAACCAAATCTGTTTGCTTTTTACTTCAAAACAATCATTAGGACCTACAATAAGACATTTCTTGGTGGTTTTCTTTAGTTCCTCTACAAATGATCATCCTCTGACTCCAGGGACCTATAGATTTTAGTATATGGCCTTCCAGCTTGTATATTATAGTGCTGAACTGTCATCCATAGCATCCATTAGAATGTTATTGACAAAATGTCCACTCGTATTGAACTAAGCACTCGATAAACCACTATAACTAAATTGTTGTGCTCTTACCTCGAAGGATGGTCTATTGATTCCCCACACAAGTATGGGCCTAGGAGCACAACCCTAGCTACAGTTCCCTTGTGGTACCTGTAAAATATTGCATAATGTCTTTTTTGAGATCCCCAGAAGTAAAGAATTCTTTTAAACATTTCTTTTTTATATATTGTTGTCTGTGCAGATTTTTTTTTTTATTTCACATAGTAAACTGCTAATCATTGCTTTGTCCTTATGGGCTAAAACTCTTCCATTTATAAATTATATTACATAATAAGAGCAGTCCATGCCCATAATGGGAAACTTTGGAATCATTCTCCAAATGTAACTGCATCTAATAATTTTTTTGTGAGTACTTTCAGAGATTCTGTGTGTGTGTGTGTGTGTGTGATATTATAATCTTTTTTTCCTCAAAAATAATAATACCATTTATATTTTTTGGAAATTGGTTTGGTGTGGTGAGAGCGGAGCTTTCTACTTTTATCTGTCTTGGGAATCTTTCCATGTTGCTACTTATTAATTTGTCTCATTCTTTTTAATAGCTGCCATATGTATCATTGCATGCGTTTAGCATAACATATTTATCCAAAATTTCCCTGCTTGTTTTTCTTTTTTTTTTTTTTTTAAGATTTTATTTATTTATTTGAGAGAGAGAGAATGAGAGAGCACATGAGAGGGGGGAGGGTCAGAGGGAGAAGCAGGCTCCCCGCCAAGCAGGGAGCCCAATGCGGGACTCGATCCCGGGACTCCAGGATCACGACCTGAGCCGAAGGCAGTCGCTTAACCAACTGAGCCACCCAGGCGCCCTCCCTGCTTGTTTTTCTGTCTGTGTTATAATGAGCTTCCATATAAGTGTATGTTTACATACTTGTAAAATCTCCATTTAAACACATGTGAGATTTTCATGTGAATAAGAGAATATATACATTACCTAAAGGGTCACAATCTCCTACAGCTATAGTGATACATTCAGGAAAGCAGAGGTGAAGAGGGAGAGAAAATCTGGAGGTGTTCAAGGACATTTGACAAATTTCCCCCCCTGTTGGATACTGTCAAATTTCCACTGAAGGTAACTTACAGCAAAATTTTTAAACAACGATAACAAAAACAAAAAACAAAAACAAAAAAAAAGTTTTTTTAAGACTAAATAATCAGTAATCCCCAATAATCAGTTTGTGTAGTATTTTATATTGATAATTGAGCATCTAACTGATTTGCAATTTGTGAAAAATGTACTTTAGTGCCAAATATCTTCTTTATAGTGGTCTTCAAAAAGTGATCATTTATGCTGATACCATTCAGTTCAACAGAATAGTCAATTATGGAACAATACCCTAACCTTATGTATAAACAAAAGGCTACAGTGCATTGGTGTTGTATATCCTAAAATACAAGTGAGTTCATTGACAATTTATGGCAAGGTATATTTTGGGGGCGTTAGGAGAATGGGTGGTATGAGTTCCATAATTTGACTTCTCACTTTTATGTTAGAGAACTCTAGTACCCAGGCCGTAGCTTTTCTAAGGAAGGTGAATGTTGCTTGAAAACAGATGATCTTGAAGAAAAGAGAAAACCCAATAAATTAGAGCTGACAAATCAATTAAATGCATACACCTGGAGGAGTAATATCCTGTATTTATAAAGTACTTCACAGTTTCTGAAGTGTTTTCATGGTCATTTTCTCAGTACAATGAATGGACAGATGTTATTATCCCCAATGAGGAAGGAATTGAGACTCCAAGAGGTTGACTCTACTCCCTGGAACCCTTTATCTTTAGTAATAAAGTTAGTGTAGTAGTTTCCTAGGGCTGCCATAACAAATCACCACAAACTGGATGGATTAAAACAACATAAATGTATTGTCTCACAGTTCTGGAAGTTAAAAGTCCCAAATCAAGTTACCAGTGGGTTAGTTCCTTCCAAAAGCACTGAATGAGAATCTGTACTATGACCTTCTCTGCTACCTTTTCTGAGAGTTGCCAGCAATCTTTGGCATTTCTTGGCTTATAGATGCATCATTCTAATTTCTGCCTTTCTTGTCACATGGCACCCTCTCTCTTAGTCCCAATTTCCCTCTTCTTATAAGGATGCCAGTCATTGGATTACAGCTCACTCTAACGTAGCATGACTTTATTTTAATTTGATTATATCTGCAAAGACCCCATTTCCAAATAAGGTTGCATTCACAGGTACCAGGGATTAAGGCTTGAACATATCCTTCTGGGGGACACAGTTTAACTCACAACAATGACTATGGAGCATTGAATGAATGTTTTCCAGGAGCACAAGAGCATCACCAAGAAGGGTGATGCTTACTCTTTTCTATACCTTTCTGCTATATTTCCACTTACCCAAAGCCCCATCACCAGTTAGTGATTGAAGTACTAACAGCTTTTTTTTGTGGAGATATAATTCACATACCATAAAATTCTCCCTTCAGGGTGTATTATTCAGTGGTTTTTAGTATATTTCACAGAGTTGTGCAACCATCAACACTGTGTAATTTTAGAATGCTTCATCACTCCCAAAGTACCTGTATTCATTAGCAGTTACTCCCTGCTACCCCTAGCCCTTTCTTTCCATCTCTAGGGATTTGCTTATTTTGAACATTTCATATAAATGGAATAGTCTTTTGCATTTAGCTTCTTTCACTTAACATAATGTTTCCAACATTTGTCTATGTTGTAGCATGCCTTTAGTCCTTTTTATGCCTGAATAATAATCCATTGTATGGATCTACTGTATTTTGTTTATTCACTTATCAGTTGATGGACATTTGAGTTGTTTCTACTTTTTGGCTATTATTAATAATGCTGCTGTGACCCTTCATCTACAAATTTTTGTGTGGACATATGTTTTCAATCCTCGTGGTTATATACATAGGAGTGAAATTGCTGGGTCATATGGAACTCTACATTTAACTTTTAAGGAACTGCCAAACTGTTTTCAAAGTGGCTGTACCACTTCATACCCCCACCAGCAGTGTATGTGGGCTCCAATTTCCCCACATCCTCAGAAACATTTATTGTTTGTCTTTTTTATTATACCCATCCTATGGGTATGAAATGGTATCTCATGGTTTTAGTTTTCATTTCCCTATTGGCTAATAATGTTGAGCATATTTTCATCTACTTACTGGCGATTTATATATCTTCTTTGGAGAAATATCTATTCAAATTCTTTGCTAATTTTTAAATGGAATTATTTCTTTTTATTGTTGAATTGTATGAATTCTTTATACATTTTGGACACTAGACTCTTACTAGATATATGATTTGTAAAAATTTTCCCCCATTCCATTGCTCTTCTTACTTTCTTGATAGTGTCCTTTAAAGGACAAAAGTTTCTAATTTTTAAAAATGTAGTTTATCTATTTTTTCTTCTGTTGCTTGTGCTTTAAACATCATATCTAAGAAACCATTAGTTGATTGAAGGGCATGAAGATTTTCACCTATGTTTTCTTCTAAGAGATCTATGGGTTTAGCTTTTATATCTAAGTCTTTGATCCATTTTGAGTTAATAAAAAAAAAAACTCACCACAAACTAAGAGAAGAAGGGAATTTCTTCAGTCTGATAAAGGACATCTATGAAAACATATAGCTTATCATACTTAATGGTGATAGACTGAATGCTTTCCCCCTAGGGATCAGAAACAAGGCAAAGCTGTCTTCTCTCACCATTTCTGTTCATCACTGTATTGGAGATTCTAGTCAATGCAATAAGGCAAGAAAAAGAAATAAATAGTATAAGGCATCCATATTGAAAAGGAAAAAAGCAAAACTGCTTATTTGCAAACAGCATAAATGTCTGTAGAAAAGAAATTGAGTTCCACAAGTTTGAAGAATATTAAAATCAATATACAAAAATCAGTTGCATCTCTATTTACTAGATAGAGTAATCTGAAAATGAAATTAAGGAAACAGTTCCACTCACAGTATCATCAAAAAGAATAAAATGCTTAGGAATTAGTGTAAGATTTGTATTCTGAAAATTTTTAAATACTGCTGACAGAAATTAAAGGTATAAATAAATAAAGAGCCATTCTGTTGGGAGATTAAATATTGTTATGTTGAGAGTTCTCCCCAAATTTATCTAAGCTTCACCAGCAGGTGATTTTTTTTTATTTTGGGCTTGTTTGGTTTTTTTTGTGGGCTTTTTTGTAGAAATTGATGAACTGATCCTAAAATGTATATGGAACTTCAAAGGTGAATAGTAGAACAGTTGTGTGAAAGAACAAAGGTCGAGGACTTAAACTTACTGATTTCAAAATTTACTGTAAGGCTAGTGATCAAGGCAGTATGGTACTGGCATGAAGAAGACAGATCAGTGAAGCAGCATACAGAAATAAAACCTTACATTTATGGTCAGTTGATTTGTTTACAAAATTGCTAAGGCACTTCAGTTGGGTAAAAGAATAGTCTTTTCAGCAGATGATGCTGGGACATTTGGATATCCACGTGCAAAAAAATTAATTTAGAACCTTACCTCACACCATATACAAAAATTAGCTCAAAATGGATTGTAGACCTAAATGTAAGAGTTAAAAGCATAAAACTTCTGGAAGAAAACAGTAGGAAATCTTCATGACCCTGGGTTAGGCAAAGCATTTGTAGATATGACACCAGAACACAAATAATAAAAGAAAAAATAGTAAATTGGACTTCATAAAAATTTAAGAGTTTTGCATTCAAAAGGCACCATTAAGTAAATGAAGACAAGCCTCAGACTGGTGAAAGTATTTGCAAATTGTATATATGGTAAAGTTCTTGTATCCAGAATATTAAAAGAACTCTCACTGTTTGTTAATAAAAGAAACATCTCACCTAATTTAAAACTTGGTAAAAGATTTGAATAGGCATTTCATAAAAGCAGATAGATAAATGGCTAAAAAGCACATGATAATATTCTCATTAAGGAAGTGTAAATTAAAACCATAATGACTGTTTCCATAATTTGGATATTACAGATAATGCTGCTATAAACATCAGGGTGCATGTATCCCTTTGAGTTAGTATTTTTGTATTCTTTGGGTAAATACCTGGTGGTGCAATTGCTGGATCTTAGGGTATTTTAACTTTTTCTTAACTGTAGAGAACTGATGGTTACCAGGGGGAAGGTGCATTGGGGGATGGGTTAATAGGTGATAAGGATTAAGGAGTGCACTTGTTCTGATGAGCACCAAGTGTTCTATGGAAGTGTTGAATCACTGTGTTGTACACCTGAAACTAATATTACATTATCCGTAAACTAACTGGAATTTAACAACTTAAGAAAAAATTTTTAAAAAAATAAAACCAAAATAAGATACTACCTCATACCCACCACAATGGCTGTCTTCCTGGGTATATGCCTAAGAAACATGAAAATATGATCACACACAGAGCTCAACATGAATATTCTTAGTACCATTATTTAGATTGGCCAAACCTGGAGACAAACTACAATTCCATCAACTCCATTGGTGAATGGATAAGCAAAATGTGCTATATCCATATATTACAATACTGTTCTGCAATTAAAAAGTAATGATACAGGCTACAATATGGATGAATGTCAAAAACATTGTGCTCAATAAAAAACGTCACATGCAAAATTTATATTTTATATTCCATTTATATGAAATATCTGGAGAAGGCAAATGTTTCCAGACCCAAACCAGATTCATGGTAGCCTGGGGATGGGGATGAGAGTGGGGATTGACTGCAGACAGGTATGTGGGATCTATTTGGATGATGGGAATGTTTGACAACCAAATTCTGGTGATGGTTGCATAACTCTTTAAAATACTAAAAATGTACACTAAACTTGGTGAATTTTATGGCACATAAATTGTACCTCAATACAGCTGTTTTTAAAAAGGGGATCAAATGACATTCAGAGAAAGATTCAAAGAGCACCAGTTATTGATGTAAAGCAATACATGTGAAATGTGCATTGTAATGAATGCTAATTATAAAAAGAGGTCTACCTTGTGTTTTAATAAGTATATGAAAGCATCTTAAGTTCAGAATTCTGAATTTTTCTATAAAGGACAAAAGAATCCTCAATGAATTTAAACTTCAGCAGAAGGGACCCAGGAAAAATTGATGGAATAAAATTCCCTGTGGTGATTATGAAGCATAGGAGTGAATACATAAGGGAGGCCTTCTGCATGGCGCCATCTTCTGTATGACTTTAAATTTCAGTGCACAGCCATATTAACTATATACCCAAACATCACTGCACACATTTAAATATACTATTTTGCAAACTCACTCTTTTCTTGTAATTTATACTTGGAGTTATTTGGTAGCATCACTGAAGGTGTGCATTCAAATTCAGTCATTTTTAGGTCATGATAAGAAAAATGAATATCATTTTGGCTTTAAGAACAAATAATTCTAATAAATGAATCTAATCATCAGAAGCCTGACATCAGTTTTGCAAGTTCATTCTAACCTGAAGTGAATATTCCGTGGTTGTAAATGATTGTACATACGGAAGAAAAGTGAATAGGTAATCTAAATAGACAAGTTTATCTACACTATTGGATGGTTGCTACCATTTACTCAACTACTCGCTGAGGTTGCTATTGTTAAAAAAAAAATTGTCAATCAAAGATGAAGATATAAAAGCAAATTGGAAATTGAATTGGAAAGTAATTTTACTTTCAAATGGTTTGCAAATGTAGATGTTAAATTTGGAATAAATGTCATTAATGACCATAGCTGAGAGAGTTACACACCTGCTGATCACTAGAATTATAATAAATGAGGTTGATTTTCCTGTTGACTACCCCATTTTTTTCTCAACATGATCTCATTACTTTTTCTATCACATTGCTGACCCTTAGCTATGAATGCTCACTTACAGATATAAAAAATGTATTAACTCATATATGGTTTTTTTAATAAAAAAGTATCTAAATTTAAGAGAAGCAATGCCAGTGTTGTTTGTCTTTTTCTGCTTTGTTAGGTCACAGGAGGTTTTAGATGGTGAAAATCAAGCCTGTATTACAACTGAAGAGCTGTTTTACAAGCAGCCTTCCTTACAGCAACTAAATTGTCCCCAAAAAAGCACATGAGCACATGAGCATAATGAAGCTTTTAAGTAGGCACACATAGGCATTTATATTCTCTATCTCTCATGAATGACTAATTTTAATTTTTTTTAAGTAGCAATTCAGCTTGCTTTCAGAACCATTTAAGCTTAACACATGATTTTGTTTTCCCTCCAAAACCAACTATTCTTGATTATGAGATAGGGAAGGTTTGCATATTTATTTTTGCAAAGACAGTAGAATAAGTTCTCATCACCATATGAGTGGCTTAGTCTTAATACCTCTGTCCTAAACTGGGCACATGAGCATTTAGAAATTCTTCCAGAGATCAGAGCCATGATGGTTAGATTTAACTGAGAACTATCTTGTGTAGACCAAAACCTGACCTCCACAAGGGCAAAGTCAGGCCATGTACCCATTGTGTGGTTCTTATCAGGCCTTACAGCCCTGGGGGGTGGGGCGCTACCTTTCTTAATAAATATTTTAGTTAGTAGAAAATTAAAGGCTAAAAATACACAGCCACCCAAGATAATGGTTAGTACTTAGGTAGTTTTCTGTATGCCTGGCATTGTTCTAAGCATTTTTCTTATATTCACTTATGTATGCAGTCCTCACAACAATCCTATGAGTACTATTATTTTCTACATTTTATTAATAAAGAAATTGAGGTACAAAAGGTTAAGATGCCCAGTGTCACATAACTAAGAAATGGTGAAGCCAGAATTTGAACACAGAAAATATGGCTTTAAAATTCTTGCTCTTAACCATTACAGCTTATTTCCACACTTGTTGATAATGATTAGCCTAAAATACAATTTGGGGCACCTGGGTGGCTCAGTCAGTTAAGCATCCAACTCTTGATTTCGGCTCAGGACATGATCTTGGGGTCATGAGATTGAGCCCTGTGTCAGGCTCTGCACTCAGTGTGGAGTCTGCTTGAGATTCTCTCTCTTCCTCTGCCTCTGCTCATGCTCTCTCTCTCTCTTTCTCTAAAATAAATAAAAATCTTTAAAATAGTAACAATCACTAAAAAAAAAGTAGTAGTACTCAAAAACTACAGTCAACTCAAGACAACACTGATGATGAATTTGTAATAAATTATCCTTCCCCCAAACTGCAGAAATCCATCTCTTGTGTTTGTGCATGTACATACTGGGAACTTCTACAAATTACCAAACATTTCAGGGCAGTTAGATTTCTTTGTGGAATTTAGAATGAGAGACTTCTTGAAACTCTAAAATGGGCTTTGGAATACCAAATTCTAGTAACGTTTTTAAACTCAATTAGAATGTTACTAGCAAGTGGTAAAGCTGAAATATATAGGACCACATGTTAGTCACCCATGAAAACAAAGGAAAAGATTTGCATCAGATTATGGCCTATAAAGTGGGCTATAGTTACTGACCTAGAACACCAAAGGGGAATGAAAGAAATTCAGTAATAGAGGTTGAAAAACATGCTGTGGTAAGTAAAAAAAAAAAAAAAAAAAGATGTAATTATTTTTAATTTGGAGATCTGAGGTGTTTTCCAGGAAGAGGTAGCATTTCAACCCAAACTGTGATGGCCGAATATAATTTCAGTTGGCCGAATGAGAGAAGGGACTTTCCAAGGGAAATGTATAAGCAAAGGCATGGAAATACAAAAGGATGGAGTATGTTTAAGTAGCAAACATGCTGGTATTGTCATTGTGGCAGCCCACTCCAGTGTTCCATGTCACATCCTCTGGGTCCACCTCTGATATAAGCTGCGACTGCAGTCGGTGGTTTGGAGCAAGATTGCTTGGATAGCATCCCATATCAAGTGCCATCCAGGACCTTCTTAGATGCTGTGGGAGCCTACTACTCTACCCACAGACAGGCATAGCTTGGAAATACTAGCGTGGTAAGGCCCCCTGAGGGAACCCTTAACCACTGGGGGTTAGAAGTTAGTGGATAGAGGCTCCCACCTCCTACTTCTCAAGTGGACAATTCTGGAGGCATTCTGTACATGTCTCCATGGATGTTCTGGTGGAATGGAGCCCCTGTAGTCTACAGCAGTGTTGTTGACAGTGCATTCTTATCTTAGCTTTTCCTCTTTTGTTGTCTTACTCTCCCTCTTCTTCATTCCTGCATTATGGAATCTCTTGTCCAATAAAACACTTGTACCTGTGTCCTTTTCTCAGCCTCTGCTTTTGAAGATGTGCTTCCTAAAGAAGCTGCACAGCACAGCCAGGTGTATGAGATTGTGCAAAGGCTTTGATTGTCAAACAGACTCACAAGAATCAGAGATCTTAGCCAGTACTAATGTTCACATGAAGCAGAAAGAGATCTGGAACAACCATTGCAGCTCTCTAGTTCTTTCTAAATGCACTTTGGCCCAGATTTAACAGAGACTTCTCTAAGCAATATTTGAGAGAACAACACCTGAGACTATTGTTCACGCAAAGGAAGCTCTTACACTTTTAGCTTATGTGACATTTTCCAAGGAACCATGCCCCATAAGTGCATGGATTCCAAGTTTGTTAACCGTAAGCAATCTTAGAGAGATTGGGTGCATCCTGCAAAAACAAAACAAAACAAAAAACCCATTTATTAAGGACTTTCCCTCTAATAAACACCACTGATGTATTTGTCAGAGGTTAGTCATGTTTACAAGGAGCTTTGGCTGGTTACTTTTCTCCTGGAATGAATGCCCTTTAGTAAAGGGGTTGAATGGATTGTAGGCCAGTTACTCACTTCTTCCTTCCTAGTAAGCATGAAACCCTTCAAAAACACTAAGCCATACACTGCCATCCTTTGGAATTGTCAGATAGACTTGTAAATAATGTACCTTTAGTCCTCTTGCTTTATCTTTTTAGATAGATTACTGGCTCTGCCACATACTAGCTCTGAGACCATGAACAAATGGCTTAATGTCTCTGAGCCTCTCACTACATTGGTAAGATGTGATTATTAATTTCTATTTCAAAAAAATTGTTGGGAGGAATAAATGAGATAACATTGGTGAAATTGAGTGGAGATTCTGGCATATGGTAGGGATTTAGATGTTGCTCTTCCGTTTTTCATCCTTTTCTCTTAAGTATAGCCTTAATATCTGCCCCATCGAGCTCTTCTTGATATCTCATGTTAACCTGGCCTTATTCTGCAATTTCACTCCTTGCTGATGTTCTCACCTGGTGTCTCTGCAACCCCCTGGTTTCAGTCTTGCACTCCTTATTATATGAAGTCTGACAAAAGCAGAGGGTACATTGAGGAATGTGGTGAAAAGTGATAATGGAGTAGTGACCAAGAGTCAGATTTTGGAGGTCCTTGAATAACAAGATAAGGAACCTTGGGCTTTATTCCTTAGGCTATAGAATGCCAAAGAAATTGGAGCCAAGGGAAGATATTCAGTCCCCATGGCTGGTCCACATGAAGAATGGACTGAGAGTCCATGTGTGGAGGCAGAGTCCAAATGTGGAGGCAGAGAGACTAGTGTATTCAAACCAACAGATGACTAAGCATTGTGGCTATAGAAAACCAAAGAAGAAACAGACATGAAACTACTAGAAGGGAGGGTGACTGTGACAGGATCTGACAGCTAATTGGAATAGTGAAGCCCAAATGTTCAAAACAGGGAACAATCAGTGATTCACGGAGGTCCTCACTAATAACAGAGGATTATGAGGCCTATGGTGGGAAAGTGAAGTGATCTTTAATAACTGAGAGGATTGTAACTATATGAGGCCTATGGTGGGACAGTAAAGTGACCTTAAAGAACATAGAAATAAAGAAAGCAAGATTAGCCTATGAGCTTATAATTGTAAGATAATAGTTCCTGGATCAGAGAGGTTTTTTTTTGTTTGTTTGTTTTTTACAAATTTTTAAAGGAAGATTTTGCCAATGGAAACACATGAAGACAAACATGGGCTCTGTCCATCCAAACACAGTGAAAGATAGGAGTCTTAGCTACCAGATATTAAATATTTTGTTAAATAGGAGCAAAAATTATTCTACTATGGTTGTGTTTAGTCACTATCTACCCAAAAGAAAGTCAGCATGTGGTTAAGAATGTAGGTACTAGGATCATTTAGATCTGAGTTTAAATCTGGATTCTGCTAGATGTGTAACTTTGGGAACTAAAGCTTCAGTTTCCTCATCTGTTAAGTAGAGATAATAATAGTAGGCATCTTGTAAGGTTTATGGGAGCATTAAGTGAAGTAATGCATATAGAATACTTAATACAGTGTTGGCATATAGAAAATGTTCAATAAGTAATTAATATTTAATAATAATATTACTACCTTTCCTTTGGGGAATGCATACATCTAGTACTGAAGCATAAGTCACTTGTTCTGATTATATGACAAAAAAAAAAAAAAACCTTCTGATGCTTGATAGATCTTTTTTCTTTAGATAAATTGCCACATTCTAGTAGAGTACACTCATCTTGCTAGCTTTGGATCATCCTTTCAGGAGGCTTTATATGGGTCATGGTTGTAAGACACATGTTTGTGACCTATTGGGTAATTGGATCCAGACTGGAATCCAGAATTGAGTGGGAAATGGTTTTAAAAGAGTGAGAAGGGGAGAAGAGAAAGGGTACATGATTTTCATCAGATGAACAAGTATTGTATTGAAAGTGTTTCACTGTGGTTCTGTGAGGATGGACACCAAGGCACTCTTGTCACTGCTAGCACAGCATGTGGCAAATAGTGGCCATTTGGCATAAACGAATTAAAGAACTTCAGCCTGTTATGGTAGTGACCATACAGTCATATCACTGAAATGGCAGTGGATTTTAAAGAGACAAGTTTTAACACTCTGCTACTTACTAGCTGTATTTCCATAGACTAGTAGCTTCCTTAGTTTCTGGAGTCTAGTTTCCCCATCTACAAAATAGAGAATGAATACACTGCCTTCAATGAAGGATTTTTGTGAAACTTAATAAGATAATGTCTATGAAATGTGCTAAAAACAGCTACTGAAGACTGGTTATTTTTTCCTCCCACACTGAAGTATGATTTCTACGTATCAGCTACTTCCATAACTCTAGTACCTTGTGTTGTGCCACTAAAGCATTGACTGAATGCTAGTTAAATGAATTAATGATATCAGGAAGAAAATTTGAATAGGAGATCTTGAAGTTGGAATAGATATGTTGGCTATCATAGTGGAATAGGTTTAGTTTTAATTTAATTTTGCTCTCTGGGTAGATAAAGTTACCCAGAATGGTAGCAGAAGAAAATTCTGATCTAGGTGCCAGAACTGCCCAGAAAAAATGAAAGAATACCCTAAAGATAAATAGATGATAGGTCAGTATGGAGTAGACTTGGGGAAAGTAGTTTTTAATTTTTTTAAGTTTTAAAATAATAAAATGCAAGTGCATGTAGACCATTCACCAGTCATATGCTGAATCATACAATGTCTTATTACATTTTTTTAGAAAGGAAACTTTATAAAGTATGTTCTCTGACCACAATGGGATGAAATTAAAAATTAATAGCAATGCAATATATAGAAAAGACTGTACTGTTTGGAAATTAAATAGCACACATCTAAGTAGTCCAAGATTCAAAGAAGAAATCATAATGGGGAATTAGAAAATATTTCAAACTGAATGAAAATTTTAATACAACATACCAGAATTTGTGGGAGGCAGCTAACATAACACTTAGAGGAAAGCTTATAAGTTTTAAATATTTGTATGAGAAAAAAGAAAAGTTTAAAATTAAGTATCTAACTTTCCATCCTAAGAAGCTGGGGGGCGGGGGGCGAAGAACAAATTAAACCCAAAGTAACTAAAAGGAAAGAAATAAAAATAGAACCAATAATCAATAAAATTGAAACAAAGAATAGAGAAATTTTACAAAGCCAAGAGCTGTTTCTTTAAAAAGATAAAACTTAATAAACCAAAGCAGATTGATTAATATAAAGAGAAAAATCACAAGTTACCAATGTCAGGAATGAGAGAAGGAATAGGACTACAGATCCTACTGATGTTAAAATGCTAATAAAGGGAATAATATGAACAACTTTATGGCAGTAAAGTCACAATTGTTTATCAAAACTAAAACAACAAAAATTAGAAATCTGAATACCTACTAACCTATTAAATTGAATGTATAACCAAAATCTTCCCACAAAGAAAACTTCAGACTTAGATTAATTCTATTAACATTTAAACTAGCACCATTTTAAACAAATTTTCAGACAACAGGGAGGAAACACTTCCCAAATCATTTTGTGGGATTAGCTTAACTCTGTTATCAAAACCTGACATAGATATTATGAGAAAATTACAAACCAATGTCCCTCATGAACATGGATGTAAAAATCTTCAACAAAATGCAAGCATAATTGAAATTTATACCAACAGTACAAGGTTGATTTCACATTTGAAAATCAGTATAATTCAAAATATGGACAGAATAAAGGAGAAGAACAATAGAATCTGAATCGATGCAGAAAAAAGGCATTGACAAAATTCCACACCCTTTCATAACTTAAAAAAAAAGAAAAAAAAGACTTAAAAAACTAGAAATAGAAGAGAACATATTAAATCTGATAAAGGAAACCTATATCATCACACTTAATAGAAACATAGTGAATATTTTTCCCCTGTGATCAGGAACAAGGCAGGGTTTTGTGTGCTTATCACTTCAATTTACTGTATGCTGGAGGTGCTAGCCAGTGCAGTAATGCAAGAAAAAGAAATAAAAGGTATAAAGATTGCAAAAAGCAGAAGTAAAAGTCTTTATTCACTGAAGACATGATTTTATATATAAAATCCTCAAGAATCGGGCGCCTGGGTGGCTCAGTTGGTTAAGCGACTGCCTTCGGCTCAGGTCATGATCCTGGAGTCCCTGGATCGAGTCCCGCATCGGGCTCCCTGCTCAGCAGGGAGCCTGCTTCTCCCTCTGACCCTCCCCCCTCTCATGTGCTCTCTGTCTCTCTCATTCTCTCTGTCTCAAATAAATAAATAAAAAATCTTTAAAAAAAAAAATCCTCAAGAATCTACAAAACAATTACTAAAACTAATGTGTGAATTAAACAAGGTCACAGAAAGAATTATATACAAAAATCAGTGGAATTTCTATATACTAGTAGCATTTGGCTGGTGAATTTTTAAAATTCGTTTTCAATCATGTCAAAAAACAAAATACTTAGGAATAAACTTAACAAAAGATGTGCAAGATTTCTAAAATGAAAACTACAAAACATTGTGAAAGAAATTAAACAAGGCCTAAATAAATGCAGAAGGGGGCGCCTGGGTGGCTCAGTTGGTTAAGCGACTGCCTTCGGCTCAGGTCATGATCCTGGAGTCCCGGGATCGAGTCCCACATCAGGCTCCCTGCTCAGCAGGGGGTCTGCTTCTCCCTCTGCCCTCTTCCCTCTCGTGCTCTCTGTCTCTCATTCTCTCTCTCTCAAATAAATAAATAAAATCTTTAAAAAAAAATAAAAAAATAAAAATAAATGCAGAAGATATATCATGTAAGTGGATAGGGTGACTCAGTATTGTGCTCCCCAAATTGATCTGTAGATTCAACACAATCCAAAAACTCCCAACAACATTTTTATAGGAAATGATAAGTGGATCCTAAAATCTATGGAAAATAAGGGCCAGACAAACCTGAACAAAATCAAGTTGAAGAGTTTGTCTAGTTTCAAGACATACTACAAATCCACAATGACTGAAGCAGTTGACATTGGTGGAAGAATGGATAAATGAAACAAATGGATCAATGGAAAGCCCAGAAATAGATCCACACACTCATATATTCAATTGATTTTTTTTTTTATAATTTTTTTTTAAAGATTTATTTATTTATTTGAGAGAGCGAGAATGAGAGAGAGTACATGAGAGGGGATAGGGTCAGAGGATGAAGCAGACTCCCTGCCGAGCAGGGAGCCCGATGCGGGACTCGATCCCGGGACTCTGGGATCATGACCTGAGCCGAAGGCAGTTGCTTAACCAACTGAGCCACTCAGGCGCCCAAAAAAAAAAAAAAAAAAGTGGTCAATGTCATTATTCATAAGACAAATGCAAATAAAATCGCAATGATATCCATTCATACCAACTAGAATTGGCTAACATTAAAGTCTGATAGTACCGGGGAGCCTGGGTGGCTCAGTCAATTAAGCATCAAACTCAGTTTCAGCTCAGGTCATGGTCTCAGGGTCATGAGATCAAGCCCTGCATAGGGCTCCATACTCAGCACAGATTCTGTTTGGGATTCTCTCTCTTCCTCTCCCTCTGCCCCTCCCCCTCCATGCTTGCTCCTCTCTCTTTCTCTCTCTCTCTTTCTCCAAAACAAAAAACAAAACAAAACAAAACTTAAAGCCTGATAGTACCAAAAGTTGGTGAGAATATGGAACCATTGCAACCATTTTGGAGAATTATTTCTATAAAGTTATACCCATATAATCCCATTCCTAGTTATCAAGAGAATGAAAATACTTGTCCACAAGAAGACTCTATGAGCATATTCAGACAGGTTTTATTTATGAGAAACCAATACTGGAAACAAATGCCCATCAACAACAGAGTGGATAGATAAATTGTATAGCCATGCAAGACTCAGTTAAAGAAAGGAACTACTGGTGCGTGCCACAACATGGATGACTCTCAAGAATGTTGTGTTAAGTGAAAGAAGCCAGTCACAAGAGTATATGCTACACCATTTCATTTATAAGAATTTCAGGAACAGACAAAACTTACCCATGATAATAGATATTAGGAGTGAGGATTGACTAGAAGGGGCCAGAAAAGAACTTTCTAGGGTGATGGAAATGTTCTATATTTTGTTTGGAGTGGTGATTACATCAGTGTATACATTTATCAAAGCAAATGAGATTGTACTCTAAAATCCACATTTCAGTTATACATATTTTACCCCAGTAAAGAAATAAAAGAGGGGCGCCTGGATGGCTCAGTCATTAAGCATCTGCCTTTGGCTCAGGTCATGATCCCGGGGTCCTGGGATCAAGCTCCACATTGGGCTCCCTGCTCGGCAGGAAGCCTGCTTCTCCCTCTCCCACTCCCCTGCTTGTGTTCCCTCTCTCGCTGTGTCTCTCTGTCAAATAAATAAAATCTTAAAAAAAAAGAAATAAAAGAGACTGTAACTATTTGTTTTTAAAAGATATCCATTCATATGCAAGGTAGAATGTTGACTCTCTAATAGCTTCCTTTTGTGAACAATAAATTTATAAACCTTGGCTAAAAACTCTGCATGATTTGGCTCTTGCTTACCCTTTCTACTTCATGTCCCTTTTTTACCTACCAGGTCCTACCTAACCCTGCTGACTTTACTGTCCAGAGTAGGTCATTTCTTGATATTTTCTAGTTCAGTCTTTTCTTTGTCATCTTAATTGATTTAAGATAATTTGCATTTATTTTGTCTCTTTCTCCATTTTTACCTTGTTTGTTTCACCATCATGTTCCCTAGTGTATTCCCAGGATATTTCCTGGCTCAGTGAGTATTTGTTGAATATGTGAATGAATGAATGAATGAATGTTCCTGTCGTTTTATATGTTGATAAAGTGGTAGTCTACTCAAACATTCCTCTGTTTGGAATTACCAATTCGAATACAAATGACATAGTCTTATCTCTGTAAGCAAAACAAACCTTTAATAAAACAGTGTCTCAAATGAGTTTTTGGTTGATGCAACCAAACTTTTTGTATAATGCAAGGGAAGTTTTTCATCCTTTTCCCTTTCCAAAATCCCTACATAGTCTTTCCTTCTATTCCCTAACCAGAGTGTCTTACACAAGAGACCTAATAACATGACAATGCTTTCTTTGATCCTGTACCCTATTGGTAAAATGTTTGAGCACACTAACCACATAGGTACATTCATTTATTTCAAAAACAGTAATATGTTGCTGTACTGCTATATAATGAAACATGCACAAAAAATAACATTTTAAAAGGACAGGATGAAAGATAGTTCTAACATTTTCCTCTGTACTAAAGCGGAGGATTGTGTACCACCCCACCTCCACTTGTGCTCATCCCACTTTGCAGACAGTGCCTTGGGGCAAAAATTATACTACATTTTCTTATACATCTAAATATAAAACTATGGTGGACTTAACCCTTTTGCATCTTACCCTTACCTCTGACTCTGGATTGAAAGGATTTATTGCTTTTTAAATGAAGTTATGGTGGGGCGCCTGGGTGGCTCAGTCGTTAAGCGTCTGCCTTCGGCTCAGGTCATGATCCCGGGGTCCTAGGATCGAGCCCCACATCGGGCTCCCTGCTCTCCAGGAAGCGTGCTTCTCCCTCTCCCGCTCCCCCTGCTTGTGTTCCCTCTCTTACTGTGTATCTCTCTGTCAAATAAATAAATATCTTTTAAATACATACATACATGAAGTTATGGTATTTTTTAGTGCAGGTAGAGTAGAATTTTTAGGCCTGGGACACACTCTGAAATCATCTCGTCTAATTTTTACTGTACTTAATTTTAACATTGTTCAATAATAGTTTTTCTACAGAATATGTATTTTAGAAGGAAGAAATAGTGAGAATAGAAAAGTAGGAAGGGGAGATAAGAAAGAGGTATAGAAAAAGCTATGTTGACTTTTAAAATAGTTAAATATTGGTAACAGTTCATTTGAATGAAATGTTGTCACCTTGGGGGATTACCAACTATAGAAAATTAGCAGTTCGTACATCTAGATAAAGTGCTAAAAATGGCAGAAACATCACTATTCTCTGATAAAAAGACAGTCTTTAATGAGCATCAACTCTACCATATAGCAGCCTGAGACAGGTTTGGAGATTTTAAGCCTGCTGTGTTACCTGTGAGACCTAAAGGAAGCAGAACATAAAAATGAGCCTCTATCAATTTGAAGCAAACCTAATCTTTGTGATCATGGCTATGGTCTAAATCTATTAAAGATGTTCAAATTCAGTGTCCTTGGTATCACTGTGACTTGACCTGAATAGTGAGCAATAAACTTGTGTATTATAATTCTGGTTTGAAGATATGTGCTTAGGAAGTGAAACCGACAGTCAGTGTTTTATGTCTGTCTCTAAGCAGACTAAGAGCCTATATAAAATGACAGGTGCATTTTTAGGGAAAGAAACCCATAATGTTTTCCTATTTAGTAGGTGACAGTATGTCCCAAGATAACACAAGCTTAAGGGGCCAGAACAAGCATGGTTATTAAAGGCTAGCAGTTTCTCAGTTCATACAAATTGAATTTTTTTGTAGGCTAGAAGATTGTAGAAATCTAGTGTAGAGTACTGAAATAAATTAGCATATTAAGTGAATTTATACATTCAGGCTTGTGAGCACTTTGAATTTAAGGAAGAAATTTTATTACTTCTTGAGAGAAAAAAGGCAATTCTTAAATTCTGTGTTTGATCTCCCTATTACAAAGGGCCTATGTGATAAATTATATCATTTTGATGATTATCCAAAGTAGTAGATATTATATTGATGGGAATCTTTCTCTCTTCTTTCTTTTTTCAGAATTACTGATTTAGGGAACATTAAAAGAAGATTATATTTATCAACGGTCCATAAGGAACTGTCCTCAACTCCTCTTCATGCAAAAATCCCACTCTTCATGATCAAGCGCAAAATTGTAAGTGTCACATGAATGTTGCTTAAAATATTAAATTCAATTCAGCAAATATTAATTATGGGCCTACTCTGTGTATAAAGCACTTTGTTAAGTACCATGGTCATATAAAAATGAATAAAATTCATACTCTTCCTTTCTCTTCCATGAAAGAGCTTAAAATCTACTAGGTGGGAGAATATAATTATTTGAACATCTAGAATATCACTAAAACTGTGGTGGGAAGCACAGTAGAGAGAGAAGGTCTACCAGTACTATGAAAGGGAAAGAAATCCATTTGACTACAGGATGAGGAAAGGCTGCTTGAAAAAGACTACATTTAGTTCGGCCTTTGAAGGACTGTAAGATTTCAACAGGTAGAGATAGGAAGCCAAGCATTCCAAGCAGAAGTAACAACATGAACAGAAGCATGAAGGCTGGAAATTGGTATGTATTTGGAGAAAAAAGAGTGATTAATCATTGTTGCCAGATTTTTTTTTAATAGCCTTAAGGAAACATCAATCCTACAATACAACAGTCAGGTATAGGTTGGGAGATTTTAGGCCTATTGTGTAACCTCTAAGACCTAAAGCAGCAATAAGGTATGAGTAGATAAGCAATAAGCTACAGGCCAAGAAGTTTGTTCCTGATATGACTGACTAATCTTTCTCAAATTTTAATTACTTCAGTACTACTCTCATGATTTTACCATGTTTTTGTACAACTTGTTCTAATATGTACTTAATACTTTACTTTAAATCAGCTTGCCTCTTTGGGGGCTTAAATACATTTATTTTAAAAGAAGTCTTTAACCACTTCCTCAAATACACAGACACCAATGTAAGGAAGGATCATGAAAAGTCAGGTAAATATGACACCACCAAAGGAAACTAATAAAGCTTTAATAACTGATCCTAAGGAGATGCAGATCTGTGACTTGTCAGACAAAGAATTCAGAATAGTCTTCTTAAAGAAGTTTAGTGACCTACAAGAACTTACAACGAGACAACTAAATAAACTTAGGAAGACAAGCCATGAATAGCACAAGATGTTTGACAAAGGAATGGAAACCATCAAAAATAAACAGAAAAATACAGTAACTGAACTGAAGAATTCAGTGAAGAGCTTCAAAAGCAGATTGAACCATGCAGAAAAAAGAATCAGTGACCTAGAAGACAAGAAAATTGAAATTATCCTGTTGGGAGTAAAAAAGAAAAAGGAATGACAAAGAGTGAAGAAAGCCTATGGAAATTATGAGACACAAGGAAAATAAACAATATTCACATTATGAGAATTCCAGAAGAGAAAGAGAAAGGGACAGAAAGTATATTTAAAGCAATAATGGCTAAAAACTCCCCAAACCTGGGGAGAGAAATAGATATTCAGGTCCAAGAGGCCCAAGGGACACCAAATAGGACTACACAAACATATTATGATTAAATCGTCAGAAGTCAAAGAAAGAATTTTAAAAGCAACAAGAGAAAAGAGAGGTTAAAAGTTACAAGGGAACTCCCATAAAGCTATGGGCAGATTTCTCAATAGAAACTTTTCAGGCCAGAAGAGATTGTGATGGCATATTCCAAATATTGGAAAAAAATTAAAAACCAACAAAGAATACTATACCTGGCAAAGCTATCTTTCAGAAATAAAGGAGGGATAAAGACTTTCCCAAACAAACAAAAGCTGAGGGAATTCATTACCACTATATCTGCCTTACAATAAATGCTAGAGAGAGTTCTTTGAGTAGAAATAAAAGGACTCTAACAACATAAAAACATAAGAAGGCAGTGTAAAACTCACTACAATGGTAAATGTATAGTCAGAGTAGGAGTCTGTAATAGTGGTACATAATTCATTTACAATAATATTAAATTGCATTCACCCTTCTATGTTTTAAGTATTGATTTCCTTATTCATCTAAGATTTTTTAGAGTACAAAATGTGGTTTCAAAGAGTTAAATCATATACGAAACCAATACGCCATTCTGTGTGTGGTTAATAAATAAAATCTGTCATTACCTTGCTTTTGTGAATTCAGTCACCTTTGTCAGTTAACTAATTGAAGTTCTGGATATTTTGTTAAAATCTGAACTGATTATTCTGTACATGGATATCATCCACAGACACAGAGTAGTATGCCTTTCATCTAGTGACATTTGTAGGAATACAGTATTTGAAAATAAAATATTATCTTTTTTACAAGTAAACCTTGATGAGATAGAAAGTGAACTTGACTGAGCCATATTTCCTATTTAATAAATGAGTCAGATGAATATGTGCCAGTGGCACCAGATATCTCATAACATAAGAAATGTACTACTTAAACTAAAAAATAAAAATTAAAAAATTAAAAAAGTGTAATAGGTCCTGTGGGGCAGTGTTCTGTAACTCATCTACCTCAACTTCCCACCTTCTAGTCAGATAACTCAATGGAGAATAGTTACATGTAGTTTTAAAAAAATCCTCGTACAAAGAAAGCAAACCAGTCATTATTTTAGGTAACTTGAGCTCATGCTAAATTTTAAAGGCAAAACAGTCATAACATATCTAGAACTTTTTTTCTGAGTGTGGTTGAGTCTAGAAAGAATTGCTCACATACATTTGAGACAGTCCTAAGAAAGAAGCAAAGAAAAGGTATTTTTTTCTATAGTGTTCCCCATCCCAGTAAAATCACCAAGTCATACCTACTTGTAATATGTTCTAATCTATATTTTGTTAAATATAAACATGTAAATACTATGTAGGGGTTAAGAGCATGGTATCTGAATTCTTACTAGTTATGTGACCCTGTGCCAGTTCCTGTGTTTATTTTCCTCACCCATAAAATGCAGATAATATGAGATATACTTCCTATTAAGGTTGTTATGAAGACTTATGCAAGTAAATAAACATAAGACTTTTAGAACAATGCCTGGCACAGTCTAAGCCCCAGATAAGGATTATAGCTCCGATTTGCTATTTAGTTGCTACTTCTTCCAGGAAGCCCTCCATGATTTCCTCTCTGTGGAATAGCTCTTTGGGGCATAGTTCACCATTGCCATTCACAATTTCATAATCCTTTTAACACTTCTTCACCCTGTGCTTGAATCATGTTTGCTTGTCTATCTCCCCACCTTTAGACTACAAGCATGTTTTATGTTACTTTTATCTCTAGTCCCATTAAGAACATGGCACATAGTAAGTGCTCAATAAATATTTGTTGAACAAATAGGCAAGTCTTACTGTGCCTCCTGATGTGGGAAATAAAATAAATGAGTTTGTCATGGACCTTTCTAAATGCACTTGATGATTCTAGAAATATTCTGTACTAGTCAAGCAAATATTAAGAAATTCAGTTCTAAAACTTGTACTCATTTCCCCTCAGTTTCCTCCCAGTTGAAGAGATGCTACAGCAGCAGAGGGTCTTTCATTTCCATTGTTAATATAGTCTATTCCCATTGAGCCCTTATCAAATTAAAGCTGAGCCATGTTTTAGGGGAACCTTGTATGGTGAGAAGCAAGGTGAGAGAGAACACTCCATCCATTAAAAATGCCATCCCTGGGCCCTCCTTGGTGTTGGTGTGTTCTTGCTCTAGTTCTCTACTTTTTGCCAAAACTTTCTTCATTTCTACTTTTTAGGAACTGTAGATATTTTGGTCATAAACCTTGAAACACGATGTTTTTAAAGCTCTTCAGCTAATGTTTATAAATCAGAAGTTATCAATATTGTCTGTTGTGCAGTGAGCAGTCAGCTGGAGCTGAGTGGCAATTGCACACTTTTAACAGAGCTTTAAGCTCTGCTGTAGAGTTTAGTCCTTTTCACTCATAAGGAATGAAGGTGCACTCAGACCATTCCTGCTTCATTCATTTAAGTTATCTGCCTAGGCCCTCTAGGCATAGAGTTTGCAACCCCGATTTAGAGGATAATTACCAAATGGTCCACTTTGCCTTGGTTCTTTAGCTAAAACCTTTACATAGCCAAAGGCAACAAATAAATATTCTTAGAGCCACACCAATATGAATATTTATGTACAGGCAACTTACTATTCCAGTTACCATTAAATGTTCAACCTTTCAAGTAAAAAATTTTATTTTTCATGTTATTCCTAATTTTGAAGAATTCACTTTAATATTTAAATTACAACAATTTATACTTTTAACTTAGATTTTCAATGGCAAGAACAGTTTGAAAAATTAACAACCATCAGATTAAACAATGGAGGTAGTTTCTTAGTCAAGACTCACTGAAATCAATCTTACTTCTTCAGTATAATTTTAATTAGTTGGTGATAGTATCAGATGAACATCAATGTCTTGCTACCAAAGTATATATTAATGTACAGTAAATTTAATTGTATTTGAATAGGAAGTTCAGGTATGAAATACCATTGAGAATGAATCATTCATTGGAGGTATAATGAAGTGGTATGATAAATTACAATGCCAAAATCTTTTAGTAACCTTTACCACTCAAATACCCAGTGTTTGTCATTTAAATGGATAAAATTACTCTTTAGGAGTTGTACTTTCTTGACCATGACTCTGATGGAATATGTTACAGCTTTTATTACAAACTGAAAGTGTGGTATAATGTTTTTAAAATTTCCCCTAAAGATCATTTTCCCCATAAAGTCAATGATTTAGAAATTTTTGATTTTTAACAGTATTTAATTTCTTGAGCATCACTGAATGAGAAGGGAGTGGAGGAAGCAGGTTTATTTAGACCAAGATCATTTAGATATATATTTAAGATGCTAGAGAATGTCCTTTAATGAAACCATTCTAACCTAGAATCCACTATAATGCTTATGGTACTTATTTGAAGGTTTGTAAATGTTTTCATCTTCTCCATGAGAATATCATTTAAAAATATCTGTTTTTCTCTCTCTACTCACCTGTCAGTGTAATATAGATGTTTAAGAAATTTGGGGAAAGAAGAGTAATTCCATGCCTTCCTCTGAAGCCCCCAAATGGTTACGTGAATTAGGAACAACTACATAAAAATAAGTTTGTTCTGGAAAACAGATGATTATCCATTTTTAATCACATGAACAGGCAGAAGTATATTGTTAGAGTTGAAGTGTGGTCTCTAGAGCTAGCTTGTAGGGGCTCAAATTCTCGTCACTTCCTGTCTGGGCCCTTAGCCGAATCGGTTAATCTCTCTGTGCTTCATTTCCTCATCAGTTAGGTGGTGACAATAATAGAACCTGCTTCCTAGAGGAGTTGTTAGGATTGAAAGAGTTATTACCTAGAACAGTGCCAAGCTCTTAGTAAGTGCTCAGTTAACATTTGTTGATATTGTTATTATTTTACTATTTTCTCTTAACCTAAATCCGTGTTTATTAACTTAGGAATATAGTGTCACAATAAACTTCTGAACTTACAGTTCATTTCTTTTTTTTTTTTTTTAAAGATTTTATTTATTCATTCATGAGAGACAGAGAGAGAGAGAGAGGCAGAGGGAGAAGCAGGCTCCCAAGGAGCAGAGAGCCCGATGCAGGACTCGATCCCAGGACCCCGGGACCATGACCTGAGCCGAAGGCAGACGCTCAACCATCTGAGCCACCCAGGCGCCCTACAGTTCATTTCAATTGATAAATATTTATTGAACCCCTGCTATAGACCAAGGTCTATGACAAATGATAGGAATCCAAAGGTGAATGACACATCAAGGAGATTATAATATAGCAGAGGAGGCAAACACATAAACAATGATAATGGGCTCTGGTGAACACCGAACTAGTCTTAGGAACCAGATGCTGCTAAAGGAAAATATCAGACTTGTCTAGCCAAGTTGGGGATTGTTAACAGTGGAGGTATTTATGCTAAGTTGTAAATACACACAAACAAAAGTATGAAAGTTTATGTCATATTTGATCCATTAACTGATTCAAATGTGTGGAATTAGTGCTAGAAAGGACTAGACAAAACCATGAAGGTCTTTGAAAGCCATGTTGAGAAGTTTGAATTTTAGTCCATTAGAAATTTTTAAAATAATTTTTAACATAGAGAAGTTTCATGATATGATCTGCATTCTAGAAAATAAGTATGATATCAAAATGGAGAGAGCTAGAGGCAAAGAGACCAATTAAGAGGCAATGCGCAGAAGTCTAGGTGAGACATACAAGCCTGCATTAGTGTAGTAGCAAAGAAGTAGAAGAGGACAATTATGAAAGCTACTTAAAGAGTAAAATCAATTAAAAAAAAAACAATTAAAAACTGAGATTCACTGGATGGACTTAACACCAAGTTAAATACTGGAGATATCATTAAACTGAAGCCAGGAATATAGAAACTATTCAAACAAAAGCATGGGGCGAGGGCGAGCCTTAAAAAAAAAAAAAAAAAAGATGAGTACAGTCTGATTGGCTTGAGAAACAATATCAACCAGTCTAATATCTGTGTAATCGGAGTAGTAGCAGAACAAAGAGAGATTGAACACAAGAAAATTTATAAAAGTGATCGTTGAAATTTTTCAAAATTTGAAAAATACACCCACAGATCCAATAAGCTCAACAAATCAAGGGCTGAAGATCTCTCAAAAACCACACCAAACCACACCATGTTATATCATAACTTAAAAAACAAAACAAAACAAAAACAACACAAAATCATGCCATGGTATGTCATAACTAAATTGCTGAAAATCAGTGATAAAGAGAAAATCTTAAAAAGTAGCCAGAAGAAAAAAATACATTATTCACCAGAAACATTGATAATATATATCACAAGCTTCCCTCAGAAGCAATGAAAATAAGAAGACAATGGAATGATGCTAGCGTAAAAAAAAAAAATTAACCTATCAACCTAGAATTCTGTATCTAGTGAAACTATTCTTCAAAAATTGGAGCAAAATAAAAATACTTTTAGACTGAAAAGTGCTAGAGAATTCATTGCTAGCCAACTTGCACTACAAAAATATTAAAGTCTTCAAGCTGAAAACAATATGTACCAGATGGAAATTTGGATCTAAATGAGAGAAGAGTACCAGTAGTGATAAATATGTAGATGAATCTGGGGGTGCCTGGGTGGCTCAGTCAGTTGAGTGTCCACCTCTTGATTTCAGCTCAGGTCATGATCTCAGGGTCTTGAGATCAAGCCCTTGTCAGACTCCAAGCTCAGCAGGGAGTCTGCTTCTCTCTCAATCTCTCTCTCTCTCTCTCCCCCCTTCTCCCTCTACCCCTTCTCCTGATTGCTAACTCTCTCTCTCTAAAATAAATAAATCTCTAAAAAATATGTAGATGAATCTAAGAGGTTCTTTATTCATATAATAATTTCTTTAAAAGTATTTGTTGAAAGCAAAAATAACAACAATGTAGAGGTAAAATATATATTTTACAGTAACACAAAGAATGAGATATTAGTATACTTTTTTTAACATTCTTATCCATGAGATAGTCTAATATTACTCAAAGTTAGATTGTGGTAAGTTAAAGATTTATATTGCAAACTAGTATAGCCATTAAAAAAATAAAACAAAGGAGTATAACTAATCAACCAATTAATGAGATTAATGGAACACTAAAAATATATTCAATCCAAAAGAATACAGGACAAAACTAAACAAGAACAGACGGGACAAATTGAAAACAAGTAGCAAGATGGTAGTCCTAAACTCATATACATTGGAATAATTACATTAAGTAGAAATGGGCTAAACTCTCCAACTAAAAGACAGAGATTATTAGATCAATTAAAATCAAGACACAATTGTATATGGTTTATAAGAAATGCATATTAAATCTAAAGACACAGGTGAAATTTTAAAAAAGGAAAAGGTTATACCATACAGGCACTAACCATAAGAAAGCTAGAGTGGCTATATTAATATCAGACAAAGTAGACTGCAGGAAATGGAATATTATGTAAAGAGGCATATTTCATAATGATGAGGGAGTTAAATCATGTAGAAGATAAAACAAATCTAAATATATACACACCTAGTAACAGTGCTTGGAAATGCATGAAGCAAAAACTAATAGAACCAAAGAGGGAAACATAAATTCACAATTTTAGATGAAGATTTCAACACTCCCCTCTTAGATATTGACAGAAAATCAGTAAACTTGAAAAATGTTATCAATCAACCAGACCTATTTGACATTTTTAGAACACACCATCTAACAACTGCGTAATACACACTATATTCAAGTGCACACTGTAATCAGGTGTTTACCCAAGGTGTATGATATATTAGGCTGTATTAATCTCAATAAACTTAAAAAGACTGAAATCAAACAAAATATGTTCTGTGAATACAAGGGAATTAAATTAGAAATTAATAACAAAAATATAATTGGACAATCCCCAAGTAGTTAGAAGTAAAGCAACATACTTCCAAATAACTTATAAATCAAAGAAAAATTACAGGAGATATTAGAAAACATTTTTAACTGTTACTTTAACTAATTTCAAATGGTAATGAAAATAAAGCATACCAAAATTTGTGGGATGCATCTGAAGCATCTAAAATATGGAGAAAGAAATAATCAAGAGAATATATAAATTAAATAAAAACTGGACCATGGAGAAATAAAACCAAAGTTTTTTCTTTGAAAAGATTTAGCAAGTGATAAACTGTTAGCTAGATTAATCAAGGAAAGAAGAAAACACACATTACTAAAATCAAGAATGAAAGTAGGGAAAAAGGAAAATAAGGGAATATTATGAACAATATTTTGCCAGTAAGTTTGACAATTTAGATGAAACGGGGAATTTCTGCTAAAGACGTAAATTATTAAAACTGATACTAAACAAAATTAAAAGTTAAAATAGCCAGACACCTATTTTTAGAAAGTGAATTTGGAATTAAAAACATTCCCACAAAGAAAATACAGGTCCAGAAAATCCACGTCCAGGCTTTACATATAATTCTACCAAACATTTAAGGAAAAAAATAATACCAATTTTAAACACTCTCTTTCAGGGGCACCTGGGTGGCTCAGTCATTAAGCATCTGCCTTCGGCTCAGGTCATGATCCCAGGGTCCTAGGATCGAGCCCCACGTTGGGCTCTCTGCTCCGCGGGAAGCCTGCTTCTCCCTCTCCCACTCCCCCTACTTGTATTCCCTCTCTCGCTGTGTCTCTCTCTGTCAAATAAATAAATAAAATCTTTAAAAATAAAAAATAAATAAATAAATAAACTCTTTCAGATAATTAAGGAGAAGGAACATTTCCCAAATCGTTGAATAAAATGAGGCCAGCATAATGCTGATACCAAAGCCAGCAAAGACATTATAATTCCCAAAAAATAACTATAAATCAGTATCACTCATGAATATAAACACATGAATCCTTAACACCGTGACTAAGTGGTGTTTATTCCAGGAATTTAAGATTAGTCTTACATTTGAAAATCAGTCACTGTGATTTATCACATTAACAGAATAATGGAGAAAAAAATCATAAGGTCATCTCAATAAATGTAGAAAAAAGCATTTAACAAAAATTCATTAGTCATTCATGATTAAAGCTTACATCAAATTAGGAATAGAAAGAACCTTTTTCAATCTGATAAAGGAGTTCTATTAAAAAAAAAAAACCTACAACTAAATCATAGTTAGTGGTGAAATTCTGACTACTTATCCCCTAAGATAGGGAACGAAGGCAAGGATATCCACTCTACTTCTATTCAGCATTGTATTGGAGGTCCTAGTAAGTGCAGTACGATAATAAAGAGAAATAAAACACAGATTAGAAAAAAAGAAGGAAAACTTTCTTTGCAGACAACATAATCATCTAAGTAGGTAATTCTAAGGAATCTGCAAAAACTAAACAAAACCAACTAGATTAAGTGAGTTTTGTAGGGTCACAGAATATAACCTCAATAACCAAAGTCAATTATATTTCTATATATGTCTATATAAATTGTTTATAGCAATAAACAATTGAAATTTTTTAATTTCTTTAAGTTTAAATATTTTTATTAAGTTTTTTATTTTAATTCCAGTATAGTTAACATACAGTGTTTTATTGGTTTCAGGTGTACAGTATAGTGATTCAACAATTCTAGTTTTAATTTTTAATTTTAAAAGTATTTACAATATCACAGACCTGTACCCCTAAACAAATAATACATTATATGTTAAATAAATAAATAAATATAAATAAAAGTGTTTACAATAGCATCAAAAGTACATAATACTCAGGAATAAATTTAATAAAATATATCCTAGACCTTTACACTGAAAACTATAAAACATTACTGAGAGAAACTGAAGACCTAAATAAATGGAGACGTGTTTATAGATCCAAAGACTGTATATTCAACCTAATCCCAATCAGAATCCCACCAGGCTTTTTTTTTTTTAATATTTTTTGCAAAATTTATAAACAAATTCTAAAATATGGGAATTCAAAAGACTTAGAATACAACACAATTTTCAAAACATAAAAATTATACCTCATGATTTCAAGACATGTTATAAAGCTACAGTAATCAGAACAATGTGTCCTTGGCATAGATACCAGTAAAAAGTTTAGAAATAGACACACACATGTATAGTCAGTCCAGCTGATCTTCAACCAAAGAACCAGAGCAATTCAATAGAGATAGGAACATCTTTTTTCAGACTTGGAACTTCTGAGTATCCATATGGGAGAAAAAAAATGAACCTCAACCTGTACTTCACATCATTCACAAAAATTAAGATGAATCATAAGTCTAAATGTAAATGCTAAAAATATAAACAACTATAAGAGATTTCTTAAGACCCAGAAAACATTAACCCTAATAAAGAATAAGTTGACAAAATGGGCTTCAGCAAAATTTAAAACTGCTCTGGGCACCTGGGTGGCTTAGTCTTTAAGTGTCTGCCTTCACTTAGGTTGTGATCCCAGGGCCTTGGGGTCAAGCCTTGTGTTGGGCTTCCTGCTTGCTCAGCGGGGAGTCTGCTTCTCCCTCTCCCTCTGCCCCTCCTCCCCAACTCATGCTCTCTCTCTCTTTTTCTCTCTTTCAAATAAATAAATAAAATCTTTTTTTAAAAAAATTAAAACTTCTCATCAAAAGACATTTTTAAGAAAATGAATAAGCAAGCCACAGCTGGGAGAAAATATCCCGAATACATATATCTAACAAAAGGCTTATATCCAGAATATATTCTCCTACTGTATAGTAAAATTTTTAAAAAGTAACTTTTTAAGGCAAAAACAATTGAACAAGCACTTCACAAAGATTATATAATCAAATAAACATGTGAAGAGCTCCATACTATCAGTCAGGGGAATTCAAATGAAAAACAATTGCTACTACTTCACCCACTATAATAGCAAAAATAAAAGAGACAGCAAATACTAAATGTTCGTGAGATATAAGGCAATTATCATACATTTCCAACGTATACAGAGAATTTCCAGTGTAACCACTTTGGAAATACCTTTGGAAATTTCTGATAAAGTTAAACATTTACTCATTGATACAAAAGCTCCACTCCTTGGTGTCTATCCATGGAAATGTAAGTACACGTACACAAAAAAACTTGGATGGGAATTTCACAACAGCTTTATTTATAAAAGCCAAAAACTTGAAATAACTTATATGCCCCACAACAGAAGATTGAACAGTTAAATTGTGGTATATTCACAGAGTGGGGTACTACTCAACAAAACAAGAATGGACTACTGATCCATGCAACAACATTGATGGACCTCAAGTATTAGGCCAAGGGAAAAAAGCCACTTACTGTGATCCCATTTATATAAATTAATAGACAAACTAAGGTGAAAGAAATTAGTGGCTGCCCTTGAGAGGGGTGAGTCTGAGATTGGGAAGCAGCACAAAAGATTTTTCTGCGGTTATTGAAATGCCCTATAACTTGATGGGCTGTGGTATGCAGGTGAATGAAATGGTCAGAATCATCAAATTGTATCCTTAAAGTCCGTGCATTTTGTGGTATGAAAGTCAAAAAGATGGTGTGGTTAACATATATGAAGCACATATATGTTAGGCACTATTATAAGCGCTTACATGTTTTTAAACACTTAATCCTGACAACTCTGAGAGATGTATTATTATTACCACCATTTTACAAATGAGGAAAGAGAAGCACAGATAGGTTAAGTAACTGCGAAGGCAGATGCTTAATGACTGAGCCACCCAGACGCCCCTAGAAAATAATTTCTAATTCCAAATTTTAAAAGGCAAGTGTTTCAGAGAAAGGAAGTTAAATGTCAGGATGTGGCCATGTGAGTGGATTACTGAGTAAAGAGGAGAAGGTGGCTTTTGAAGGAAAGGAGGTTAAGGGACTCAGGGTACTGGACAGTGTGTTAGAAGGTTAAGGTGAATCCGGTCCCAGCATTTTTCAGGAATGTGTAGATAGGCTGGCAAGGGTGTGTCTGCAGAAGTACCAGGAAGTGATTTGAAGATCAGTGAAGCTAAAAGACTGGAAGAGCCTGTCAATGCAATTCCTCCAGCTTCAAAGAAGATAGGGTTCCCAGTCAGAAGTGCAAGCCTGCCACCTAGCCCCGTGGCCTCAAAACTGGAGGCTGTAGAAGCACACATGAGCTCCCTTAGTGAGCTTCAACTCCAGAGTTGAAGGGGACATAATATCTCAGAGAAAAGCCAGGTTTCAGTTGAAGTAAGGTATGTAGGACCCTTAGAAAAATACAGAGGAGTAAGTACTTTTCAGTAGTAAGGATTTCAGAGGGCACAGTGAAAGGTGACTTGAGAATTAGCAAGAGAAAGATGGGCTGCTATTTCAGGAAGAGACTGCTTGCTCATGCGGGTAGGAATGGGAGGTGGGGGGTCCCTTGCTAAATAGGTATCATGAAGATACTATATAAGGAACTTGCCTTTCTGTGGTTCAGCCATGAGCTACAGCACTAGCAGCCCCAACCTCTCCTCGACTCCCCTCCCTCCGTGGAAGGACTTGTCACGATTTACTTTTCCTGAGGAAATTGTTTTTTAATACAGTAGTAACAGGTAATTGCTTCTCCTGACCATGCGGATATAAAATTACTATTTTGATCTCTGCTTACACCATTTAATAAACAATATGATTGTGATTGAGATGGAATAGGTCCTTGTAAGCAGATTTTCTCTTGACATATTTAAGCTAACATGTGAAAAATTATTATAAAAGGCACAAGAATAAACATCTTAAAACCCCATTCTTTGTTATCATTTTAGGAGCACGGAAACAGAATGAGGTTCTAAAATTGTGAGAAGAGATGCACTTTAGGAATCCTGGGTTATGAAATTGTGGTTTCTTGTTTGTGATTTCCTTTTAGAAAGGCAACACTGGCTAGAGCTATGCACTGTCAGTGACTCAGGCTCTTTCTATACTGGCAAAATGAATCCAATTATCTTCACATCTTTCCAGTAATGGCAAGGAAAATCAAAAAGTGCTGGATAACCAAGAACTTGTGATTGCATGCATTTGAGTGGTGTGTGTGTGTGTGTGTGTGTGTTCACACAGTGTACTGACCTTTCACCAGTATAATAAAGCCATAAGGGGTTACCTGGGTGGCTCAGTTGGTTAAGCATCTGCGTTCGGCTCAGGTCATGATCTAAGGGTCCTGGGATCAAGCCCCGCATCGGGCTCCCTGCTCAGTGGGGAGTCTGTTTCTCCCTCTCCCTCTACCCCTCCTCCCTCCGCCATGCACACGCACGCAAGTGCTCTCTCTCTCTCCCCATCTCGCTCTCAAATAAATATATTTTTAAAAATCTTTTTAAAAAATTAAAATTAAAAATAAAGCCATATGGCCAAAACATTAGTCAGTGAAAACTAGAAATTCATGCTTTGAATCATTCTTTTACCCTTTGCCAGCCAGTTCCTTTATGCAGAATTTCATGCTGGAACTAAATAGTATAAAATCTCTTATTTTTTTTTTAATTTTATTATGTTGTCTTAGTCACCGTACAATACATGATTGGTTTTTGATGTGGTGATCCACGATCCATTGTTTTCGTATAACACCCAGTGCTCCATGCAGTACGTGCCCTCCTTAATACCCATCACGGGGCTAACCAATCCCCCCTCCCCCCTCCCCTCTAAAACCCTGTTTGTTTCTCAGAGTCCATAGTCTCTCATGATTCATCTCTCCCTCCAATTCCCCCTCCCCATTTATCCCTTCCTTCTCCTAATGTCCTCCATGCTATTCCTTAAGTTCCACAAATAAATGAAACCATATGATAATTGACTTTCTCTGCTTGACTTATTTCACTTAGCATAATCTCCTCCAGTCCCATCCATGTTGATGTAAAAGTTGGGTATTCATCCTTTTTGATGGCTGAGTAATATTCCATTGTATATATGGACCACATCTTCTTTATGCATTCATCTGTTGAAGGGCATCTCG
>NC_138369.1:22644971-22663853 GCF_054177405.1 Leptonychotes weddellii
TGCTCTAGGTAGCATAGACATCTTCACAATATTTGTTCTTCCAATCCATGAGAAGAAGAAATAGTAGGAAGGGAAAAATGAAGGGGGGGAATCAGAGGGAGAGACGAACCATGAGAGACTATGGACTCTGAGAAACAAACTGAGGGTTCTAGAGGGGAAGGGGGTGGGGAGATGGGTTAGCCTGGTGATGGGTATTAAAGAGGGTATGTATTGAATGGAACATTGGGTGTTATACGCAAACAATGAATCATGGAACACTACATAAAAAAAATAAATAGGAAAAAAAAAAGATGCTGTATACAGATCCACTCAGTCTAGAAACCAGTGCAAAGACATCAGACCAAAAAGCCCAAAGACCACAGGTAAAGGAAACCCACTTACTTGGCATGCCAGCAGGGTGGCAGGAAGCAGCTGAGCCTCTCCCTGGGGACTGAGAAATGGGGACAGCCATATTTGCCAGCTTATTCTGCCTTGCTGATCTCAGTGTCATTGAACACCAGTTTGGAATCTTCCCTCTATACTGCTATGTCAGGGGGTGTGCCCCATTGAGAGCCTGCCCAAACCTATTTCTTGCCAGGCCTTGTAGCTGGCAGAACAGTAACCCCGCCCACCAGTGCATCCATAGCAGTCATGGCCAAGACTCACAGCACCCCCAGCTGAGGTCCAGCCCCACTCTTCAGCATGCGCCCAATAGTCACAGCTCTGCCACAACAGGAGGGTGAATATAGCCTACACAGGGAACACCCCTGGAGCACCTGGCTCTGGTAGCCAGTAGTGATTGTGCTTCTGGGCCCCACAGGACACCTCCTACATAAGGCCACTCCTTCAAGACTGGGCAAACTAAAATAAATAAATAAAAGACAGGGAGAACTACCTAAAACAAACAAACACAGAGAGTAGCAAAATAAGACAGAGGAATTTGTTCCACATGAAAGAACAAGACAAAACCTCAGAAAAAGAACTAAATGAAAAAGGAGCAATCTACTGAATAACATCAAAAGTAATGGTCATAAACATGCTTACCAAACTCAGGAGAAGAATGGATAAACACAGTGAGAACTTTAACAAACAGAGAAAATATAAGAAAGTATTAATCAGAACTGAAGAATAAAATAACAGAAATGAAATCTACAGTAGAGGGAATAAATAGCAGATTCGATGATGTAGAAGAACACATCAGTGATCTGGAAAACAGGGTAGTGGAAATCACCCAGACTGAACCACAAAAAGAAAAAGCTTTTTTAACCATGAGGATAGCTTAGGGGACCTCTGGGATAGCATCAGTCATATTAATATTCACATTGTAGAGGTCCTGGAAGGAAAAGAGAGAGAAAAGGGGACAGGAAGAATATTTGAAGAGATAATAGCCAAAAACTTCCCTAATTTGGAAACAGACATCCAGGTTAAGGAGGAACAGAGTCCCACACAAGAAGAACCCTTAGAGATCCATACCAAGACACATCGCAAATGTCAAAAGCAGCAAGGGAAAAGCAGTTAGTTACATTTAGGGGGACCATCATGAGACTATCAGCTGATTTTTCAGCAGAAATTGTGCAGGTCAAAAGGGAGTGGCATAATATATTCAAAGTGCTGAAAGGAAAAAAACTTACAATCAAGGATAGTCTACCCAGCAAGGTTATCATTCAGAATTGAAGGGGAGATGAAGAGTTTCCAATGGTGTTGGCAAACTGGGAAGCTACATGTGAAAGAATGAAACTGGACCATTTTCTTTTACCATGTACAAAAATAAACTCAAAATGGATGAAAGACTTAACTATAAGGCCTGGAATCATAAAACTACAAGAAAACATAGACAGTAAGCTCTTTGACATGAGTTTTAGTGATATGTTTTTGATCTCTATCCAGGACCAACAAAAGCAAAAATAAACAAATGGGACTACATCAAACTAAAAATGCCTTTGCTTATCAAAGGAAACCATTAACAAAATGAAAAGGCAACCTACTGAATGGGAGAAGCTATTCAAAAATGATATAACTCATAGGGGTTAACATCCAAAATATATAAAAAACTTATAAGAATCAATATAAAAAAATTTGATTTAAAAATGGCAGATGACTTATGGGGTGCCTGGGTGGCTCAGTTGGTTAAGCATCCAACTCTTAGTTTCGGCTCAGGTCATGATCTTGCAGTTGTGGGATTGAGCCCCACATTGGGCTCTGCTCTCAGCGTGGAATCTGCCTCAGATTCTCTCTCCCTCTCCCTCCCACTTTCTCTCTCTTTCTAATAAATAAAAATAAATAAAATAAAAATGGACATATGACTTGTATAGGCATTTTTTCAAAGAAGACATAGATGGCCAACAGGCACATGAAAAGGTGCTCAACATAATCATTAGCCATCAGGGAAATGTAAATTAAAACCACCATGAGCTATCACTTCATAGTTGTCGGAATGGCTATTTTGAAAAAGAGAAGAAGTAAGTGTTGGTGAGGATGTAAAGAAAAGGGAACCGTTGTGCACTGTAGGTGGGAATGTAAGTTGGTGCAACCCCTATGTAAAACAGTATGGAGTTTCCTCAAAAAAATTAAAAATAAAAGTAACATATGACCCAGCGATTCTACTTGTAGGTATTTATCCAAAGAAAATACCAATCCAAAGAGATGTATACATCCCTATGTTCTTTGCAGCATTATTTACAATGGCCATGATATGGAAACAACTTAAGTCCATCAACAGATGAATGGATAAAGAAAATGTGGTGTATATCACACACACACATATGTGTATATCACACACACACACACAGAGGAACATTACTCAGCCATAAAAAAGGATGAAATCTTGCCATTTATGGCAACATGGATGGACCTAGAAGGTATTATGCTAAGTGAAATAAGTCAGACAGGAAGACGAATACCTTACTACTTATAAGTGGAATCTAAAAAACAAAACAAATGAGCAAACAAAATAGAAACAGACTTATACATACAGAGGACAAACTTATGGTTGCCACAGGGGTTGGGATCAGGGGAGTGGACAAAATAGGTGAAGGGGATTAAGAGGTAAAATTTTCCAGCTGTAGTATAAAGATGTGGGGATGTAATACACAGCATAGAGAATATAGTCAATGATATTGTAACAACTTTATTTGGTGACAGATGGTCACTAGACTTGTGATGATCATTTCATAATGTATATAAATATCAAATCACTATGTTGTATACCTGAAGCTAATACAATATTTTATGTCAATTATTCTTCAAAAAATGTTGACAAGTTATTAAAGATTTAAATAACATAATGTTGGTCAAACAAAGCATTAGGAATTCTACCATAAAGCATCCTGGTATCATGAAAAGCTCATAGACAGGCTGTCAAAGACTTGAGTTCTTGTCTTATTTTAACCTAACCAGGCACTATAACTTTCCTGGCCTTCATTTTTCACATTATTATAAGTATACTTCTATGACCCAGTGTCAAGCATGATAATTAGAATTTTATGAAATACTAGCAGTGATCAAGTCCTATGGATCTGAAGTGTAAATGTTAGATTGAACTATATGAAATTACTGATAATTGGCCATTTTGGATCTACAAAAACATTAATTTCATGTTATTCAACCTAATAGTTTTGTTTCACTCGAGGCTGAGAGTATGATGCACCAGGCATTGCTGTGCTGAGCCATATTAGAACCTAAGGCAAAAGGAAAAATGTGTTCCCCCACATTGTATAGCAAGATCAGGAATTTGGCCAGAAACCCCTAGGCCAAGGACAAGAGCATTAATGGAGACAAGATAATGATTTGCCTTTTTTCCCCAACTGTAACAGCAGCTAATTTGATCTGAGCTCCTGTTCCCAGGTTTCTCACTTAAGCATTCATTCTCTAGGCCTCCAGGTGGCTCATATCTGAGTCTGTTTAGGATTTCTGACTAAGATCTGAGTCATTTATATGTATGAAGATTGTAAACCTTCATTGTTTGTAAAAATAATACCACTTTGAAATAAATAGCTCAAGTTCAAAGTGAAAAGAAATGAATGTGTCTCTATCAACACTTGTAGATTCATTTTTATCCAGAACAGTTAACTGAGTTTAGCATTAACCAAGCATAAAGTGTAGCTATGCACCAACCTCTTCTAATCTGAGTGCAACTACTCATGCATACCAGCTATAGGGTACTTACAATGATTATCTTATTAATTTAAAATGGGCCTTATAGTAGTCCACAGTGTGGTTTTTTCCCTACTCCCTCAGGCAATTAATTTTAAGCTATAGCTAATGCATGCAAACCAGATGTACATTGATTTCAGGTTGGGTTACTTGTTAAATCCAATTCTTTAGTGTCAATGCAGTACTTTGTGCTTAAACATGAAGTATATTTTGAGAAAATATGTAGAATCACCTCATATGCTGAAGGATATTAAAGGGTTTTTAGTTCAATTCAAGAAACATAGTAGGTGTTCACTACAGAATTGTTGAAGGAATAAACATGTATTAATACTTAACTGTATGCTTGATGCTGTGATATCAAAATATAAAAACCCTGCTCTGGCAGGAAAGTATGGGAATATCTGAGTATGTGAATGCAATTGGTAGGGCAGCAGTGGTAGTGGTAGTCTTTCATTCTGTCAGTTTTGCAGAGTGGTTTTAGTCCTTTATCCTAGAATCTTAGTTGTAAGTCTCTTCCTCTTGGTCCTAGTCACTAGTCCTCCTAGCAATTCTGGGAGCTTCCCAAAATCTTTTTAATGAACTACTTCTTCTCTTTAATTAGCTAAAGTTAGTTTCTGTTGCTTGCAGCTAAAACCCTTGAGTGATTCAAGGGAGAACCCCCCAGTACAAGGGAGATGACCTTTTATAGATAGAATTATTTTTACAATGAACCTGAGGGGAGTATACCTAAGGAATAAATCAGGATGAAGAGTTTTGAAATAACTGGGGCACAAAAGCTTTTTCCCTAAGGCTTTTTAAAAGGAAATGAGACCACCTCTGCAGTGTATGTACCTAATGTGTCAATAAAGTCCATCAGCCCTGCTATCAATGCAAACATTTAGTGGGTGGGCAAGCTAACTTTTGTCACTTCACTAGCATCATTATATGAAATTAAAAAAATAATGATCCTAATTCATCAGCAAGTTTTAAATTATATTCACCTATTTGCTATGATAGTGAAGTTTATAACACCTTAGGCAGATTTAGAGAGATTTCAGTGAGAAATGGTTTAAGATAAAAAGTCTCCATGAATTGATTACAACAGGAGTTTATTTGTAAAATTCGTTTGCATGGCATATTTCATTTCTCAACATTGTCAGATAAATCTGCTGTTGCTGTAGTTGCTAGATATCCAATTCATTCATGTTGGTATAAATTCACTAGTAAATTTTTGCTAGTAGCCATATATAAACTTTTCATGGATGGTCAGTTTATCTAATGGAGAAAAAATGGATTCTGACTTCTTTTTTTTTTTTTTAAGATTTTATTTTTTTTTTTATTTATTCATGAGAGACAGAGAGGGAGACAGAGGCAGAGGGAGAAGCAGGCTCCCCGCGGAGCAGGGAGCCCGATGCGGGACTCGATCCCAGGACCCTGGGATCATGACCTGAGCCGAAGGCAGACGCTTAACCGACTGAGCTACCCAGGCGTCCCTGGATTCTGACTTCATTTAGACAATTTACTTTCTTTACATGTAAAGATAAAAATGAATTAAGAAACATTTGTAAACACAATTATTTGTAAAAGTAACTATAACTTATTTAAATAGTAATTTCTTTTTTTAAAAGATATTATTTATTCATTTGAGAGAAAGAGAACACGCATGCATGGGGGAGGGGCAGAGGGAGAGGGAGAGAGTCCCAAGCACACTCTGTGCTGAGCTTAAGTTGTAGTTACTTTTGCTGTCAAGTTAATGCTGTTATCAGTAAAACTACAGTTTTTTTAAAGATTTTATTTATTTGAGAGAGTGAGCAAGTGAGCATGAGTGAGGGGAAGGGGCAGAGGGAGAAGGAGAAGCAGACTCCCCAGTGAGTGTGGAGCCCCATATGGGGCTTGATCCCAGGGTCCCAAGATCATGACCTGAGCTGAAGGCAGATGCTTAACCGACTGAGCCACCCAGGCACCTCTAAATAGTAATTTCTTTATAGTATTGTCCTATAGGTATAGCTTCAAAATATTTATGTTTTAAAGCATTCACTAAAAATGTTAATGTCCAAAGTGAATCTTCAGAGATGTCAAAATTCCATTATCTCTTTGATAATAAATATTCAACATTGATAGGATGTCAGATCTGGCTGATTGCTTGTCAAGAGTGTTGTAGAAAAAAAGTTTAATCATTGAATGATAAGATCATTAGACTAAATAAGTGACCTTTAGTTTCTTCAAATCTTGAAATTCTATGAGCATCTATGATATACAGTTAGGGTCAAATTTAGGACTCATAGTTTAACAAATACTTTTTATATTTGTGTGATTTTAATTCCATCTCAAATTTTAAAATCTGGATAAAACTATATAGTTATTCTTTATATAAATTACCTTTATTAAAATAATAGAATTAAATGAATTGGGGCTCCAGAAAATTATCTAGCCCATTACAAATTCCTAGTTAAATATAAAACATTGTAATTTTAAACAGAAACAGTATTTTCAACAAATACTTTTAATTTTTTGGTTTTATTTAAATTACTTTATGTATAATTTACATATATACACTTTCTTTTTATTTTTTAAGATTTTATTTATTTATTTGAGAGAGAGAGAATGAGAGAGAGCACATGAAAAGGGTTAGGGTCAGAGGGAGAAGCAGACTCCCTGCTGAGCAGGGAGCCCGATGCGGGATTCGATCCAGGGACTCCAGGATCATGACCTGAGCTGAAGGCAGTCGCTTAACCAACTGAGCCACCCAGGCGCCCTATACACTGTTTAATAGCATATATAAAATACATATAAATGTTCTATCTATATATAGATAGAATATATATCATATACACATATCTACTATATATAATGTATACATTCTAATAGTAAATATGTATATAACTATATGTCATATAGAGTATATATGTTATACATACACATACATATGTATATGTACTTACATACCTACGTATACATATGTATGTATATAAATGTTCTATCTCCAAAACATCTCTCAGATCCATTTGTTTCTTCTTCAGCTCCTTTGTTACATTTCCTAATTCAAATAATTATCACTTTGTACCTGGGCTGCTATTGTAGACTTTTGCTGCTCTCCCTGTTTCCACTTTTGCCCCCTCCAAGCAGCCAGAATGAACTTTTAAAACTGTCAATCATATATCATTCCTCTCCTTAAAATCCTTCTGTGGCTTCCCTCTGCCCTTAGTGTATAATCTTAGTTCCATAAAATGGCCAACAAAGCCCTCCAAGCTCTCACATGGCCTACATCTCCAACTTCATCTCTATCCCTAGTCTCTTTTTTTCTCTCAGCATTTTTTCTGGTTACAGGAATATAGTACTGTAATTTACATGCCATACAATTAAACCATCTAAAGTGTAAATTCAATAGATTTTTATATAGCCAGAAAACTGTGCATCCTTCACCACAATCATATTTAGAACATTTTTATCACTCCGAACAGAAACACTGTACCCTTTAACAGTCATCCTTAATTTACCGTGACACTCTCAGCCCTAGGCAACCACTAATCAACTTTCTATCGCTATAGATTTGCCTATTCTGGATATTTTATTTAAATGGAATCAAACAAGGTATGATTTTTGTGATTGGCTTTTTTTACTTAGATAACGTTTTCAAGGTTCATCCATGTTGTAGCATGTATCTGGACTATATATTTTTGTCACAGAATACTCCATTGTGTAGATGTATCACATGTTATGTATCCATTCACCAGTTGATGGATATTTGAGTTGTCTCCATTTTTTGGCTATTATGAATAGTGCTGCAATGAACATTCACGTACAAGTTTCTAAGTGGACATATATTTATTTCCCTTTGATATATACCTAGAAGTAGAGTTGCTGGATCATATGGTAACTCTATGTTTGCAGTGATCCTCCCTTATCTATGGATATGTTCCAAGACTTCTAGTGGATCCCTGAAACTACAGATAGTGCAGAACCTTTTATATAGTATGTTTTTTCCTTTACCTATTTACCTATGATAAAGCTTAATTTATAAATTAGGCACAGTAAGAGATTAACAATAATAACTAATAATAAAATAGAACAATTATAACAATATACTGTAATAAAAGTTATGTAACTGGTTGCTCTCTCTCTCAGAATATCTTGCACTATTCTCACCTTTCTTCTTGTGATGATGTGAGATGATAAAATGCCTGTGTAGTAAGATGAAGTGAGGTGAATGATGACATAAGTATTGTGATGAAGCATTAGGCTACTGTTGACCTGATGATATGTCAGATGGAGGATCATCTGCTTCTGGACTGCAGTTGACCACAGATAAGTGAAACTGGGGAAAGCAAAACTGTGGACAAGTGGGGGGACTACTATAATCTTGAGGATCTGCCAAATTGTTTTCCAAAGAACTGTGCCATTTTATATTCCTACCGCCTGTGGATGAGGGCTCCAATTTCTCCACATTCTTGCCAATACTTATAGCTATTTGTCTTTTTTAGTATTGCCATCCTCGTGGGAAATGGTATCTTATTGTGGGTTTAATTCACATTTCTCAGATGCTAGTGATGTTGAACATCTATTTTATCTGCTTATTGCTCATTTTTATATCTTCTTAGGAGAAATGTCAATCCAGAACTTTTGCCCATTTAAAAAATTGGATTGTCTTTTTCTTAATGCATTGTAAGAGTTGATTATATATTCTAGTTAGAAGTTTCTCATCAGAAAAATGATCTGCAAACATTTTTTCCCATTGTGTGGATTGTCTTTTTCCTTTCTTGATAGTGTCCTTTGAATAACAAATATTTATAATTTTGATGAAGACCAATTTATTTTTTCTTTTGTGGCTTGTGCTTTTGTGTCATACCTAGGAAACTATTGCTCAATCCAAGATCACAAAGATTTAAACCTATGTTTTCTTCTTCTTTTTTTTTTTTTTTTAAAGATTTTATTTATTTATTTGAGAGAGAGAGAATGAGAGACAGAGAGCATGAGAGGGAGGAGGGTCAGAGGGAGAAGCAGACTCCCTGCCGAACAGGGAGCCCGATACGGGACTCGATCCCGGGACTCCAGGATCATGACCTGAGCCGAAGGCAGTCGCTTAACCAACTGAGCCACCCAGGCGCCCCCTATGTTTTCTTCTAAGAGTTTAATTTTTAAGCTCTTACAGTTAGGTGTTTGATCAATTTTGAGTTAGTATTTGTATATAGCATGAGGAAGGGCTCCAACTTCACTCTCTTGCATGTGGTAATCCAGTTGTCCCAGCACCATTTGTTGAAAAGACTGTTCTTGCCCTATTCAGTGGTCTTGACACCATTGTTACAAATCAGATGTGGGTTTATTGTTGGACTCTCAAATCTATTCCATTAATCTATAAGTCTATCCTTATGTCAGTACCACACTATCTGGATTATTGTGGTTTTGTAGTAAGTTTTGAAATTGGGAAAGTGTGAATCTTCCTACTTTATTCTTCTTTTTTCAAGAATGTTTTGGCTATTCTGGCTTTTTTGCATTTCCAAATAAATTATAAGATCAACTTGTCAATTTCTGCAAAAAAGGCACCAATGCCCAGGCATGTAATAGTAAAACTTGCAAATCTTAGAACCAAGGAAACCATCTTAAGGGCAGTTAGGGGGAAGATATTCCTTATGTACAGAGGGAGGAACATCAAAATAACATCACACCTATCCACAGAGACCTGGCAAGCCAGAAAGGCCTAGCAAGACATATTCAGGGTACTAAATGAGAAGAACATGCAGCCAAGAATACTTTATCTGGAAAGGCTGTCATTTAGAATGGATGGAGAGATAGAGAGCTTCCAAGACCAGCAGAAACTGAAAGAATATGTGACCATTAAGCCAGCCCTGCAAGAAATATTAAAGGGGTTCTATAAAAGGAGAAAGACCCCAAGAGTGATATAGAACACAAATTTACAGAGATAGTCTATAGAAACAAGGACTTCACAGGCCACATGATGACAATAAATTCATATCTTTCAATAATCACTCTCAATGTGAACAGCCTAAATGCTCCCATAAAATGTCACAGGGTTGCAGATTGTATAAAAAGACAGGACCCATCCATATGCTGTCTACAAGACACTCATTTTGAACCTAAAGATACATCCAGACAAAGTGAAGGGATGGAGATCCATCTTCCATGCCAACGGACCTCAAGAGAAAGCTGGGGTAGCAATTCTTATATCAGACAAATTAGATTTTAAGCTAAAGACTGTAGTTAGAGACACAGAAGGACACTATATCGTTCTTAAAGGATCTATCCAACAAGAAGATTTAACAATTGTAAATATCTACACCCCCAACGTGGGAGCAGCCAACTACATAAGCCAACTGTTAACCAAAATAAAGAGTCATATTGATAATAATATGTTAATTGTCGGAGACCTTGATACTCCACTCTCAGCAATAGATCCATCTAATTGATAATAATATGTTAATTGTCGGAGACCTCGATACTCCACTCTCAGCAATAAATCAACAAAGAAACAAGAACTTTGAATGACACACTGGACCAGATGGACCTCATAGATACATACAGAACATTCCACCCTAAAACAACAGAATACTCATTCTTCTCGAGTGCACATGGAGATTTCTCCAGAATAGACCGCATACATCAGTGGCAGAGCATTTGACTGCAGAATAGACCCCATACTGGGATGTCTTTTCATTTATTTAGATCTTATTTAATTTCTGTTTTTAATTTAATTTTTATTTTTTTACATCTTCTTTATTTTGTGTTGGTGATGTTTTGTAGATTTTATTGTACAAAGTTTTAGACTTGTTTGGTAAATTTATTCCTAAATATTTTCTTCTGATGCTTTGTCAATGAATGTTTTCTTAATTTCATTTCCAAATTATTCATTGCAAACGTGTAGAAATACAGTTGATTTTTTTATATTGATTTTGTATCTTGCAACTTTTATGTATCTATTTATTAGCTCTGATAGTTTTTTGTGGCCCTGAGGATTTTCTATGTACAACATCATGTCATCTTCAGAGATGTTTTTACTTCTTTCTTTTCAATCTGGTTGCCTTTTATTCTTTTTCTTGCCCAAGAACGTATGTTGGATAAAAATGGTGAGAACTGACATTCTTGTCTTCCTCCTGATTATACAGGGAAAGTTTTTCAGTGTTTTGTCAATAAGTGTGATGTTAGCTGTGGATTTTTATCCATAGTTTCTTACGCACCAACCACACATAGTTTTTAGACTTGCCAAACTTTCCTGCCTCAGGGCCTTTGCCATCCTGCTTTTTTTCATGTTTGGCTTCTTCTCATCCTTCAAATGTCCAAAAAGCCTTTCCTGACTACCCCAGCTAAGATGGACTGCCTTCTCATAGCGGGAGGGGAAGAATGAAGCGGGGGAAATCGGAGGGGTAGACGAACCATGAGAGATGATGGACTCTGAAAAACAAACAGGGTTCTAGAGGGGAGGAGGGTGGGAGGATGGGTTAGCCTGGTGGTGGGTATTGAGGAGGGCACATTCTGCATGGAGCACTGGGTGTTATGCACAAACAATGAATCATGGAACACTACATCTAAAACTAATGATGTAATGTATGGGGATTAACATAAGAATAAAAAAAAAAAGATGGACTGCCTTCTCCAATTATTTTTCTCTAGGAGAACATCCTGTTTCCTTCATAACACTTATTCCAATCTATAGTTATTTTTATATTTATTTGCTTGTTCATTTTCTGTCTCTTCATCTATGTTTCATGAGGACAGGGACAGTTTCCATCTTGATTGCATTGTGTCTCTTGTGCCCAGAACAATAAGCACTCCACACATTCTGGTGAATGAATGAGTGAATAAATAAACACTCACCATATACTTGTGTGTCTCTGAAGTCATGTGATAGATTTTAACAAACGTGCCTGCACCTACCCACTTAAAGACTATCTTCCAGTTAGAGTAGCCACTTCAGAAACTACTGAGTTGTTTCATGATGGTACCATTTTCAAAATGTTTTTAGAATTCTTTTGTTTCTTAAATTCCACATATGAGTGAAATCTTTGGGAATTGGCTTCACAGCCTGTGGCACCTTCTTTGCATCATATCAGTTCTTAAGAAGAATATGAATTGTGTAAAATGAAATCTGTATCTGCCCTATTAGACATGCAAATGCATGATGATATGACATGGCAGTGGATTTTAGCATGCTCATTAAGAGAGCAGTCTTGTTTCTTTTTCACTAACATGTTTGGAAGTTCATTGTATGGTCCTAGAGTCAATTCACTTAGGTATGTGGAAAAGAGAAAACCTGCAGATAGCTCTTGTCTGAGATTCACATCATAGATTGCTTTTCATTTAGTCTGTAAATATGCCAGGTTGACTTTTAAGTGAGACCTCTGATCCTATCCTGGCTCTGATACCTATGGCTCTAGGACCCCAATAAGTTATTTAACCCATCCAAGCTTTAGCTTCTTTCCTGTAAAATCACTCAATTTATTGGACTTCTAATAGATGAGATGATTCTGCAAATGCTTACCACAGTGCTCGGTACATAGTAGGCTCTCAATAAATGGCAGCTGCTATCATTAGTATAACCACTTATTTAGCCCTCCCCTATCTCACAGCTAAGGAAATGGAGACTCAGTTGTTTGCCAAGAATAAGGTCAGTTGTTAAAAAACAGACTCAAAACTGGATCTGCTGGTTCACAGTCCACTTCTTTCCAATTCAACATGCAGAACTAATGAGAAACAAGTGTTGGCAAGGATGTGGAGAAAAAGGAACATTCTTTCACTGTTGGTGGGAATGCAAACTGGTGCAACCATGTGAACAAGAGTATAGAGGTTCCTCAAAAAGTCAAAAATAGAACTAACCTATGATCCAGTAATTACACTACTGGGTATTTATTTAAACAACACAAAAACACTAATTCAAAGGGATGCATGCACCCCTATGTTTATTGCAGCATCATTTACAATAGCCAACTTATGGAAACAGCCCAAGTGTCCATTCATAGGTGAATGGATAAAGAAGATGTGCTATATATACAATGGAATATTACTCAGCCATAAAAAGAATGATATCTTGTAATTTGCAACAACATGAATGAAGCTAGAGTATAATGCTAAGTGTAATAAGTCAGTCAGACAAAGACAAATACCATAAGATTTCACTTAAACGTGGAATGTAAGAAACACAACAAATGAGCAAAGAGAGAGAGAGAGAGAGAAAGTGAGAGAGAGAGAGAGACAAGCCAAGAAACAGACTCTTAACTCTTGAGAACAAAATGATAGTTACCAGAGGGGAGGTGGGTGGGGGGATAGGTGAAGTAGGGGATGGGAATTAAGGAGTGCACTTGTCATAATGAGCACTGGGTGATGTATGGAATTGTTGAATCACTATATTGTACACCTGAAACTAAGATAACACTGTATGTTAACTCTACTGGAATTAAAATAAAATTTAAAAACATGCAGAACTAGCCTCAGCTTGCAGAGCTTAACAGCTGGGGGAGCAAACTCATTTCATGGCTATAAGACAGCCAGGAAAGAATGTGGCATGTATACTTTCCTAATGAAAAGCAAACAGAAGGACCTTTTTACTCCTTTAGCTGCAAATCAGAATCCTTTTGTGCAAATTGAATTCGTTTTCTTATTACTTCAGGATAAAATAGATACCATTACCATTCTCCATCACTGTTTCCCCATTTTCCTTGCTCTGAGCATATCCCATATCTTAGAATTAGAATGGGGGACTTTAGTTGATCACAATAGTCATTGGAAAGTCATAGGGGAAAGAAAGAAAAATAACCTTCACTGATGCAAAAGAAGAAGTAAAACAAATAACCAGTAGTTAGCAATAACATTTTACTTTGAAAAATTTCCATAAGATTAGACTAGAAAGTCTTTGTGACCATATATATATATGTCTACATACAATACATATTGTATGTGTATGACTTTTTTAATGATTTTATTTCACCTGGCCTTCAGGAAAAATCATATTTGATAAGAAAGAATAGGTTGAAAATCAATTTGAGGGAAATTTGAAATTTTTAACATTTAAATACATTCTCTTAGGTAGTTTTTACAACTATTGATTATGTCATTTATTAATAGAATCTGGCCTGAGGGAAATGACTCCACAAAATGGAAAAGCAAAGAAGTTATGATTTTTTCTCCTTTATGATTATTCTGCATTAGACAGCTAAAGTTGTACCACTTATGCTTTCAACAAAGATGAGGTAGTGGGGTTAGAAATCCAGCCCAGTCCCTCACCACCTCCCCAAGTCTTCCAGAGAATGGGGTACCTTTTGTTTTTATACAAGGCCTCGCCCTTTTCACCAAGTCACATGTCCAAGCAGCTGCATCTTTCCTTAAAGGATACCTCTAACTTGTCCGAAGACACTGTATAGACTAGAATAGCTCTGATATAGGCATTATAGCCATACTAAAAAAATGGCATGGTAACACAATCTGAAATTAGCTTATAGAGTAAAATCTGTTTTGCAAGAATGAACGCTCCAACTCTTGCACACACATCCATAAAAGAAAATTAACCCTGCGTGAAAACTTAAGTTCAATCACTAGTTTATTCACTTCATTCATGCATGCATCCATCTATTTATTTAATACATGTAATAAAGAATAATGCCACTGCTGATCTAATAGATAAGGGATTTTGGAGAGACCTTTACAGATAGTGAAGGAAATTTAACCCATTGCTATTACATGCTATCACTGTGTGATTACATGCACATTATTGTGATTACCCATTAATTTATAACACTGCACATTTAGTGTGCACTGTTATAGTGCTTTCTGAATATGTGCTAAGAAAAGGCTAGCATTTTTATACAACTATATGATTAGCCCCCGGCCCCACTGTTTTCTATTTACCCTTTAAAGAAAACCCTGGCTGAGTGTTTGCTACTCTATCAATTGTTAAATTCCTTGGACGGGTCTTTTTGGGTGGCTGACTGAGCTCATTAGGCCTCCACACCCAGCACAGACAGCTTAGCCAGCAGGTTTATTTTTATATAAACAACGTGACTGAATGGTGTGCTGTGTTATATTACTTTTCTTGAGTCTTTACCCCTAGATGAGTTCTCTTTTTATTTTTATTTATACCCACAATGAAAGCATATCAGAGCTTTTCAGTGAGCAACCAATTTTTTTTAAGAGCATGGCTCTGATTTCCATGGGTGCCCTTTTTGAAATCCTAGGGCTTAGTGCTTTATGTATTAATCATGTCCAGCTTTTACTTCACAGATTAATTAAACTATCCAGTGAAAACATTGCAAACAATTCAAACTTCCTTTCTTCCTTTTACTTAAAGATGTTTTTTTAGACAGTGTTGAGAAAGACTCCCCACTTCAGCAAGAAGAGGATGATACTGACATGGGGCTGGTTTTGTATGGAAGTCATTACAGATTAACCAGGTTCTCCAGGTTCTCCAACTCTTACTGCTTGATGGAGTTACTGATGAGTTGTTCAGAGAAGGTCATATGATCAGATAGGAAACAATGAGACACAATGAATCCTTGGTTAGGTGGGAATGCTGGGACAAGAGCTCTCACTATTTTCTACTGGACATGAATGTGCAAAGATGTATCTTTAAGACTTCTAGGAAGTCACTTGAGACCACTGTGGGACAGGAACTAGATTTGGATGGCTTTGGCCTCTGGGTCCAGCCAAGCCTATAAAGTCAGATATACCCTTGGATTTTTCAGTTATATAAGCAATTCTCATTTTGCTTCATCTAGTCTCGGTTAGAATGAACAACTGTACAGGGTTGTAGGTGTGAGGAAGTACATGAGTTGAGGTCATATTTGCTGACACTGGGGCATCATTGAGATAGTTTGGAATCCCTCCCAGTTTCCCTAGATCTCAAGACTCTACCTCTTTAAGAGGACTTATACACAACTAATGAATCGTTGAACACTACAACAAAAACTTATGATATACTATGTGCTGGCTAACTGAACATAATAATAATAATAATAAAAAGAAGACTTTGAAAGGTTTAGCAGCTACTCTTGAGCTAATCCTCATTCTACTCTACCCTAGTCCCAAGCTTGGCCAACACTATCTCTCTTGCAGCTCCAAGGAATGTGGAAGAAGCCTCAGGATCATCATCCCTTTATAGTTCCTCCTTATAAACAGAACTCAGAGTCCATATTGTTGGAATCATCATTAGTGTCTGAGGTGACTTTAAAAAAGACATGAAACCTGGAATAAAACTGTCTCACCTCATTTGTATATTAGCAAGTCTCAACCTGGAATTGAGTGACCTAAAGAAGTAGGGTGAGGAATATGTTCAGTGTCAAATTTGCAGGTGATGAGATAATTTTATTTTCTTACATTGGGTCTGACTTCTTAAAATTGATTCATGAAAGAAGAAATTCAGGAGATAAAATGGTTACATATTTCTGAGGGTTAAAAATGCCAGCAAGTGCTTTTTGGTAATATTTGAACATGCATATGGAAGACTGAAGAGTATTTCTTTAGTTAGATGTACTCATAACATTTAAAACATGGTTATTTGGGTTTATTCAGTGTGTGAAAATTTCCACTCTTTATACTTAAGACATGTGACCACATAAATATAGTCAATTTATCTTGACAAAGAAGCAAACACAATACAATGGAGCAAAAATAGTCTTTTTAACAAGTAGTGCTGGAACAACTGGATATTCACATGCAAAAAGATAAATCTAGATACAGACCATATACCCTTCACAAAAATTAACTCAAAGTGCATCACAGTCCTGAATATAAAATGCAAACTATAAAACCCCTAGAAGACAACAAAGAAGAAAACTTGCATGGCCTTGTACTTTTTAGATTTGATAAGTTGAACTCCATTAAAATTTTAAAATTCTGCTCTGCAAAAGACACTGTCAAGAGAATGAGAAAATGGCAGACTGGGAGAAAATATATGTGAAAGATACAACTAATAAAGGACGGTTATCCAAAATATAAAAAGAATTCTTAAAACCCAACAATAAGAAAACAATCTGGTTAACAAATGAGCCAAAGTCTTTGACAGACACCTCATCAAAGAAGATCTACAAATGGCAAATAAGCATATGAAAACATGCTCCACATGATGTGCCATCAGGAAAATGCAAATTAAAACAACAATGAGACACTATACACCACCTATCAGAATGGTCAAAATCCAGAACACTAACAATGCCAAATACTGGAAATGATATGGAGCAACAGAAACTCCCATTCATTGCTGATGGAAATGCAAAATGGTACAGCTACTTTGGAAGACAGTTTGGTGACTTCTCACCAAACTAAATATACTCTTAACATAAAATCTAGTACTCACACTCCTTGTTCTTTATCCAAAGGGGTTGGAAACTTACACCCATGTAAAACCCTGCACACAGATGTTTATAACAACTTTATTCATAATTGTCAAAACTTAGAAGTAATCAGGATGTCCTTCAGTAGCTGAATGGATGATAAACTTGGTACATCCAGATAATGGAATATTATTCAGCACTAAAAAGAAATGAGCTAGGGAGCCATGAAAAGATATGGAGGAAGCTTAAATGCATATTACTAAGTGAAAGAAGCCAATCTGAGGAGGCCACATACTATATGAGTCCAACTATATGACATTTTAGAAAAGGTAAAACTATGAAGATAATAAAAAGATCATTGGTTGCCTGGGTTAGGGGGAGGAAGGCGGGAAGTACAGAGTATTTCTAGGGCAATGAAAATACTCTATAAGATACAATAATGATGCATACATGTCGTTGTGCATTTGCCCAAGTCCATGGAATATTCACTTATGAAGAGTGAACCCTAATGTAAACTATGGGCTTTGGGTGATAATAACGTGTCAGTTTAGGTTCATCAGTTGTAACAAATGTACCACTCTTGTGGGAGATGTTAACGGCAAGGAGGGACTATGCATGTGTGGGGCAGGGAGAATATGGGAAATCCCTGTACCTTTTACTAAGTATTTCTGTGAAAATAAAACTGTTCTAAAAATAGTCTATTAAAAAATAAATAAAAAAGATATGTGTTCTTCTCTATATGTATATTTCAATGAAAAGGTTTTTAAAATCTTGGTTGTTACAGTGTCAAAACAGTAAAATCATCTGAATCTTCATATCGATTAAATAATTTAAAATGTAGATACTATATGTGCCCTATCCCAATTATATGGCCCAGTGTATGTATTAAATTTGGCATAAACTGAGTTGTGTGAGAATACTGCTTTTATTTCACTTAGAGAAAATTACTAGGGAAATCTGAATGTGATAGTTACAAAGTATCTGTTATTAGTTAGGAACCATCTAAAATAAAGACTACAAGTCCCCCATCTGTTCAAATTCTTCATTTTCTCTTGTTTATAACTTGTGATTTTTTACTACTGAAAAGAAATTTTTTTGAATGTCTTTTAGGATAGTCTCAGTGTGTCTTTCCAGGTTTCCACTGTAACTCTTCTGTGTGTATAAAAGACTCTTCTAGGATTTGCTTTGGCCTAATCATTTTTGCTATGTGCTTTTGAGCAGAACAGTTTATTTATTCATGATGCCGATTCCAACTTAATTCTCTGGGAGTGGGACTGACATTACATATAAAGCACTTTAAGCTTTTCAGAAGTCAAGCACTGAAAAAACTATAATGTTTTGTTGCAGTTGTTTCTCTATTGTTTATTTAAGCACTCAAATATTGCTAGTCTTAGAAAAGTTCTTTTTTCGGGGGGGGCGGAGCAAGATGGCGGAGGAGTAGGAGACCTGGATTTCGTCTCCTCTCAGGAATTCAGCTGGATAGGGATCAAACCATTCTGAA
>NC_138369.1:22664353-22689543 GCF_054177405.1 Leptonychotes weddellii
AAAAAAAAAAAAAGAAAAAAGTTAAAAAAAAATTAACTTTGAAAGACTAAAGAATCATGGTAAAAAAGCCATGAATTCTATGTGCAGTATTCCCCTAGCGCTGGAGTTCTGCTGTTCTCATTGATCGGTAAACTTGGTCTTGGCTGGCTGTTCTGTCTGATCTTCTGGGGAGGGGCCTGTTGCCGTGGTTTCCAGATGTCTTTGCCAGAGGTGGAATTGCCCCGCCCTTGCCCCCTCCCGGCTAAGTAATCTGCTCGGGTTTGCTCTCTGGAGCTTTTGTTCCCTGCGAACTTTCCGTACAGCTTTGGAGGCAGAGAGTGAAAATGGCGGCCTCCCAATCTCCGCCCCAGAGGAGCCAAGAACTTGGGACCCCACTCCTCAGTGAGCCCCCAGAGAAAAGCCGTCAGTCACTCCCATCTCCCCGGTCTCCAGCCGCACTCCGTGCTCACCCCAGTTTCCCCTATTATTAACATCTTGCATTAGTATAGTATGTGTGTTACAATTAATGAACTAATATTGATATATTGTTAATAACTAAAGCTCAGACTTTATTCAGATTTCCTTAGTTTTTACCTAATGCCCTTTCTCAGTTTCAGAATCTCATCTAGAACACTACATTAAATTTAGTTGTGGTGTCTCCTTAAGCTCCTCTTAACTGTGAAAGTTTCTTAGATTTTCCTTGTTTTTAATGACCTTGAGAGTTTTAATGAGTACTGATGATATATTTTGTAGAATGCTGTTCATTTGGGATATTTTGATGTTTTTCTCATGATTAGCCTGGAGTTTTTGGTAGGAAGACAACAAAAATAAAGTACCATCTTGTCACATTCTATCAAAGGAAGATACTATCAATATATGACATCACTGTTGATGTTGATCTTGACACCTGGCTGAAGTAGTGTTTGTCCAGTTTCTTCATTGTATCTTTACTCTTTTTATCCCCCTTTCCCTACTGTGCTCTTTGGAAAGAAGTCACTATGCACAGCCCATATTAAGGAGGGGAGAATTATGCACCCACCCCCACCTGGAGAGTAGAGTAGCTGTATAAATTATATGGAATGCTCCATGAGAGATTTGTCTATTCTCGCATATGTATGTATATATGTATGTATGCATGTTCATATGAATGTATTTACCATTTACCTATGTCAGTATGGACTCATGGATATTTAGTTTATACTTTGGGCTATAATCCAATACTTCCTTATTTTTTGTTGCTCAAATTGTTACAGCTTGGCCATTGTGATCTCTTTTAGTTGGCTATCATGTCCTTTTGACATACACTCCTTATTGGAGTTCTTTTTTTTTTTGAGTACTTTCTTACTTTCTGGCACTATAAGATGCTCTAGATTCATTTTAGAAATTTCCTGTCCCTGTCTCAATCTGCCTATAATTAAAATTAGAATCAGTAGGGTCTAGAATCAGATTGTCTTATTTCAAATCCTGGCTTAACCATTTGCCAGCTATGTGATCTAGAACTGTTTCACCTTTTGAGGGATAGGTGGGACCCAGTTTCCTCTTCTGTTCCAGCTTTTTCAGAGCAGGGACTTTTTTTCTTTTTTTCTCTATTATATCCCCAGTACCCAGAATTGTGTCTGGTACATAGTGGTGCAATCAAGAAATATCTGTTGAGTGAATATAAATTCAGGGAAGCAAGAAATAGAAATAGCTTTGTTTCTCATTTTGTCCTAAAATATTTGTCTAAGTTATTATTTTCAATTTAATTTCATTATTATCAAAGTAATATATGCATATGGCTTAAAGATTTAAATAGTTCTTCAGTATTTGAAACAAAATAACCATGTTCTAACTCATTCCCTGAGGCAACCACTTTCAATTTCCTTAGCTGATTATTTTAGATACCTATCTCGTTATGTCTAAATAACATGTTTTTATTGTTGCTGCTTGATTTATAAATTTTATTCATTGTCTATTCATTTCCAGCAATGGGGGATGAGGATCTAGCACCACACACTGTATCTTGTCTTCCCATTCTGCTTTCGATATCTGCCAGAGACCATTAGGATCACACCTTAAATCAAGTTAAGTTTACTATTTGCTGCAACAAAGGAGACCCTACGTGATGCAAAACAAAGGTGAGTTTCAAAAGGTGCTAATGAAGGGGGGTTATAAAATTTGGGTGATCTTAGCAGGGACTGGTCAGAATTTGTAAATTAAGGAGCTGATGGAACATCAGTCGTTTTATTTTTTAGAATACATGAGGCTATGTGGAATTACCTTTGCATCAGTTTATTTGTGGTCTTATATATAGGAGTCTGAATAAACTGGTGTTAATTGTGAGAGTCTATAATGAATATCATAATTTGGCTTGGTACAGTTCTGTGAATCAGTATACTTTTACAAGACATAATTTCTGACTTAATTCTTAATTTCTAACAACCTAGCTTCCAGAAGAGCTGCTTTTCAATTTATCACTCTCAAAATAGTTCTATCAAAACTGGTTAAAATAATATTTGGTATTTACATTTCTACAACTTTTTTGGAAGTGGAGCCATGTAGTATACTTTTATTTCTTTCCCTTTTCTTGCTTTACTGTCTTATATGTAGACATTTAGTGGACAGGTATTACTAGTGGAACAGGCTCAGAACAGTTCTTACAACCTGATCTGTAAACTTGCAGAAGTCCCTGCTCTCTGTTTTTTAACTTGTTTCACACTGTGTATGAAAAGTTGAATGAAATAAATCCAACAATACTCCTGAAATTGGCTATATTGCCCTTTAGGTAATATCAAGTCAGAAGTCTTGCTAAGCTAATAGCTGGTCATGGGATCAATTTTGGAATCAATATAATAGGTATCTTTATTTTTATTGGTTGTTAGTCTTATTATTCAGTTGTAAATGTTCCTTGTATATTCTTGATATGAGAGTTTTGTCATATATTTGGATCTTATTTTTTATTTTGAATATTTTATCTTAGTCTGTGGCTAGCAGTCTCACTTTTTTTTTTTGCCCCCAAAATCTTTTTTTTTTATTTTAATTCCAACATAGTTAACATACAGTGTTACATAAATTTCAGATATACATTATAGTGATTTAACAATTCTATACATTACTCAGTGCTCATCATGATAAGTGCAGTCTTAATCCCCTTCCCCTATTGCACCCATCCCCCTCCCCTCTGGTAACCATCTGTTTGTTCTCTATAGTTAACAATGTAGATGGAGCTAGAGAGTGTTATGCTAAGCAAATAAGTCAGTCAGAGAAAGACAAATACCATACAATTTCACTCATATATGAAATTTAAGAAACAACACAAATGATCATTGGGGTAAAAAAGAGAGAGGAAAACCAAGAAACAGACTCGTCACTATAGAGAAATACAATGGATTTCTGTATATTAATTTTGTATCCTGTGACCTTACTGAATTCATTTATCAATTCTAGTAGTTTTTGGGTGGAGTCTTTAGGGTTTTCTATATATAGTATCATGTCATCTGCAAATAGTGAAAGTTTTACTTCTTCCTTACCAGTTTGGATGCCTTCTAAACCTAGATTTGTGGAGGGTTTTTATCATGAATGGATGTTGTACTTTGTCAAATGCTTTTTCTGCATCTATTGAAATGATCATATGGTTCTTATCCTTTCTCTTATTGATGTGATATGCTGAATAATTTGTGAATATTGAGCCCTTCTTCCATCCCAAGAATAAATCTCACTCAATCATGGTGAATGATTTATTTTAAAAGACTTATTTATTTATTTGAGAGAGAGAGAGAGGGGGGAAAGGGAGAGGAGAGAATCTCAAGCAGACTCCCTGCTGAGCACAGAGCCTGACATGGGGCTTGATCTCAGGACCCTGAGATCATGACCTGGGCTGAAATCACAAGTTGGACGCTTAAACCACTGAGCCACCCAGGCGCCCCATGGTGAATGATTTTCTTTAGTGTATTGTTGGATTCGGTTTGCTAATATTTTGTTGAGGATTTTTGCATTTATGTTCATCAGAGATATTAGCCTGTATTTCTCTTTTTTGGTAATGTCTTTATCTGGTTGGTTTTGGTATCAGGGTAATGCTGGCCTCATAAAATTAATTTGGAAGCTTTTTTTCCTCTTCTATTTTTTGGAATAGTTTGAGAAAAACAGGTATTAGTTCTTTGTATGTTTGGTAGAAGTCACCTGTGAAACTGCCTGGTCCTAGACTTTTGTTTGTTGGAAGCTTTTGGATTACTGATTAAATTTCTTTCCTGGTAATTGGTTGATCTTTGCAAAGACCACTCCTGGTTTCATTGATGTGTTTGTTTTATTGTTTTTTTAGTTTCTATTTTGTTTATTTATGCTCTAATCTTTATTATTTCCTTCCTTCTACTGCTTTGGGTTTTGTTTGTTCTTTTTTCTAGCTCCTTTAGGTTGTTTATTTGAGATTTTTCTTTCTTCTTGAGGTAGGCCTGTATTGCTAATAATGTCCCTCTTAGGACCACTTTTGCTGCATTTCAAAGATTTTGGACCATTTTGTTTTCATTTTCATTTGTCTGCACATGTTTTTTGATTTCCTCTTTGATTTCTTGGTTGACTCATTTATTGTTTAGTAGCATGTTTTTTAACCTCCTTGTATTTGTATTCTTCCCAGATTTTTTCTTGTGGTTGATTTCTGGTTTCATAGCATTGTGGTTGGAAAAGATACATGGTATGTTTTTGATCTTTTTGAATTTGATGAAACTTGTTTTGTGGCCTAATGTGTGGTCTCTTTTGGAGAATGTTCCATATGCACTTGAAAAGAATGTGTATTCTGAATTACTTTAGCTTTTGTTTGTCTTGGAACCTGTTTATCTCTCCTTCTATTCTGAATGGTATCCTTGCTGGATAGAGTATTCTTTGCCCAGTGTTTTTTTCTGTGCAGCAATTTGAATATATCATGCCCCTCTCTTTTGGCCTACAAAGTTTCTGCTGAAAAACCCACTGATAGCCTTATGAGGTTTCCCTTGTATGTAACTATTTTCTTTTCTCTTGGTGCTTTTAAAATTCTCTCTTTATCACAACTTTTTATCATTTTAATTACCATATATCTTGGTGTAGACCTCTTTGGGTTGACTTTCTTAGGGGATCTCTGTGCCTGTTGGATTTAGATTTCTATTTCCTTCTCCAGATTCAGGAAGTTTTCAGCTTTTCTTCCTTTCTTTTTTTTTTAAGACTGTATTTATTTATTTGTCAGAGAGAGAGAGAGCACAAGCAGGGGGAGCAGCAGGCAGAGCAGGCGGAGAGAGAAGCAGGCTTCCCACTGAGCAAGGAGCCCAATGCAGTACTCGATTGCAGGACCCTGAGATCATGACCTGAGCTGAAGGCAGCCACTTAACTGACTGAACCACCCATGTGTCCCTCAGCTTTTATTTCTTCAAATAAATTTTCTACCCCCTTTTCTCTCTCTTCTCCTTCTAGGATTCCTATAATGTGAATGTTATTATGCTTGATGGTGTCCCTATGTTCCTTAAGTCTATTATCATTTATTATTATTATTTTTCTCCCCTGTCATATATATATGATAGAATATTACTCAACCATCAAAAAGAATGAAATCTTGCCATTAACAATGATGTGGATAGAACTAGAGGGTATTATGCTAAGTGAAATAAGTCAGTCAGAGAAAGACAAACACCATATGATTTCATTCATATGTGGAATTTAAGAAACAAAACAGCCATTCTGACTGGTGTGAGGTGATAGCTCATTGTGGTTTTGATTTGTATTTCCCTGATGCTGAGTGATGTTGAGCATTCTTACATGTGTCTATTAGCCATTTCTATGTCTTTTAAGAAATGTCTATTCATCTCTTCTGCCCATTTCTTGACTGGATTTTTTGTTTTTTTGGGTGTTGAGTTTGATAAGTTCTTTGTAGATTTTGGATACTAGCCCTTTATCTAATAATGTCATTTGCAAATATCTTCTCCCATTCCATAGGTTGCCTTTTAGTTTTGTTGATTGTTTCCTTTGTTATGCAAACATAACTCTAACTATGTTATAGTTCATTTTTGCTTTTGTTTCCCTTGCCTCTAAGACATGTCTAGCAAGGAGTTGCTATGGCTACAGCTGAAGAGGTTGCTGCTTGTGTTCTTCTCTAGGATTTTGATGGGTTCCTGTCTCACATTTAGGTCTTTCATCCATTTTGAGTTTATTTTTGTGTATGGTAAGAAAGTGGTCCAGTTTCATTCTTCTGGATGTGGCTGTCCGATTTTTCTAACACCATTTGTTGAAGAGACTGTCTTTTTTCCATTGGATCTTCTTTCCTGCTTTGTTGAAGATTAGTTGACCATGGAGTTGAGGGTCTATTTCTGGGTTCTTTACTCTTCTCCCTTGACCTATGTGTCTGTTTTTGTGCCAATACCATACTGTCTTGATTATTACAGCTTTGTAATATGGCTTGAAGTCTGGAACTGTGATGCCTCCAGCTTTGGTTTTCTTTTTCAACATTAATTTGGCTCTTAATGGTTATTTCTGGTTCCATACAAATTTTAGGATTGTTTGTTCCAGCTCTATGAAAAATGCTGATGGAATTTTGATAGGGATTCCACTGAATGTGTAGATTGTTTTGGATAGCATAGACATTTTAACAATATTTGTTCTTCCAACCCATGAGTATGGAATGTTTTTCCATTTCTTTGTGTCTTCCTCAATTTCTTTCAAAACTCTTCTATAGTTTTCAGAGTACAGATCCTTTAGCTCTTTGTAGGTTTACTCCTAGGTATCTTATGGTTTTTGGTGTGTTTGCATATGGGATCAGTTCCTTGATTTCTCTTTCTGCTGCTTCATTGTTAGTGTATAGAAATGCAACTAACTTCTGTACATTGATTTTATATTCTTTCAATAAATGGAGCAAGAACTGGATATCTGTATAGGAAAAAAAAGGTGAGCCTCAACCCCCACTTCTCACCATATATAATATAAGCTCAAAATGAGCATATCATAATAAATGGGTCTACTAATAAGAAGATCTAAAAATTGTAAATATTTATGCCCCTAACTTGGGAGCAGCCATCTATATAAACCAATTAATAACAAAATTAAAGAAACACATTGATAAGGATACAATAATAGTAGGGGAATTTAACACCCCACTGACAGCAATGGACAGATCATCAAAGCAGATGATAAACAAGGAAACAAGGGCTTTAAATGACACACTGGACCATATGGACTTCACAGATATATTTAGAGCATTTCATCCTAAAGCAACCAAATGCACATTCTTCTTGAGTGCACATGGAACATTCTGCAGAATAGATCCCCATACTGGGTCACAAAGAAGGTCTCAACTGGTACAAAAAAGATTGAGATTATACCATACGTATTTTCAGACCACAATGCTTTAAAACTTGAACTCAATCACAAGAGGAAATTTGGAAGGAACACAAAAACATGGAGGTTAAAGAGCATTCTACTAAAGAATGAATGGGTTGGGCGCCTGGGTGGCTCAGTCATTAAGCGTCTGCCTTCGGCTCAGGTCATGATCCCAGGGTCCTGGGATCGAGTCCCACATCGGGCTCCCTGCTCGGCAGGAAGCCTGCTTCTCGCTCTCCCACTCCCCCTGCTTGTGTTCCTGCTCTCGCTATCTCTCTCTCTGTCAAATAAATAAATAAATAAATAAATAAATAAATAAATAAAAAGAATGAATGGGTCAACCAGGAAATTAAAGAAGAATTAAAAAGTACATGGAAACAAATGAATATGAAAACAAGACCATTCAAAACTTTGGGATGCAGCAAAGGTGGTCCTAAGAGGGAAGCATATAGCCTGTATTGCTTTCTCAAGAAACAAGAAACATCTCAAATACACAACCTAAACTTACACCTAAAGGAGCTATAAAAAGAAAAGCAAATAAGCCTAAATCCAGCAGAAGAAGAGAAATAATAAAGATTAGAGCAGAAATCAATGATAAAGAAATTTTAAAAAAGTAGAAACAGATCAACAAAACTAGGAGCTGGTTCTTTGAAAGAACTAATAAGATTGATAAACCCCTAGCCAGACTTATCAATAAGAAAAGAGAAAGGATCCAAACAAACAAAATCATGAATGAAAGAGGAGAGATCACAACCAACACCAAAGAAATACAAACAATTATAAGAGAATAATATGAGTAATTATATGACAACAAATTAGGCAATCTGTAAGAAATGGGTGCATTCCTAGAGACATATTAACTAGCTAAGAGGATCCAACAGTACATTAAAAGGATTATTCACCACGACCAAGTGGGATTTGTTCCTGGGTTGCAAGGGTGGTTTAACATCCACAAATCAATAAATGTGATATACCGCATTAATAAAAAAAAGGACAAGAACCATATGATACTCTCAGCAGATGCAGAAAAAGCATTTGACAAAGTATAGCATCCTTTCTTGATAAAAACTCTCTGCAGTGTAGGGATAGAAGGAATATATCTCAATATCATAAAAGCCATATATGTAACACCCCCAGAGAATATCATCCTCAATGGGGAAACACTGAGAGTTTTCCCCTAAGGTCAGAAACACGACAGGGGTGTCCACTCTCACCACTGTTGTTCAACATAGTGCTGAAAGTCCTACTCAGCAACCAGACAACAAAAAATAAATAAATAAAAGGCATCCAAATTGGCAAAGAAGTCAAACTCTCACTCTTTGCAGACGATATGATATTCTATGTGGAAAACCAGAAAGATTCTACACCAAAATGGTTAGAATTCATACGGGAATTCAGCAAAGTGGCAGGATATAAAATCAATGCACTCTGAAAACTATAGAAGAGTTTTGAAAGAAATTGAGGAAGACACAAAGAAATGGAAAAACATTCCATACTCAATGGTTGCTTGGTAGATATCACCAGTGAGCCCATCTGGGTAGTGCTTTTTGTTTTAGGAGGTTATTAATAATTAATTCAATATCTTTAATAGATATAGGCCTATTCAGATTGTCTATTTCTTCTTGTTTGAGTTTTGGCAAGTTGTGTCTTTCAAGGAATTAGTCCATTTCATCTGGGTTATTAAATTTGTGTGCATAGCATGTTCATAGTATTCCTTTCTTATTCTTTTAATGTCCATAGGATCTATAGTTATGTCTCCTTTTTCATTTCTGACATTAGTAATTTGTATCCTCTCTTTCTTTCTTAGTCTTTGTAAAGGTTTATTGATTTTATTGATTTTTTTTCAAAGAACCAGCTTTTAGCTTCATTGATTTTCTCTAATGATTTCTTGTTTTTAATTCCATTGATTTCTGATGTAGTTCTTATTATTTCTTTTCTTGTGCTTACTTTGGATTTAATTTGCTCTTCTCTTTCTTGTTTCCTAATGTGGAAACTATTACTATTAATTTTAGATCTTTCTTCTTTTCTACCCAGACAAGAGAAAATAAGTAAAAGTATGAGAATCTGAAAAAATAAAAATGATCTCTATTTCAAATTATATTATTTTATATCTGGAAAGCCTAAAACATCAGTGGGAAAACTAATACAAGTTAATAAGAGAATTTAGTAAAGTAGGTTATAAAATTAATATTCAAAACAATAGCCTTATTATGTAGAGAGAGAAACCATTTAGAAGATGTAATAGAAGAGAAGATACCAATTATTATAACCAAAATAAAATATCTAGGCATAAAATTAAGAAGTATCTAAAACATGTAATGAAGAAAACTATAAAAATAGTCCTGAAAGACAGAAAAATTAACTTGAACATGTAAAAAGCTTTACCATATACTTGAATAGAAAGAGGAAGCATCATAAAGATGTCAATTTTCTCTAAGTTAATTTATAAATTTAACAGAATTCCAATAAACTATTATCACGTTTTTTCCCTTGGGGATAGAGAAGTTGATTATAAAGTTCATTTAAATGAATAGTCAAATATATGTAGGAAGTCACTGAGAACGGAGAGCAATGGGAGTAGAATAGACCTACCTTATATATTGTGTAAGGCTGATGAATCACAGACCTGTACCCCTGAAACAAATAATACATTATATGTAAATAACAAAAAAAGAAGAAAAAACATAATTAAAACAGTGAGATCATGGTGCCTGATAGACAGACGGAATAATAGAGCAGAATAGAAAACCCACAACACTATAGGTTGTCATGTACACTATAAAGGCACATCCCAAATTAGTGGGAAATGATGAACTTTTAATAAGTGGTATTGTGATAAACTGGATCGCCATGGGGAAATATATGAAATATATGAAATATTCCTAATACTGAATATAATGTTAAATTTCAAACAGATTAGAGATTTAAATGTTAAAATAAAATAAATCATATGAGTGGTAGGAGACATATGAGTGAAATCCTCATGAAATCCAAAAGGGAGAAGATTGTTAATCTGATAAAAAAGACTTTTGCAAAAACAAGAAAAGGAAGTATTTTTACCATATGTAAAAAGACAAAGGACAAATCTTTTTTTTTTTTTTAAAGATTTTATTTATTTATTTGTCAGAGAGAGAGAGTGGAGAGCACAAGCAGGGAGAGCGGCAGGCAGAGGGAGAAGCAGGCTCCCCTCTGAGCAAGGAGCCCGATGTGGGACTTGATCCGAGGACCCTGAGATCATGACCTGAGCTGAAGGCAGACGCTTAGCTGGCTGAGCCACCCAGGCATCCCAAAAGACAAATCTTTAAAAATTGCAACTTTTATCACAGACCAAATACTAATATGTAAATAGTATCTGAAATGGGAAAGAAAAAGGGCCAGCAACTCTATAGAAAAATGGGTTAGTAATTTGAATAGTCAATTCATGAAAATTACTGCAAATGGTCCTTAACTATGAAAATGAAGCTTAACCTCATTTCTCATTAACAGCAAGAGAAATGCAAATTAAAACTCCCTAAAACAAAATTCTCATCTATCATATTGGCAGAAGTCCAAAAGTTTGACAACTTACATTATTGGTGAAGCTATGGAGAAATTAATGTTGTTGTATATTGCTGAAAGGAATCAAAATAATAAAATAATTTGAAGGGGAATTTGTCAACATCTAGAAAAATTACATATACATTTATACCTTGATCCAGCAATCTAACTTCTAGAGCTCTAGAAGATACAGTAGCAAAAGCAGTATAGTAGCAAAAATACATGAAGCATAAGCAAAAAGCTCTTCCCTTCAGCATTATTCATAATAGCAAAAGAAATTTCCAAATATTCATCAGTAGGGCACTTGTGAGCACTGCACAATAAATTATCAGGCAGCCGTAAAAGATAATGAGTAATATCTTTTTTTTTTTAAGATTTTATTTATTTATTTGTGTGAGAGAGAGAGAGCACAGCTGGGGAAGGGGCAGAGGGAGAGGGAGAAGCAGGCTCCCACTGAGCGGGGAGCCCGATGCAGGGCTCAATCCCAGGACCCTGAGATCATGACCCAAGCTGAAGGCACACACCCAACCGACTGAGCCACCCAGGCGTCCCATGAGTAATATCTTCTATAGAGGATCTCCAGTATGTGTTGTATAAATGAGAAAAGTAAGGTGCAGAAAAGTGTGCATTGTATGTTACCATTTTTTAAAGGGAGGGTATAGGAATACATATATATTTGTGTATGTTTGTGCGTATATATATATATGCATATATATATTTAATTGAAGGATAAATAAAAATATTGATTTTTCTTTGGGAGAAAGAGTAAACAATATGAAGGAGACAGAAATAGAAGCTAGACTTCTCTGATCATACTCTGATTTACAGATTTGAGTTTGTATCAATGTAAATATTTTATATAATTATAAACAAAATGGAATTAAAAATGATCCTAAAAATCAGAAGCAAAATAAAACAAATGTCTAAATGTTTAGACAACTCTCCCAAGAGTTGGTGGCAAAATCACAAAAGGAGAGTTATTTCAGTTATATGTATATGTTGTGGGTGATTGAATTAAAGTTGACTGTATATCCCTAGTGGATTATATTCAAAATAAAAAACAGAAAAGACAAAATAATCTTTTTGGTAAACATTGTTGGTATAATAATAAGCACTTTTCTGAGATTGGGGAGTGGGTATTGTGGAATATAATATAATAATAGGAATTTGAGAGCTGGGATATTTTGTAGAGGAGAAAGAAGATACAGATAGTAAGATTTATGAGATTAATAAAAGTCTTGTGGTCCTGAATTTGAATTGGAATTATCAATATAAACACATGCTTTATTCCATTATTTTTTTTAAAAAAGCATTTTCTAGCCCTTTCCACTAAAATAAACTGAAAAACAATAATAGACCCATAGCAATGAATACCTTTAGAGTCCTTATTGTGGTCTCTACATCTCAGTTCCCACTAAAAGAAACCAGAGCTTGATGAAGAAATGGCAGATTCCAGAATCTTGGGCAGAGAATTTACAAGATAAGCCTGAAACATCTTATCATATCAAAAAGTAAGATAAGTGCCAAAGGTCACTCATGTTGTGACAGAGGGATATGGGGAATGTAGGAGCTATTTTGAACAGGATCTTTTTGGACAAAGTATGCAACACAGCAGGAAAATAATTGCAGTGATTGAAGCATAGCAAATGGGTTTACATTCATAAGTTTATAATGATAAAAAGAAATTAGTGGCCACTTTTGGAGAATTCTAGGTAATCAACTCATTATTCTGAAAAAATAACTAATAAAGACAAAGTATCAAATATTTATTCTTATTTTCCCATTCAAATTGTATCCCTGAGTAATTAAATATTTGATGAGGGGAATTTGTGTATTTATAAGAGTATCCCAGCTATTAAATAAAGAAGGAAGAATTACAGTATCATTATTTTGTAGTCTTAATAAATTAATGGATTTCAGCAATGACCATCATTAGTTGCTGATATCCTATACAAAAAATCAATCAGAAATCAACCTCCTAATGGAAGTACATGACATCACTTAAACTATCTTTGCCAGGTGAAATCTAAAAGTTGCTAGATCTAACAACCAATCTATTAGGAGATACTAAAAGCAGAGGAACATGTTGAATTACACCATGAGGATGGTTTATTACACATTGAATAAAAGAAATTTCTGAGTTGGTGAGGTACTTACAAGAGAAAAAGAAAATTGAGGGAAAGCTTTTTTTATTTTTTGCATGCAGGAACCCGCAAAAATATCAGCTAATCAAAGTAGAAGGCATTGTAGAATTAGGAAATCCCTCTTTTGCATCTATCTATGTAATACTTGAATTAGGCAATGATCATCAATAGAGGCACTAACTATTGGATCAAAGGTGGTTGTGGAATGGAATATTCATGCCATTGTGAAATACCTTCCCAGAGATCAAGTTCTAATTACAAGAAGGAAAAGTGTACTTTCAGCAAGTGATCAAATTTATTCTTACCTGTAGAGGTACCGCTACCAATGACAATAATATTGGAACCTGATAATGATGCATTAAGAAGTACATATTACTTATCTAGTGTTCTTAGGGAAAAAAGTTACGACTAAATCTAATAGTGAGAAGATAATAAGACAACTTCATAATATGATGGCCTGGACTCTTAAAAAAACCAGTGTCATGAAAAACAGACAATGAAAAAACTGTTCTAAATTAAAAGAGACTAAAGAGACAAAATGAACAAATGCCATGACTGAAACTTGATTTGGATTCTGCATGTGGGAAAATGTGATACAGAAGACATTTTGGAGGCTTCCGAGATTACTTAAATGAGGACAGCATATTAGATGATGTTATTGAATTACTCTTAATTATCTGAGTATGATAATGGTATTGTGGTTATGTAGGAAAATATCTGAACTCTTAGGAGATTCTGGCTAGAGTATTTAGGGGTGAAGTGTGGCAATATCTGCAACTTACTTTTAAATGGTTCCTAAAACATACACATATGTGTGTATATATGTATTGAAGGAGATAAAAAATGTGGCAAAATATTAAGATTGGTGAAACTTTGTGAAGGTGTACAGGTGTTTATGGCAGTGTAGATTTGTCTTTTTTATATCTATTTGAACATTTTTTCTAGTAAAAAATTGAAAAAAATTAAAAAAATATTACTTATTATCTTAAGAATTATGTGTTTACTTAAAGCTTATTAACATGAATATTTAAAAATCTTTTAATATAAGGCCAATTACTTCTCTTTAAGTAAGGCATAGCTAATTGGAGTTCTGAATCTATCTTGCATACATTACACCATAATTATAAGGATGTCCATTTTCAGTTACTGTAAAACTAAGTAAATTCAGTTGCAAAGCAGTGAGAAAAAATTCTTCTAGATTTATTTTTTTCCTCTAGTATTTTACATTTATCTCTTCTATAATACATTTTTATTTGAATCTTTTCAAGGCATTTAGACTGGTTTTTTATAGAAGAAGCAACTCTTTCTTCTTACATTTACATTTCATTAGTTTACGTGACATGTAATTAAATGTTATAATTAAAATGAATACAACTGATATTAGCAAGGGGACAAATACACTTAACTCTTGGTAAATATACAACTCAAGTTGGTAGGAATTGAAAAAGTACATGGATGTACTAAAGAATAGCCTACCAGGGGCGCCTGGGTGGCTCAGTCGGTTAAGCGTCTGCCTTCAGCTCAGGTCATGATCCCAGGGCCCTGGGATCGAGCCCCGCATTGGGCTCCCTGCTCGGCGGGAAGCCTGCTTCTTCCTCTCCCACTCCCCCTGCTTGTGTTCCCTCTCTCGTTGTGTCTCTCTCTGTCAAATAAATAAATAAAATCTTTAAAAAAAAAAAAAGAATAGCCCACCAGTTATAAGGTTATTGTGTATTGTAGTATCAGCTGGGATATTTCACAATGATGCTGTAGATAGTTGGTTAATCTGGTAGATAGCTTGAGTGGACATTGGTTAGAGAGGGTGTACTGTAGTGAGATACTCACCAGGCCTGAGCTGCAAACAGGATTCAATATTATTCATGCATGGTTAAGTTCTGTCCAATCATCCTCTGGTGAGATTGGTTTATGAATAATCTCTTCTGTCTAGATTACTGTCAAGGCCTTTCCCCCAGTCAAGCTAAATAAAATGGCTTCAGATTTTTTTACAGTCCCACATGGGCACATTTGGGTCACTTTTCTTTCCTTTTATCCTATAACCCACTCTCACCTCCAGTCCTGTGAAGCTCTTCATTTGGAAATTATGTTATTCAGTGTTAGCTAGGAGTGTCACACGGAACCATGACTCTTAGATTTGTTAGTTAGAGGTACTTGTTGGTTGGTTGTGAGGCCATCCTGATGCAGTTCTGACTCTAAGGCACTATGGATAGTTACAGCTCCCACCCTGAAGTTCTCTTAGGTTCTCTAAGAGGTGAGGCTCGCTGTGAAGGGAATGTTGATTTTCCTACTTCACCATTCCTTCAGAGAGGAGAAAGTTCTCCTGCTTTGTGAGCCCTAAGAATGCCTTCATAAGGAAGATGAGTTGTCTCTTTCTTGTAAGTGGCATGCTAGACAGCTGCATTAGATTTCTGTCTCTCTTCATTGAATTCGCCGCTCAGCTCTCTGAGGAGGCAAGGATGAGAAAACTGTTGAGGGAGGCTTTCAGCAGATTTGTAAGAGCCAGCATTTCTCGCCTCTAGAGCACATAGTGCTTAACTGCTACTCTTCCCCTAGGGGCATCTTTCAGGTTCTGGCTTTTTCAGGCGAAGCAAGAGACCCTAATTATTTCACTTTCAATCAATTCTGAAGCCTCAAAGACCAAAATTGTCTCTTCAGATCCACTCAGATGCCAAAGAGAGGTGTGGAAAAGAAATTGCTGCCCATCTACCAGCAGCTGTAGACTTCTAAGCCACCTCTTGCTTTCATTTTCTGCGCAGTGGTCAGGAATTGTTGCTAACACTCAAATCAGTAAATGTAAAATGTTTCAACGGATACCTTGAGAATACAGACGGTTTTGCACTGAAAAAGCACCTGTAGTCACTGTGGCAGCATTCATCACTATTCATTGACCAGTGCACTTTTCCCTAGGCAGGGGAGAATTCTGAGGGACTTGTGTTTGGCCAGTGAAGTGTAGTGGAGGTATTTAATTTCCAGTGCTTGAATCTCCACTTCTCTCTTCTCCACGCTACTGAAAATAATGTCTTCATGAAACCTTTGTAGATAAACCACCCAAATTGTCAGTCTGGTTACTTGTTCCTTTTGTTAACTTCTAAGTTTATTATCTATCTATCTATCTATCTATATCTCAATTTGCTTGGTAATGTTTTTTTCAGGAAAAAATATGTAAATGGAATTTTTAAATGATTCATATGCCCAAAGGAAGTCTTAGGGAATTCTTTTGTATGTCAAATATATCAGTATGTGAATTTGCATGTTTTCATACATTGACTGTGTAAAGCAGAACATATCAGATATTCTTTGCTATTTTTGTAGCTTTGTTTTATAGATGTTTTGTTATTTCACTCATCAAACAAATGCTTACTGAGCAGCTGGAACATTCAATGTATTGTGCCAAGTCCTGGGTGCACATGTTTATGTGTAGCTGTAGTTGTACCTAAATATTGTGTTAGTTTGTTGCTATGGACTGAATTGTGTCCCCCCGCCCCCAAGATTCCTATGTTGAAGCCCTAACCTCTGATGTGACTATATTTTGAGGTAGGGCTTTTAGGAGGTATTTAAGGTTAAATGAGGCCATAGGATAGGGTCCTAATCTGATAGGATTGGTGGCCTTATACAAAGAGGAAGAGCTCTCTCTCCATCTCTCTCTCCCTTTCTCTTCTTGCACATACTGAGGAAAGGTCATGTGAGCGCATAGTGAGAAGGCAGGAAGCCAGGAAGTCTGTAAGCTTGGAAGAAGGTTTTCATCACAATCAACCATGCTTGCACCCTGATCTTGAACTTCCAGCCACCAGAACTGTGGGAAAATAAAGTTCTCTTGTTTAAGCCACCTAATCTTTGGTGTTTTGTTATGACAGCCTGAGCTGACTGAAACATTTACCAAATCCAGGAATTTTACAACTAGAATATCTGTGAGTCTTGTAAGAAATAAATCAAGGGCAACAGAATAACACAGAAGTATACTTTATATGGCTAACTATAAACTTATGAAATTTGTAATACTAAGCTGTTAAAGGGAAAAAACTAAAAAGTCTAAAGAAAAGACAGATAAATTCATGAATGTCAGATTCATGTTGACATATTAAGGGAAATCAGAATTCTAAACTTTAGAGGGATAAAATAGGGAAGAACTAGAAGTCAACCAATCTAATCAGTTCATTTATTTACTGAACAAGTGCTCCAGCATGTCCTTAGGAAATTTATGTCACAGGCAATATATCCCAAACTACCTGCCTCAGAATTATGTGGGTGTGCCTATTGGATATCCAGATCTCAGGACCATGCTGAAGTCATATTCAGTTTCTCTGAGGTGAAGTCTGGGAATCTTCATTTTAAACAAGTTCTCTAAGTGATCTTTAGGCATGCTAGAATCTGATATCCCTTATTTCAGGCATTGTGGGGCTGCATGAGAAATGTAAGTCTTTGTCCCTGCAATGAGATGCCTACTGATACATGAAATACAGGCAAATCAAGGTTGTTGTGTTCAAGTACTCAAATGTACATATAGAGTATAGGTGTAGTATTTGTAGAAGAAGAGGTCAACAAAGACCAGAAAGTAGCTACTAGAGATTGGTTCCCAGCACTCTGAGAACTTAGAGAGAGGAATGGAACAGTGGACCAGAGGAGTCTGGAGTCAAGGAGGCCTCAAAAAGGAAGGAATGTGCCATCAGTTGAAGAATAAAGAGGCTTTCTCCCTTCCCACACATTTTAGAAAAAAGGCAATAAAGGAACAAAACACAGTTTTTATTTCACAAAGATAGAGAGCACAGAGAGGAAATAGGAGTAGATGAAATATTTTCAGAATCAGTAAGTAGATAAAGAGGTTGGAGTGATTAGACTAGAGGTATGCCAGTGGCCCCTGGACAGCCTCTGGAGTCTCAGCTATGGGAAGCAGAAGGTAGGGGAGTGATATGTATAGGGATAGAGAGGGAAATGTAGGTTGTTGGCCCCTGGCCTCCTGCCTTTAAAGAGCAACAGGCTCATTCTCTAGAGGATTTGAACTGGAGGCTTGACCAGTGACATTAAGCAGAGTGAGTGAAGCACCAAGGTAAGGACTGCAACAGGGATTATGTGTTCAATTTTCCGAACAATGGAACTCTCAGCACCTCCCCTTCTCCCCACTCTGATCTCAGAAATCTGACTGCCAGATGTCTTCCCTCAGGGCCTTCTCAAATCCAAAAATTAATGCTAAAAAGTACTGTAGCAATGTCTTCAAAATTGTAAGAGTATGTGCCCAGCCTCTTAATCTATTAAGAGATTAATAAAGTAGGATAAATGGCAGAATGAAGATATTTTTCAGATATACAAGTACTGAAAAAATTTACGTTCTTAGGAAGCAACTGGAGGATGCACTTTAACCAAAACCAATAATAAACTAAGAAATAAACCAAGAAAGGAAGTTCAGCATGCAACTACACAATTAAGCTTAGAATGCGGCTGGCATAGACAGAAACAGGCTGAGGGAAAGGGGACTGAAGGAAAATGTTTGAACTCAGGTCTTCTGAGGTTTTGAATCAGGTGCATTCAATAACCTGTAAGGAGTGTACTAGAAGTGCTGCATCCTTCCATTTTCCTTTTGCTTGGCTTGGCCCTGTGTGAAATAAATGTCTTTATACTTATCTTTTTCATCTGTTTATAGTTTCCATTTTTGGGAAAAACATAAGAAGTATACCTTTCTTTTAGGAATAATATAATCACATATTATCAGTGATTGAAGTAATTAGCATAGTTTTCATATCATCATTTGGGTCATGTAACCTTAACTAAACAGTGAAAAAAACTACTAACATACATATACAAAAATCTAGGTGATTTTAATGTTACCTTTTATTTATAGATATTTTAGAAGTTTACTACATTATTCTCCAGATTGTTCACTAACTTGGTAAATTGGAAGGACTGATTTTCCATTTTTATGGAAAAAAACCCAATAACCACCATTTACAGCAAAGAATTTGCACTAGGCAATGCCTTAAAATAATTTTGAAATGTATTTATTTACATCTCAAATATGACTTCTTTCTAAAATGTTCAGTCTCATTTCCACAGCTGCAATTAAATGACTTTTTAGGATAATGTTTCATTTGGCTGTATTATGTTAATAATCAGCTAGATGATGTATATCTTTTCCATCTTTATGTACCCATGAATTATTCAGAAGTGTTCTTTTGCAAATGCAGAGTAGAGGAATTCAGTCCCTTTTTCCCTAAAAGGGTCAGACGTGCTTTAGTTTAGAAGAGAGAGAGAGAGAAGTAGATCCTTTTTCTTTATAATCCTTTAAAATTTACTGAAGTGAACAGTAGGAATTTATTTAAATATCCAATAATGAGAAAATGCTCAAGTAAACTATAATACATCTATCTGACAAAATGATGCAACTCTGAAAAACTAATGGTTGGAAAGACAACATAGCTATATGGGAAAATGTTTGTATAAAAAATAAGTGAACAAAAAAATGCACATTATAATTTCAACTAAAAATAGTCATCAGGGAAAATTCTAGAAGAAAATACAATAAAATAGTAATGACAATCACGTTACTATGTAGGAATATGGGTGTTTTTTTTCTATCTTTTCCCAATTTTTTTAATGTGATATTATTTTTATAATGAGAGAAAGCAAACAAACAAGTTCACCCTTATTGAATTACTAGTGTTTTCTAGAAACTGGGCTGTGTGCTGAGGATATAAAGATGAAAAGATGTGCTTAGTGATATATAAGATATATCAAGTTTTCCTTGGTGATTCTAAAATGTATATAATTAATATAAATTTCATTGAGATCTTATTAAGTAAGTACCTAGTAGGTGCTTTTCAGGTGTACTTTGTCCAATCAATTCAACAATCTTATGAAGATGATTCTCTTTTTACAGAAAGGAAGCTGTGTCTCAGAGAAACTATGCAACTTGTCCAAAGTGATATAGTTAATAATAAGAGATTGAGCTTGGCCTGATTAGAAGTCCATTCTCAGTAATTTAATAAGAATTTATTAAGCACCAACTATGTACAGAAATTGTTTTAGATTAGGGATACTGAAATGAACAAAGCAAAGACCTCATGGAGCTTGCATTCTAGTATGAGGAGACATAAACAAAAATGAATGGTAGGTGATACATTAGAAGCTGAAAAGTGCTTTAGAGAAAAATAAGGCAGAGAAAGGAGGTTGAGTAGGGAGAGGGGTTGCAATTTTGAATAGGATGATCAGGGAAGGCCTAGCTGAGAAAGCAGTGTTTAAGCAGAGACCTGAAAGAGTTGAGGGAAGGGTCCCAACTCTGCAGGAGAGCATTTTAGGCAGAGGAGACAGTAAGTATAAAGGGCTTGAGATGGAAGCATGCCTAGAGGAATAGCTAGGGCACCGGCATGGCTACAGCTATGGAACAGTGAGTAGAGTGGAACAAAATGAAATAAAGGAAGATAGGAGAGAGCTAGAGACTTTGAGCTTTGTGGGACATTGTCAAGACAGGAAATCACGGGACGGTTTTAAACAGAGGAATTGCTTTATCTGACTTAGTTTTCAAAGGATCATTCTGGCTGCCATGTGCAGAAAAGTCTGCAGGGGAACCAGGGTGGAGGCAGGAGACCCTTAGGAGGCTACTGCAGTGAGAGAGGATGGTCAGTTGTGCCAGGATAGGAGTGGAGGACTGTCAAGAACTGTGAGGGCCTGAGATTTTATCCTTTACTTGCAAGCTATCAAGGTACCTAGTTTCTTGTGTGCTGGCAGAAAATATGAGATTTATGCAGAGACGAAGGACTTTATTTCTCATGACATAGCTGTCACCCTGTGCTTCATGTTTGTTTCATCCTGTTTGTCCCCCAGGTCTCATGGGTGATGCAGAGTGGCTTTAGTGGACACTGTGTGTACAGTGGATTTGTGTCACAGCCAAGGGACCCTAAGTTTAGGAACCCCCAATCTTTTATAATGGACTACAAGCAAACTTGCCTAACCTCCACTCTCTTTTTTATATTGGACAGCAAACAAACCTGGTCTCTGTTCCAGAGGAAACACAATTGCTATCTTCCATGGCTTTTTGCTATCCAAAACTCTTTGAAAAGATAGTCTAGAACAAGAGCTATCAGTACCTTCCTTTGTAAGATAAGCAGAAATGTAGAAACAGACAAACAGACAGACGAAAAAAACCCATGGAGAATTGTCTCTGAACAAGGATGCAGTATGAAGTGGCTACATTCTGGAGATATTTTTCAGTTAGAGCCCAGATAGATGTAGGCTGTAAGAGGAAGGGAGTCCAGAATGACACTATCATTTTTTCCGGGTACTGTACTAGGTGCCGAGGATATAGTGGCCAACGACACATTCCAGGCCTTGGCTACCATGGGGCTTACCTTCCAGCAAGAGAGAGAGAGAGAGACCCAAAGCAGATAAACATGCCAAATAAGTGAAATTATTGACCTAATTTATAAATAGTTTCTGGGAATTTCAGCTGTGTCAAAATATGTAGTTTTATTTAAACCAGATAAAATTACAACCAGGACATAAAGGGCAGAAGTAGATTAGACCCCATAGATGAAGTCAAGTGTGCTTGCTTCTAGAATTAATTTTATCCTTGTCATCTTTTTTTTTTTTGAGAAATAAAATTTCCTTGAGTTTGTCCCTGCTTGCAACAGACATGCTTAATTTGGAGGATAAACATTGAAATTTTAAAAGATTCTATTTAAGAAATAAAATTATTTTACTTTGCTTGCTTATAGACATATATTTGGAGGTTGACTGTGATGAGCTCTTGTCATAGGTGGAAAACCATCATCAATTGTATTTCTTACTGGTTTGTTGTCTGTCTCTACCAATTAGAATAGAATCTCGAGGGGAGATTATTTTGTTTGTGGATATATTCTCAGTTCTTAGAATAGAGCCTGGTAAATAACATGTGTTTAATAAGTAACTTTGAATGAATGAATGAATGTATGATACACATATTATTTTGTATTTTGCTTATCTGTTAATAAACAGATTCCTTCCCTTAGTATTTGTTTTGTTTGCGGAATCTTTGGTGTCTGCTTTCTATCACCTTTTTAATGCTATAACCATTCTTCAAGTATTGGACATTTAGATGTTTCCCAAATGTTTGTAATGATACAAAATACTGAAGTAACGTTTAGTGTATATTAACTTTTACATTTCTTTTGAATTATTGCTTTAGTATGAATTCAAAGGAGTGGGTCAAAGGTACTTAAAATCATCACTATTCTCCCTCTGTGTTGTCTTTTCCAGAACGGTAAGGACAGGTTTCAGTGGATGAGAGTAGAGATGAGTTTAGTAGAGTAGTTAGTAGAGAGAGTAGAGATGAGTTTCATCTTAAAGTAGAATTCATTAACATTAGTTGTTATTTTTTTTATTATGTTCAGTTAGCCAACATATAGTACATCATTAGTTTTTGGTGTTGTGTTCAAAGATTCTTTAGTTGTGTATAACTAGTGTGCTCATCATAACCCTTTTTAAAAACACATTTCGTGTGTGTATATGTTTGTGTGAATAGAGGATCAAGTATGCTTATATTAGCATTTATTTGATGTTTCTTGATGTTGTATACATTTTCATGTTCATTTATTAGTATTTGTGTGAGCCGTATGTTAATATACTTTGTCTAGTGAGCTGCTTGTTGAATTATCCAGTTCCTAAATTCTAGACAGAATGATGACATTTAGGATTTTAGCACAGCTTCATGTGAAGTTCTTCTGGTCAGGCTCAGAGGTGGGAAGGTGAGAGGGAGGCGGCTCTTTGGAGCTCTCATGCAGGCCCTGAGGAGCAACACGAGGGGAGCCTCGTGGAGCCACCACTGATGACATTTCCTCTCTCAACAGATATCTATTGTGTTTGCTGTTATGTAAATGGAAAAATAAATATCTAATTACACTATGTTAAAAGTGTGATAAAAATGGGGTACGGTAAGAGACAATAATAATGAGGGAGAGATGAGTGTGTGGAAGCCTTCCCAGATCAGGAGTGCCTTGTTGGGGAAGTGGCATTTTACCTAAAACCTGAAGGAAAAGATCCCCACAAGGTATCTAGGATGTCATACATCTGGCAGAAGCACAGTTTATTTTATTTTTTATTTTTTATTTTTTTTTATATTTATTTACTTATTAGAGAGCAAGCGAGAGAGAAACAGCATGAGAGAGGAGAGGGTCAGAGGGAGAAGCAGGCTCCCCGCTGAGCCAGGAGCCCGATGTGGGACTTGATCCCAGGACCCTGGGATCATGACCTGAGTCGAAGGCAGTTGCTCAACCGACTGAGCCACCCAGGCGCCATGACTCCAGCCCACAGGAGCAGCTGTTCAGCTGAGCCATAACATCCTGTGGGTCAGGAAGTTGCTTTCATCTTGGGATGTGCCAAGTCAGATGGGTGAAAGGATGATATTGCTCAAGTTCCTCACATGCCTGACCACTTAGTGGGATATAGCGAATACCTGTGCTTATTTGAGGATCAAATAATAAGAGAATCACGGTATGTTATTTCCCCTGTTCTTTCCATATGATTGAAATAGTTACAATAATTGGAATTCAGAGGAGCCCACTCTCTCCTGATTTTATGAATCATGCTGGAAGAGAAGCTAACACAGCATAATACACAATACAGTCATAATGCACTCTGCATAAAAGCAATCACAAGTCACATAAATGCTTCATTAAAGTCCTTATCTCTACACAAGGTCTGCTACAGTACACAGGGACAATGAAAATCAGTGTCTGATAGCTGACTTCATTTGGCTTTCTAACTTTGATTACTACATTTTGTCTTATCCATTTAAGCTGATTCTTAATAAATGGACAGTTGGGGGGCCAGTCTCCTTTAGAGGTAAGAAGGGGCTGAAGCCATCTTGCTGTTACTGTTAATTTAAATAATTCTCAGAAGTCCACATTGCAATAAAGCAAGAATACTGCCATGTATAAAGTAGATGTTATTTCCTGAACATTTAGCAGTTTATTTCACAATGTGCATGTAATCCTCTATTACACTCTGTAATGTCTGAGGAAGCATGCATGTACAGTCCATTACCAGAAAAAATATACTCTTACTAGTAGCTGACTGCAAGCATTCTCAGAATCCGGAGTATGATGCAAAACATTTTTTTTGTTTACTGTTCTCATTATAATTTTTTAGCCTGAGTCAACTGTAGGCCCCTTTCCCCCTAGTATCCCCCTTTTACCCCTCTACTCTCTCCACTGGTCAAAGCTGGGGAACTGACTGTTCTTGGATCTAATCTAGAAGGTGATGAGTAATCAGAGTTGGTGCCACCTCCATGGGGTTTTGCTTAAACTTTTCAGATTCCTTAGAATGAAATCTGTTATATAAAACTAGCCTCTCTGGTTTTAATAGCACAACCCTCATAGGACAGCTTTGATGTAACTGTGTCAAAAAAAACCTCCCTCCACCAAGACGGAGGCTGAGAAGGAAAGAAAGGGGGCAGGGGACAGAGAACCCGAGTCTGTCACAGATGATCTGCCAGAGTTCTTTGAAGTCAATTTATTCCATGGTAAACCTCTCACAGCCACTTCAACAGAAGCATATCTTTACTAAAAAATGCTCCCTAGGTTCACACAGGTAATCACAGTTCCAACCCAGCAAAGAAATTTAGTGAGGCAAAGACAATCAAGTTATCCGTACATTCAATAAAAATGGCTTGGTTGGGGCGCCAGGGTGGCTCAGTTTGTTAAGCTTCTGACTCTTGGTTTTAGCTCAGGTTATGATCTCAGAGTCATGGGGTCAACCCCCACATAGGGCTCTATGCTGAAGGCGGAGTCTGCTTGGGATTCTCTCTCTCCTTCTCCCTCTGCCCCTCCCCTTGCTTGGGCACCCTCTGTCTCTCTTTATTTATTTTTATTTATTTAATTTTTTATTATGTTAATCACTATACATTACATCATTAGTTTTTGATGCAGTGTTCCATGATTCATTTTTTGCGTATAACACCCAGTGCTCCATGCAGAACATGCCCTCTTTAATACATATCACCTGGCTAACCTATCCCCCCACCCTCCTCCCCTCTAGAACCCTCAGTTTGTTTCCTGAGATTAAGAATTCCTCATATCAGTGAGATCATATGATGCATGTCTTTCTCTGATTGACTTATTTCGTTCAGCATAATACCCTCCAATTCCATCATGTCGTTGCAAATGGCAAGATTTCATTCCTTTTGATGGCTGCATAATATTCCATTGTATATATACACCACTTCTTTATCCATTCATCTGTCGATGGACATCTTGGCTC
>NC_138369.1:22690043-22709825 GCF_054177405.1 Leptonychotes weddellii
TAACCCCCATGTTGTTCAAGGATCAATTGCATAGGATTCCAATGATATGAATTATCCAGAATTAGTAAATCCAAAGAGACAGAATATATATTGGTGGTTGCCAGAGGCCAGGCAGAGGTACTAATAGAAACTGCTTAATGGATAAGAGGTTTTATTTTGGGGCAATGGAAATATTTTAGAACTAGGTAGAAGTGGTGTTTGCATAACGTTATAAATGTACTAAATGTCACTGAATTGTTCACTTTAAAATAGTTAATTTAGGGGCGCCTGGGTGACTCAGTCATTAAGCGTCTGCCTTCGACTTGGGTCATGATCCCAGGGTGCTGGGATCGAGCCCCTCATCAGGCTCCCTGCTCGGCAGGAGGCCTGCTTCTCCCTCTCCCACTCCCCCTGCTTGTGTTCCCTCTCTCACTGTGTCTCTCTCTGTCAAATAAATAAATAAAAATCTTTTAAAAAATAAAAAGTTAATTTACAGATTGTGAATTTCATCTCAATAGATTTTTTAAAAAAATAAATAAATGCCTAAAAGCATTTTTTTTTTAAATCCCAAAGAAAACCCTCCAAGCTACTCTGGGGCCTTAACAGTGAGTACTTCAGCAGTCCTCCAGAAGGGGACTGGGCAGCAGGGTACAAAAAGCTGGAGGGGCAGGACTAGAGAGCAAAGAGGGCTCCCAGTGACAAAGCTGGCAGCTGGGATCTCTAGAGTTTCATAAAACCCTGCTGAAGAACATGTCTTGAACCCACCATCAAAACATTTGAAGCCAGTGACAACTGATATAAATAAATATGGGACAAAGCCCTGATCCAGCTCCACTATAGATCAGATTAATTTAGTCCCTCATACTAACAGCCTGACAGAAGAAGAAACATCACTTTTATGGTGGTAAACATTATTTATAATGTCCTTTTACATACAATGCCTAGCATAAAATAAAAAAATCATAAGATATGCGAAGAAGCAGGAAATATGTGACCCATGATCAAGAAAGAGAAAAAAGTAATAGAAGCAAATCTGGAGAAAGCTTATATATTTGTATTTATCAGATAGATATTAAAATAATTATGATCAATACATTAAAGAAATCAGTATAAAAGTTGGGCAACATGTGTGAACAGATAAAGAATTTTGGCAGAGGCAGAAACTATAGTCAAGAACCAAGTGGAAGAGCTGGTGGGGCGAGAATTAAATTGTACTGATGTAAGGATCTTACATTGCTCATGCCCTTTAAATATAAAGGGTTTATCTTTAAATGATATTATCTATAGAGCAACCCCTAAAAATATACAGAGGTATAGATAAAAAGTCAATAGAGGAAATAAATACTAAATATAGTGATGCACCCACAAGGAGCAAGAAAGGAGGCACAGAGAAATAAGGAACTGATAGGAAAAATAAAATCAAATACCAAGATGATAGACTAAAATCCAACCATATGAGTAATTACACTAACTTAAAGTGGACTAAGCACTCCGTGTGAGAAGATGGTCAGACTGGCTTTTACTGTTTGGAAGAAACATACTTTAAATATAAAAACCCAGGTAAGTTCAAAGTTAAGTTTATCATATATTCCCCATTATAAAAGTTTTGAATTCAAATAAAAACATACAAATATGTAAAAAAAAAAAAAAAACCTCAAAAATATTTCATTTAAAATCAATAGATAATAGCTTCATACGAGGTAACTCAGAAAAAGCTAAAAACATCCTGAGTTCTGCCCATTCTGAGACATAAAACTGAGAGAATAAAGACCATATTCTCTCCCCAGAAATTCCCCTAAAGCCCTTGCCATGAAAACAGAATACAGAACTGAAAGACCCATTCTCACTGACACTCAGTAAAACATTTTGAATTTTCATGATCTTACATATAAATGTAATATATGTATATATACATATTTACACACATTCATACATTCATACAAACACATGTGTGTATGTATAACCCCCTCCAAAAAATATTAAGTGATTAAACAGTTTCAACCCAAGCTAATGTTGACTCACAGGAAGAGCTCAGGCTTGAGTGAATAACAGATGACTTTTAAGACAAGACCCCAAGTCGGAAAAGACTCTTCCCACGAAAGCAGTGTTCAAGCTCTCCAACGGCCACACAGTAAAGGGGACACAACCATCCAAGCATGCTGATCCTGCAGAGAGAGTGCAGTACCAAAAAAATAACAATACAAACTTGGTGCTCGGGGAAGGACAGAGAGCTTTAGTGATCCATAGGGCAGTCTGCAGAGCACACCTGAGAGAAGCAATGCTTTACATAGACATTAATTGATAAAATCTCAGGACATAATGGCCATACTTTGAATAAGTGCACAAACACACAACAGTATTCAGCTATAAGGGTCTGGAGGCAAGAAATGGGCATTGTAACATAGACCAGGCCAATTGGAAAAAAGAAGATAAACAGAATATCTATACTGTAACACAGTATTCGTTTAGCCATAGTTGTTAGGATAATCACCAGTTACCTTAGTAAAGAAGAAATCATCAACAATATCAGAACCCACTTGTATACTCAATTGTATATCTTTATAAGAGTGGGGATTCAAATACATTCAACAAAAACAGTTATCATTAAAGAGAAGGGTCTGAATTGCATGGGCCCTAATTACTTCTCCCTGGGTATGTGACATATTATATACTATAAATATTTGGCCATAGACATGGCAGTGGGGAAAAGAACTAAATCAAAAGAGCATAAACAACCATGTCCAAAAATATTTAAAGTCTTGTGACATAACTGATTTCATAACTGATAGATATAAAATGTGTAAAATATCAACAAAACGTGAAAACAAATTACATCATAATCCCTCAGATGTTAGAGTACTTACCTAAGTCATATTTTACCCCTTTATACGTCAGGATTATACCTCTCAACTCTGAATTACATAAATTAGTACCGTCCCTTCATATCTCTGTAGCACTGCTTTCAAATGGTTAAGAGTCATCCAGAGAATAGGGAACAAAAACGCCATTGTTGAAGGACTTCGGATTTAAAAGTCCACAGAGATGCATAGAGATGACACAGAGACCCATTTAATGGACAGTGTAAAATAGTAGGTGGTCCCTCACCCCTGAAATGCTTCACGGAACAGATCGTTTTGAAAGAAGAGAAAAAGGCTTTGATATAAACTAATCGCAGGTATGAGAAAAAAGAAAACATCTTTAGGAAAGATGTGAGAAGATAAAAAGCAAGAAACCAACCTTCCCAAGACAGAAGTCTGAATCAAAGTTGAGCTGCTTTTCCCCACACTGACTTGAACGTATTAATGGCTTGAATCTGAACACTGGCACTGGAAATTTCAGAAGAGCTCATTGATTTTTAGCACTTGTGCTTAAGGCCAGAATGGAACAAGAACAGAAACAGAGCAGGTATGCTTCTTATATATTTTTCCACCAATTAAAAATGAACCCAAGTGAAGAACTACTTTTCTGAACCCGGAATCACTTCCCATGTTGGGACCATTGTCTTCCATTTACATTTCTTAAGACATTTACATATTCACCGTAGTGAGCTGGGAAGAAGTGTATACACACAATCCAAAAAGAACCTGTTCTAGGGCGCCTGGGTGGCTCAGATGGTTAAGCATCTGCCTTCGGCTCAGGTCATGATCCCAGGGTCCTGGGATCGAGTCCCACATCTGGCTCCCTGCTCAGCGGGAAGCCTGCTTCTCCCTCTCCTTCTCCTGCTCCCCCAGCTTGTGTTCCCACTCTCGCCGTGTCTCTGTCAAATAAATAAAATAAAATAAAATCTAAAAAAAAAAAAAAAAAAGAACCTGTTCTAAATTTTGAAACTGCATTGACATTAAGGAAAGTTGGGGCCACTTAATTTCATGCTAGTCTTTAATACATTTTTGAAATGTTATCAGAATAATCCTGCACTTAAAATCAGACAAAATGTACCCAGGAGGTTTTAACTTAAAAATCATTTTGTTTACTTTTTCATTTAAACATTATTTTTATTTTTAGTTGCTATTCTTTATGGAAGTTATGCCTGAGATATAGTTTAAGGAGTCAACCATACAAGGGTTTTATTTATGAAAAATAACAGTTCCCTGACCTGCTCTCTCCTGATTCTTCCCCTTCCAAAGGCAACTCTTGTTCCTCTTTCAGGTAATTAATTGTTTTAGAATTTGCCTCCATATCTCTAAATAATATGTTCACATTATTTTTATTCTTCTATTTTTGACTTACCATTACAGAAGGTGTGGATTTAGCACCTTTCCTTCTCCTGCTCTTACCACACAACACCCTTGTCCACTTCCTCACCATTAATACAGGTATACGTGGAAGATCAAAGATCATGGTTTTTGATATTATGATTATGTAAATATCATCCAAAGATGTGCTATGAAATGAACTATATTGCTTTTCTGCACATCTTCTAGTTTTCTCTGGAGCTAATAATTATGTTACTATTTAATCATTTACTTAATGTTCTATATATGTATCACTAATTCAAGCCCTAACTCGGTGTCAGTTTTATAAATCTCCTCTCAAGACAGCACATCAGGTTTCTATCAGTTTCCTCCCCCGATCTCTTGGAACCTTGTGACCTGCTCCAATCATACTGGTGGTTCAGCTCTGTCTGATATACCACGCTCATTCTGGGATGTCCCCTCACCATTATCCTGGGGACTTTTTTTCCCCCCCCTCTCAGCTCTAGTGCATCTTCTGTTTCTGGTATCTTTTTTCTTCCTCTTTCTTGGTTTCTCCCCCTGATTCTTTGAAGTACTATAGCTTCCTAAGAAAGGATAGAGTACAGTAGCTTCCAAAGAAACAGTGCATGAGGTAAACACTTTGGAATTTTGTATGCTTAAAACCACCTTTATTCTGCCACCATACCTGACTGATATTTTCTCTACTATAAAATTTCTAAATTGGAAACATTTTCTTTCATATTTTCAGAGGTGTTGCCTCAGTGCCTCCTAATTACCAGGGCTAGTTATTGTCCTAATTTGGGATCCTTTGTATTTGACTTGTTTTTTCTGGACATCCATAGGATCTTTCCTTTGCACAGTAGCCAAATGAATATGGTATTTTCACAGGGACAAATAGATCAGTAGAAGGGAGTTGATAATTAAGAAATAGCATCCCGGGGTGCCTGGGTGGCTCAGTTGGTTGAGCGACTGCCTTCGGCTCAGGTCATGATCCTGGAGTCCCGGGATCGAGTCCCACATCGGACTCCCTGCTCAGCAAGGAGTCTGCTTCTCCCTCTCACCCTCCCCCCTCTCATGTGCTCTTTCTCTCTCTCATTCAGTCTCTCAAATAAATAAAATCTTTAAAAAAAAAAAAGAAATAGCATCCCACTATAAATAAGAATAAAACATATGGCAAAGTACTATTTTTAACTTAATAAGTAGCAATGGTTTATTTAGGGAAAAATATTTGGCACAAATAGCTATTCATATGGAAGGAAATAATGCCTCTATATCACATTACTAAAAAATAAATTCCAGATAAAGATTTAAATGTGAAATATAAAGAAATGAAAATCTTGGAAGAAAATTCAGGAGACTACACATGATATACAGGAGTAGGGGCACTTGGTTCATTCAGTTCAGCATCTGACTTTTGATTTCATCTCACATTCATGAGGTCAAGCCCCGTGACAGACCACGCGCTCCGTGTGGAGTCTGCTTGGGATTCTGTCTCCCTCTCCCTCTGCCCCTCCCCCTGCTCACTCTCTCATTCTCTCTCTCTCTCTCAAAATAAATAAATAAAATCTTAAAAAAAAAAAAGAAATACAGGAGTACTCTGAGGAGACCTTCTTAACCAAGAGAGGAAACCTAACATTAACTAATAGGAAAGTTAGACATATTTAACTGTATAAAAATTTTTAATATTTGAATGGCAAAAGATATTAAAAAGAAAACAGACAAATAATAGGCCTAAAGTAAACACACAAAAGATTCTTTAAATAAAGTAAATAGACAAATGATCTTTTGTAAGATTTTATTTATTTATTTTAGAGATAGAGAAAGAGAGAGAGCATGAGCAGGGCGAGGGGCAGAGGGAAAGGGAGAAAGAGAATCTCAAGCAGACTCTGCACTGGGTGCAGAGCCTGATGTGGGGCTCCATCTCACAACCCTGAGATCATGACCTGAGCCAAAACCAAAAGTTGGACACTTAACTGACTGAGCCACCCGGGCACCCCAATAGACAAATGATCTTATAAGCTGACAAGAGAAAAACAACCAAATAGAAAATGTACAAAAGAAATGAAAGAACAGTCAAATGCCAAGAATCCCTCTTCTACCCTGGCAAAACATACATAGTTGATTGTTATCTTTTGGAGAGAGTAAAACTGGTAAATAAGGGAACACCAGGCATAGTTGAGAATGGGATGGTGTACCATAGTGAAAAGGAAACAATTCACTGAATGTATACCTACTATACATTAAGACCTCAAACCTTTCCCCCATTTAATTCCCAGAAAACTGGCCACTAGGACTTCACTTTCCAGGCAGGAGATTGAAAGGGCCTCCTCTGAAGAATTTGAGCAGGTCAAGAGGAAAAACCTAAGGATGCTGCCATTATAATTTCCCACAACTGAATGGTCCATCTTGATCATCCTGCAGTGCAGCTTGCAGAAATCAGCTGTCAGGAAAAGGAAAATTAAAGTAACAATGTGCATGGAAATAGGCTTTCCAGAGCACAGGCAACTGGAAGGAAAAATTCTATTTAGAGACACCTGATCCATGACTATGTCCTTGCTACAGATGAGAATGTGGCCTGTTAACGCTATTTGATTCAAGATGAAGGACAGCATAATGCTTATCAACATTCCCTTAAATGCAAGTACAACTCTTCTGAAAAAGTGATGTAAGCTTTGAGCAAAAGATACATATCATAGAGCAAAAATGTGCCCCAGTCTGCAAGGTCCCAACTATGCACAGATTGTGAGTTAGGGGTCATGAACAAGCATTGCCAAGATGTCTGTGGCCATCCCACTTCCTACATTCTCTATTTATATCAGGAACCCATGAGGGTGTGTGTGTGTGTGTTCCTGCCAATCTATAACTGGAATATTGCATATTGGGTCAAGAGTGGGACTAGGATCCATGTCACCACAATCAGATTTCCCAAGGGGTACCTGGAATCTGAAGGAGGGAATATAAGCTGAGTATGTTCTGGATGTAAACTGACTAGTCTAAAGCAGGAGACCACTGGGTCACTGAGGAAAAGTGTGACATCAGTGGATTTTTGAACAATGACTTCTATCAAGAACTACTCAGGCTTGTTGGATAATAAATTTTTTATTGGTCCAAGCAAGGCCCTTCTCTTGTTTATTAATTTATTCCTTTTTATGCCCACCCCCCATTCTCATAAGCAAACATTTCTGATATATTTAAAATGCACATGTATTCTTATAAAAATGTATATTGTTACTTTTTAAGTATGTATTTTAAGTTCACATAAATCTCATTCTGTTTCTAATCTTTTTACTCAGGACTGTATTTTTAAGATAATTCATGTAAGCTATGTGTATGACTGCCCCCTAGGTGCACATAATGAGTGTCTACACTACTTTACCTATTTATTTTATATATTTTATTTGTATATTTAAATATATATTAATATGTAAACTAGTATATTTCTAAGGTAAAGAAGAGTGGATAGTCATTCAAAGGGCATAAGGAAATTGGAGTTCAACATTTATGGCCCAAAGAGACAAGGTAATGAGAACAGGGCTCAGAAAAATAATGGGGTAAATAAAAGTAAATATGCAATATTATTCCCTATGCTGTACTTTTCATCTCCATGACTTATTTATTTTATAACTGGAAGTCTGTAACTCTTAATCCCCTTCATCTATTTTGCCCATCCTCCGCCCACCTCCCCAGGCAACCACCACTTTGTACTCTGTATTTAAGAATTTGTTTTTTGTTTGTTTTGTTTTTTAGATTCCACATATAAGGTGAGCACTGAGTAATGCATAGAATTGTTGAATCACTACATGATACACATGAAACTAATATAACATTGTATTTGTATTGTATAATACATTGTATAATAACATTGTAGTGTATCATTATACTTCAATAACAAATAAAAATAAAAATAAAATTTTTAAAAGATAAATATAGATAAAAACCCCAAAGGATTGTATTGGTCTTAAATCCCCTCATTATTGCTATTAGCTACTAATAGTTTGGGAGTTTATCTAAGTGTCTCCTGTCTTTGAAATACTGAGGGCCCAGAAGTTTTTTCTTAGTTAATAAACATTGGTTTTTAGCTTTAGGTTTATACAAAATTTGAGCAGAAAGTACAGAGTTCTCACTATAGCCTTTCTCCACAAGTCTCCCTCTCCACACAGTTTCCCCTCTTGCTAACAATCTTGCATTAGTGCAGTACATTTCTATAATTGATGAGCCAGTATTGATATATTATTAACTAAAATTCATAGTTTACCTCAGGGTTCATTCTTTGTTGTACATTCTATGGGTTTTGATAAATGTATAATGACATGTATCCACCATTACAGTATCATACAGAATAGTTTCATGGCCCTAAAACACTCTATTCCATGTATTCATCCCTTTCTTACTCCCTCCTCCTGAACCACTGATCTTTTTACTGTCTCTATAGTTTTGCCTTTTGGCCCATAACTTTATTTCTTTAGTATTTCCCTTGGAAAGAAGTTGGCCTTATTTTCCTTTTTAGGCAGTTTGTGCTCCGGTAATGCATGATGTAGGGGACAACTGAGACCTGCACACTAAATTCCTGAATGTTAGAGCCAAGAGACAGAAAGAAAGAAAATGAAACTATAAATTTGGGAGTAACACAGAAATTTAAAAACACAGTTTGGTAAGACAATATATATCATGGAAAATCAAAGCTAACGAATAAAGAAAAAACTATAGCTCGAAATGATAGAAAAAGTTTACATTAACTATCTATTAATGAACTATAATTTTAAGTGATATTTAATAAATAGTAAATTGGACATAGCAACATAAATTAATTAATATTAAAAAAAAGTAAATGTTCTATCACTAAAGCCCTATAGGCCTTTGTCATCATTCTTTAGCCCCTTAATTGTATGAAACAGTATATGTAGTCCTAGTGCCCAAGTTTAATTTCTAGAAGCTGAAATTAAAGGTGGGGATGGCACATCTAGATGAAAGATAGCAAGAATACTTTCAAAACTTTCTGATGATGTTGACAAGAAGCTAGCTTGAAAGGGCTCTCATTGGCCAAAATGTGAGGAGTGTGAACATGAATCAAAAAGAAACTGTTTATAACTATTGAATGAAATTATTTGAGTCTGTGAAAGGCCATAATATATGATGATGTTCAAAAATAATAAATATTAGAAACTATGGTAGATAAATTTACCAGCCACCACTTATAAACTTGTAAACCCACATTGTGCATCAAGAATTGATATGTCTAGACATTTGCCTGAGTGGGTTAAGTTATTTTGGAATGGTGTTGTAGGCTGTAAAAGGACAGCTGGGACAGAGAAAAGAATTTCCATTTCTTTCCTCAGATGAGGCAGGACTCTACTATGTATGGACATCATTACTGGTACCTGTGCAACCCACTAAGGTTCTTGGGGCCAGGAAAAAAATCATGCCAATATACACTATACTGATCCTGCCCATTGTGGCCTCAGCTACCAATAACATTCTGGATTCTTGAGTAACTACATGGGGAACTAATAATGTACATGAGTGTGTGTGAGAACAATCATTTCCTGCCAATCCTTAATTCCCCTGAAATGCTGCATGACAGGATATCACTTTACACACAAAACAGTTTAGGAGGATAGACACCAAAATGTTAACAGTGATTTTTATCTAGACAGCTGGATTTAACATGAGTTTAACTCTCTTATTTATAAAAATGATATTAGAAAAAAAGAGGTTTTATTTTGAAAATGTAAAAGATTAAACTTACCACGAGTTTCTTTGAATGCAACAATAATAACATTTGTTGTTTAAGAGCTGCAGAATTCTGTCCTGACATTTCTAAACAGAAGTGCTAAACTACTGAAGTTATATAAACAAGTACCATTAGTGCAAAAGGGAGGACTCTGTATCCTAGCTCCAACAATGTGTGAACTTGGGACATGTTTTAGCTCTCTTGAACTTCAGTTTCTTCATATGTAAAATGGAGAAAATACTACCTACTCTATGACTGTTTTGAGAATTGAAGATACATTGATGACATGTCACATATACATGTCTCATAAGCATAAATATTATAATTGTCCCATTCATAAAATATTTCACAGTAGTAAGAAAGGAGGAATATGAATATATAGCTGCATTTGCTTGAATTTGCATAAAGAGACTCTAGAAGGATAAATATGCAAGAAATAAGTATAGTTTCTTGGCCTGGGGAGAAGAGGGGAAATAGGATGGGTAGGAGATGATAGAAGTGAGACTTTCCATTATACCTCTTTACATTGTTTTGATTGGTTTTAAAATAAAAATTAAATCAGCTTCACAATAAGTTTAAAAATTTCTCCTCCAAACTCAATATACCAGGGCTAAATATTTTGCATGATACTTAGTCATCTCTCATGTTTCTGACAATAAATTACTCAAAGGTTCATTCCACATCCCTGCCTTCGGGAACAGGAATCAGTGATCCTTTATGATTGCCAATTAGCACTGCAAAACAAAGTATACTTCAGCCTGTTTGCATCAGATTTCCAACTTCCCAGTAAAAGCCTGCTCTGTGTTCTTGTGCAACAACCACACCCATCAGAAAATTATAGATAGGCTGATTTTAGGTAACCATATAATTTGTTACTGTTTCAGATGCTTCCTTTTTTTTTTTTTTTTTTAATTCTAAGGAAAATATATTTGGCCAACTGGATTTCTTTGGGAATACCAAATATCCTAACCCACAGATCAGCCAAAATAAATAATAATTGACTATAGCATCTAATATTAATTTTAATCTCTGCTAATGCCAATTATTCTACTGCCTTGCTAAGAAAATCTAATGTTGAGAATAAAAAGTTTGGAGTAGAGAATGAGATTATAATGCTTTGATGCTTTACAGTAGGAAGGCTATTAATTTTTTCTCACAGATGATTTGTTTCTCCTGGGTGGGCAGAGGATAGAATACAGGTGAGGGTGCTTTTAGTTTATATTCAGTCTTGGTGTTAAAACTTTCTCTCTGCTCAAGAAACCTAGAGAGATAATTACTGCTTGTAATAAATTCTTTATATTCAAAATTTGACATATTACAAGGTTTGCTAATGACAATGTTCATGCAAACCTCAAATCCTTCTGATTTCTTTTCTCTCTTGGGGGAAAAGTTTCTTTAAAAAGATTTGAGAATCTGGTTGAACTGCATAACTCTGCTTATTTTTCAGCTCAGATAATTCAGGAAATGAAAATGTAAGCTATTCATGCCTAAAATGAAGATGTACTATAATTGGAGATCCAGAAAAAGCATTAACCTAGTTTAAAACACATGTCCTTTATTAGGGGAGGAGCAGGAATTTTAACAAAATAGTTTCAAGTTATGTTTTCAATATTTCTAGCTTCATTTTCAGAAATGCTGGTACCAAATTTTGATGATCTTATGCCAAGGCAGAGAAGGAAACAGAGACTGAACAATCTCAGGAATTTTTCTACAGGACCTTTAATTCTAGGCATAGTGTCCTGCTTGGTAGTGGGACAAAATGCAGCCTGACTGAAATGACAGGCCTAAGCTCTAAAGAATCAATCTGAAATTTAAGCCTTTCATTTCCAGTTGAACTTAATTAAAATGAAAGAGATATTTGGCATAGAAATTGTTTTCACATCTGTAAGCACACCAGTCTTCCCCTATAGGAAAAGACAACCTTTTTCTTCCAGTGCACTTGTAAAATCTCCCTTAGGTTAGAAAAACAGAATCCCAATTGATGTTTCAGCTGGAATGTTGAACAAGAATTCATTAACCTTGAGTATGTGGTACCTTAAAGAAGATACTATCCAAATGTATTTTCTCATTTCCTAACTTTCCACCTGGATGCAAACGGCTTCCAAATGTATAGTTCTCACTCATATTTTTGCCTTTGGTGAGAGTCATTTGTACACTCATCTGAACCCCAAGCCCACTTTCTTGTCCCACTTCAGAGCATTGTACAGTTTTTTCCAACTGCTTGGAACACTCTTTCTTAAATCAGCACGTTAGCTTCCGTATCATTCAGATTTCAATTCAAAGACAGGCCCCTCCACACCATCTTACCCTAAATTATCTTTAGATGGCACTTTCAGTGTCTGAAATTCTTATTTATGTATTTATTTATATGTTGATTTCTGTGTCTCTCCAGCTAGAATCTTAGTTCATCAAGGATAGAACATCTGTCTTGTTTACCTCCATCTACCTGGTCCATTACAAACAAATAAATGATTGTAAAGTACTTAACAACAGAAATATAGTCCTCTATTCTCAGAAATACTATGGATATAGTAGGTAACCAAAATTTATTCATTCTCAATGAATCCTATCACTTTCCTCAAATATGATCAAACAAAACTAATCACTTATATCCAGTTTAAAACCAAAAGAAATATTTACTAAACACCAGTCCCTTAGATCCAGATTCAAAGTGTTTAAGAAAGTGAAAGACTCAAATAATTTTTTCAAATTATGTGACCTTATTTTGCTAACTGAATACCATAAAATCTGAATTTATGTGCATAATAAATTGTGCAGGTAAGCCATAAGTCATATTATCAAAGTTTGACTGCATACTTGAGTAAGGTTATGGGTAGGGAGATATTTTAACTCCCTTGGAGTACTAATATGTACATTCATAATGCAACTATTATTGGGGTACATGACTGATTCAGTTGGTAGAGCATGCGTCTCATGATCTCAGGGTCATGAGTTCGAGCCCCACATTGGATGTAGAGATTGCTTAAATAAATAAACAAATCTTTAAAAAAAATAGTGTAACTATTATTACTAATTTTAAAATTAACTAATTCAAAATTTTTTAGAAAACATTAAAGTATCTTTAAGAAGTTTCTTATACTGGGGCTCCTGGTTGGCTCAGTTGGTTAAGTGTCCAACCCTTGGTTTCGGCTCAGGTCATGATCTCAGGGTTGTGAGATCAAGCCCCAGGTTAGGCTCTGTGCTCAGTGTGGAGTCTGCTTGAGATTCTCTCTCTCCCTCCACCCTTCCCCCATGCTTGCACTCTCTCTTTCTCTCAAATAAATAAAATTTAAAAAAAAAAAGACTCTTGTACCAAAAATGTGTCTTCAAGATAAGAAACATGAGGGGGCACCGGGTGTCTCAGTCAGTTAAGAGAGCAACTCTTGGTTTCAGCTCAGAGCATGATCTCAGGGGTCATGAGAGCCAGCCCTGCATCAGGTTCCAGGCTCAGTGGGGACTCTGCTTGAGATTCTCTCCCTCTCCCTCTGCCCCTCTCCCCAATTTCTCTCTGTCTCTCAAATAAATAATAAATAAATAAATAAAATCTTTTTTAAAAAGATAACAAACATGAGCTTGTTATATTATCAGAAAAATGACAAAGAAGAAAATAACTAATAGAAACACTTACAAAGCAACCTAACTAAAAAGGTTAAATTTACCTTTAGCTATTTAGTTATATTAGGTATGTAAGTCTACTAGGTGTTCAGTATAGCAGGTATAAAATAGATGTTTGGTAGGTAAAAAGCAGTTGAAAATCAACAGTTATATGTGGTTAAACTTAGACATACTGAAGATTTCCTAAATGCCAAACACTGTAATGGCAATTGGCGCATCCTATCACTTAAAGTTCCCAAGGAGTCCCTAAGCATTATCCCTATCTTACAATTAAAGAAACACAGGCTTAGAGAAACTAACCTCTCCAAGGTCAAAGAGTTAAGCAGTACTACAGCAAGAATTAAAACCTGAATCTTCCTATCTCCACAGCCCAATCTGTTTCTATTTCACCCTACACTCTATATAAACATGTGCTTTTTTATTAATTAACAACGTCTTTGCCTAAAAGTCCCCACTTTCATTGCTGGCTGGATCTCCATGGTTGGATGCTTAAAACTTGGCATTATAATTAATCCTTTTTATGTTACCATTAACAAATAAAATAGGAAAAGGGAAGTGCCTCTTGAGAGATATCAGAACAGTAACCAAGCCATTTCTTAGACCAATATTTATGTTCCCATGGGGCCAAGGGCAAGCCCTGTTTTCATCTTGAAAAGTTCTTTTCTGGGGGCGCCTGGGTGGCTCAGTCGTTAAGCGTCTGCCTTCGGTTCAGGTCATGATCCCGGGGTCCTGGGATCGAGCCCCGCATCGGGCTCCCCGCTCAGCGTGAAGCCTGCTTCTCCCTCTCCCACTCCCCCTGCTTATGTTCCCTCTCTCTCTCTCTGTGTCTCTGTCAAAAAAATAAATAAAATCTTTTAAAAAAAAAAAAAGAAAAAGAAAAGTTCTTTTCTGCTATTAATTTGGAGGATGCATGGAAAGCAAGTGTACAGGCAAAGTTAAATTGTGAAAAGCAAGATACAATGAGAAATAATGTACTTGGATTCAGATGAATCATTCAAGCTTTGGGACTAATGTACAGCAAATTGAGCTCAATCCAGAGAAAATGTAGATAAAATGAGTTTAGGAGCAAATAATGGGATGTGGAAATACATTTTAAATGGAACAATGCTTCAGTTTAATAGTTAAGAAACTATTTTAAGAACCAAGGCAGAAAATTTCTCATAAAATTTACTAGTCTGTATACAACAGGCATAGCAGAACAAACTGATATGGTAGAGAAGGTGATGGTTATTTGCTAGAGGCTTAGAAGTCAAATAAAAAAGTGATATTGACAATTTTTTGATATGGTGAAGGGGATTTCAAATGTCATTCAGTAGGGATTTTCCTACCTTCCCACAAACATTTTCAAACATTATCAGAAGATTAAGTGTTCTCTAAGGCATGAGTGAGTAAGACAAGCCAAGTCTGAATCTTGACTCTACCTTTATTAGCTTTATTATGGAGGGAAGACATCAACTTCTCTAAGCTTCCTGATCAACTAAAATAGAGTTAGTAGTAACTACCTCACAGAGTATTTAGGAACAAATAAGATGATGTATGTAAGAGGATTTTGTGATCTGTAAAGCATTATAAAAATGAAAATTAAAAATGTTACTACTAATAATAGAAACTAAAATAAAATGAAAGATGATATCCTACAAGAAGTGTTATGATCTTATAGAAAATTAAAATACCTGTGTTTATAAATGCATAAAGAAGTGAGAAAGATAATATTAGAACCATAACTAGTGACTTGCAAGGCTGTCCATGATATTAAGTGAAAAAAGCAAATTGCATACAGCATGATTTTATTTCAATAACAAGCAATAAATGTGCTTATATGCTTGGATATATTTGTATGAAGAAGGGGAAAATCGTGGAATGGGTCATTTCAGGCTGTCAGGGAAGTGAGGGAATTGTTCAACTCTCATACACACACACATGTACACACATATAACTGTATATTTGGTTTCTTAACCACAAGTCCATATTATATTTGTAATTGGAGAAACAAAGGGGATTTTTAAAAATAACGCTAGTAATATGAACCCTTGAAAACAATATTAATAACACCAAAAAAATCACCAAAGTGTGCAGCAGCATCCAAACTTATAGAATCATATATCTCATTAGCAGTTGTTCTAGCTAATTATTCAACATGTTTCAAGTCACCTTTGAAGTGCCAATCCAAACCACAAAGTGGGGCAGCTTCGCTGTTCACCGAAATCATCCCTATAACTCAAAGTAAAGGGTACACCATGGCATATAAACCTAGCCTGAGTGTCCAGGGGCTTTGGGGCATCTGAAATACTGATGGAGTGGATAAAAGGGGTGGGAAACAGAGCGCTTGTTAAGGACGTCAATGCATACCATGAAGTTCTTTAAATTTGGGAGCATGTAGGCCACCTAAGAGCTCCATCTAACTAGATGACATAGAGGAGCCATTATATGTATTAATATGCTTAGTTTCAAGCCATTTCAGGTATATTTTCCACCTACAGTTAGTAGGGGGAAAGTAGTGGCCATGTTTTCTATTTCTTTTTAATTCATTTAGAAAAGGCTCTGAAAGCATAGAAACTCTATAAAGGAATGTTGACTGGATATACAAAATAAGTACTTTATGTTTAAGGGCCCCAAGTCAGAGAAATCCTAATGAGAACAAGAAATGAATTTTAAAGAAATGCATGGCACTCTGCTTCTCTTTTACAATCCTTTTTTATTTTTTTGAAAGTCTGGTCCTGTGAAGAGAAATTATGATGTTTGCCAGAGCAGATGTTTATGTGACAAATCAGAGAAGGCGTTGGAGATGTTTAGGAGGGGAAGTGAAAATCTTTGTGAGCAAGGCAGTATTTATTATTCCTTGGTGACTTCTCCAAAGTGTTCATAAGTTTTCCCCCATGTGTTTGGAGCCATTCACTAGGCCTTACACCTGCTCAGAGAAAGAGACTTCCCACAGAAGGAATTTTTACTCAATTTCTTTAAGTAAAGACTAAAATGTTGTCATTTCATTAAAAATGTTTTCATTTCTTCCAGAAACACTTCTTTAAATGTAGGGACCTCTTTGTTCTCACCAAGGAATCCTAAGGTACTTTACTGGCAATTTGAGGATGGAATCTAGCTTGGGCCCTTGGTTTTTCCAGCTGACCCTGTCACATCTTCAAAACAGCATTCCAAACCACAGAGGTACAGCTTTGAAAGAAGCCAAAGGCTTTGAAACTGATATTCTTCTATCTAAATTGAGAGATGAGCTGGTACAGAGAGGAGTGCTCTTCTAATCTATTTAAACAAATGATACAGAAGGGAATGAGTGTTAAGCAAATGAGGGCTTCTCTTTGTGAAGCGGAAGGCTCCAGCTGTGCAACAGGACAGGCTCCACATGAAAAGCTCTGGCCCCTCCATAGAAAGACATGAATCTAGCAATGGTCCTTTGAACATGAAATGTTGTCTGTAGGCTGTGCAGAATAGATTGGACTCTGTTCTAGCAATATTTACTGGGACTAGCAGGCCTCGGTTCCTTAGGATGAAGAAGACCCAGCTTGGGAACACTTGAACAAACACATTTAAAGCCAGTCTTTCCTTCACCTTCAATGTACAAGAATAGCACCAGTAATTCACAGTATTGTATTCAGAAAACCTAAATGTTACATGAAAGGAAAGTTTGAAGGGAAGAAATTCTCCTAAGGTAGGCAAAGAAAAGACAAGAAAAAAAGGTGGTGGAGGAGTTGTGGATTCACTGAATTGAAGAGTTCTGAAACTAACTAGATTTCTCAGTGTAGCCAGTACTGGAAATGCTGGCTCCCAGGTTCTTCTGCTCTTTGTTTCTGATGAGATATTAAGGAAGATTAGCATCTCCTCACAGACTTAGGGGCAGAGAAAAAAAGAAGTTCTAACAGAGAGAAAGTTGGAAGCAAACAAAAATTTTAATAAAAATTAAAATATGGACTGGTATTCTATTTAAACTGTGGTCATCCTTTTTTTGGTTTGTTTTATAAAAATCTGCTAAGAAAATTAGATATAAAGAAGCTTCCTGAATCTCAAAGAATGAGCTTTTTATAGAAAATCCAAGGAGCTTTAGAAAACCTGAAGATTTGTCAAAAGATGATGAAATGCAACTAGATGAGTTTGGAGAGGTGACAAGTTCAAACATTGAAGCAGTAATGAGCTTGAGAGCACGCCAAGAGATGAAAGAGATTTTTTGGCACTTTGGGGGAAAAAACAACTATTTTTCTTGGTACATAATTTGTAGCACCTTTTTATATAGTTTACAAAAGAAAAAGTTCTTCAGGTCTTAAAGTAAAGCTTGATATAAAGCCTAGTTGGCTGTCTCTTTGAAAAGCAACAGTTATATTAAGAGAAATGGGTACAAATTCTTAGCCATGAAATAACTTTAAAATGCCATTTCCAGAAAAAATCTACAAAATTAGACCTTCATGAAGACATATATGGACAATTTAGACAAGCAATTTGTATTTTGCAAAAGTTAGTTTGAATGCAGCAAGATGTGAAGGTTCAAACAGTGCCACTGACACATTTTTCAGTGATGGATCAAACTTGGAAAAACTGAAGCTTGAATCCAGCTCAGTGTCTGGTTTGTCTCTTATATGAGAATGAGTTATTCAAAACTCCACTGCAAATCTGCAGTGAGAGAGCTCCTGGAGAGGTGGATAGAGTGGGAAAGCTTAAGTTATAGTTACTTTTGCTGTCAAGTTAACAATGCTATTATCAGTGCAACTACAATTTTAAGTGGGCCTTTCAGACTAACAAACAGCAACTTCTAAGAATAAATGTTTTCTTCCCATCTATTGAGCAAAACTATGTGTCATTGTTGGATTAATTTCTTTTAAATGCATTACAAAAAAACTTAGACAAGTGCCCAAGCCATTTTTCCTTTTTTCCTTTTCTTCTTCTTCTTCTTCTACTTCTTTTTTTTTTTTTTTTTTTACTATTTTACTTATTTAAAGAGAGACATAGGGGAGGAGCAAGATGGTGGAGGAGTAGGAGACTGGGATTTCGTCTGGTCCCAGGAATTCAGCTGGATAGGGATCAAACCATTCTAAACACCTATGAACTCAACAGGAGATCGAAGAAAAGAATAGCAACAACTCTCTGAACAGAAAAGCAACCACTTTCTGGAAGGTAGTACAAGTGGAGAAGTGAATCCAAGGTGATTTGGGGAGGATAGATGGCAGGGGAGTGGTCTCCGTCGGCCGCTTCTGGCATGTGATAGAGCAGCGGAGCACAAAATTGGAACTTTTAGAAGTCTGCTCTGCTGAGGGACGTTGCTCCAGGGGCTAAGCCGGGAGTGGAACCCTCACTGGGACAGTGTGGTCTCAGGACCCGAGGGGTCACAGAAAGACTGGGGATGCCTGAGTGTGGCAGAGCTCCCAGGTAATGGAGCAGGGAAGCTGGCTACAGAGAGGAGCCGAGGAGTGGGCTCTCAGCTCGGGGTTGCCATAAACCATGATCTGTGGCACAGTCGGGCCACTGCTCCTCCAGCAGGGACCCAACAAGCGGCAGATCAGGGAGACTCCCCTTGCTCCCTGGGGAGGAGTGGCGCGGGAGTGCACAGCAGGGATCTGCTGGATTTGGAGACTCCATGCAGGGTCATGCGCCAGAGATAGAAACGCTCGGTCACAGGCCAGGTAAGCACGGAGTGCAGCCGGAGACCAGGGAGACGGGGATGATTGATTGCTTTTCTCTAGGGGCTCACTGAGGAGTGGGGCCCTGAGTTCTCGGCTCCTCTGGGGTGGAGATTGGGAGGCCCCCATCTTCACTCTCCTCCTCCAAAGCTGCACGGAAAGCTTGCAGGAAACAAAAGCTCCCGAGAGCAAACCCAAGCAGATTACTTAGCCTGGATCCAGCAAGGGCGGGGCAATTCTGCTTCGGGCAAAGACATTTGGGAACCATGGCAACAGGCCCGTCCCCCAGAAGATCCGCAAGCACAGGCCACCAAGACCAAGTTTACCGATCAATGAGAACAGCAGAACTCCAGTGCTAGGGGAATACTGCACATAGAATTCATGGCTTTTTCCCCATGATTCTTTAGTCTTTCAAAGTTAATTATTTTTTTAACTTTCTTTTTTTTTAATTTTTCTTTTTCTCTTTTTCAATCAACATCTTATCAATCCCTTTTTTAAAAATCTTTTTTATTTTTCATTTTTAGAGTCATATTCTATCCCTTCATAGTAGTTAACCTTATTTTTGGTATATATATATATATATATATATATAAGTTGTTCTCTCTTTAAAATTTTGGGATACAGTTTCTTCTAACAGATCAAAATA
>NC_138369.1:22710325-22728735 GCF_054177405.1 Leptonychotes weddellii
TGAATCATGGAACACTACATCAAAAACTAATGATGTAATGTATGGTGACTAACATAACATAACATAATAAAATTAAATTAAATTAAAAAAATTACATTTGGTGGACAGTAAAAGTACAGAACAGTATATACAGTATGGTACCACTTGTATAACAAGAGAGAAGAAGATACATAGATAGATGATGGATAGATAGATAGATATTAATATATATAACATATGTGTTTGTGTTCTTATATAGATTAAAATAACTCTGGAAGGATACAAAGAAACTAATAACATTGGTTTCCTATGGCCTAGGGAAGTGAATGTGTTGGTAAACAATGGTGTGGAAGGAAAGCTTTTCAATGCATAACTTACCTTTTGAACTTCAAACATATTCAAAACTATAAACTATATAAAATAAGAATGAAACAAAGCAGAATGAAATAAACATTAAAGTATGAGCAACATGATACACAAGCATAAGAAAACAAAGTTAATTGATGGGATGAAGCCTCCTGGGATCAGTGTATGCCCCTCACTTGTAGCATCGGTTACATATGTTTCATGTGTTTCCAGATAGAATCACAAATGAGGAAGTAAGGCAATCAGAAGCTAGCCTCTGTCCCTGATTTATCCTGCAACTATCCCTATCCCTACTTGGTCTGAAATGTCTACAATAACTAGTAGCTATATCACAAAGTGGCAGGTATAAAACCATCCCATAAATTTCTCCATCTCATTATCAAGGAAATAATGGACCACTTGGTCAAATGCCTTGCCAAAATAATCACTATACCTCACATTTATATTTTGGAAAGCATTTATACCAAAAACAAAACAAAACAAAACAAATGTAATTAAGCAACATTCATTTATTCAGCAGGTACTTATTGAGTGCTTGTCTCAAAAGATTAAGATGGCCCTGTTTAAGATGGTGGGAGTACAGTAAAGGTTTGACACATGTGATCATCAACCCCATGGAATTTGTATTCTAGTAGGGAAGGAGCAAGGCAATAAACAAATAAAGTCACTGCAATATAATTTTATGTATCAATAAATGTCTTAAATAAAAACAATAAGGTAACATTTTATGGCTATTAACCTGGATAGCTGCTTTAGACCAAGCACTTGGGAATTGCCTTTCTGAAGAGGTGAAGTCCACACAGAGCCCCAAATGATGAGACTCTACATTGTCTTTGGCATTTCCTCAGTCCACTGGTCTCATGAATAATCAGAAGAAAAAACAATATTATTTTGGCCTGATTTGAAGAGCCTGTGTTCAGAATGAGTCATCACCACTTTTTTTTTTTCCCAATTACTCACAAAAAGTAATTTTGAATTACTTCAGATCCAGGTCAAGCTTATTAGCCAACTGCTTTTTTTATCCTCTCCTTTTGAAAATTAGGATGCTAGCCCCTACCCAGGATCCTGGAAATTCTCCCACACTCCATGATTTCTCAGAGATTACCAACTACAACTGCAGTTCTTTGATCAGGGCCCTGAAATGGGAGTTGCCTATGACTTTTGATCTGAGCTCTAGTTAAGGGCCAAGTGCTCTTCTTCAAATCTCTCTTGGACTTGAATTCTGTTTTACTGATTTTTAGTCCATCCTTCTGGCTTGAAGATCATTCTCCTTCAAGAAAAACAAAGAAGTCAAAGCAAAATCAAAGTTGGGAGGCACTGCCTTTTTCTCTCTTATTTGTTAAACATTACATTACTTGCCCCAAGCAGGTCTAGCCTTTCTTTGTGCTGCAAGTGTAGCTTGAAAAATCCTTTTGGCTATTCTGAACAAACATTCCTATCCTGGAAGAGTAGATCTTCTAAGAAATAAGCTCTCATTTGTTCCTTTCTATGAATTTTTTTCAGTCTTTTGAGACAAGTTTACTATCTCTTCAACTGCATAAATAGATCATTTATTGTCAGATCACTGTTTGTTATGATCACACACACAAACACACACGTACCTCAAACCAATTTCAAAAAAATAAAAGTCATCAAAGAGGAAATCCAATAGAGCTGTAGTTTTGCTCACTCCAGTGGCCTTGTATGACTTTTCCCTAATTACAACAAAATGCCTGGTGGGCACAATATGCCTCCAGAAATATTTTTATTCTTTTTTTGAGCCTGAGTTTTGTTGGTTGAAACAAAGCACTGTGATCTTTCTGTTACCCTCTGGAGGTTTCTTTCTTTCTGGTTTGATACTTTATTAAGATAAAAGGTGAACAGATTTTCCTTTGTTTCTTCTTACAGAAGTTCATAAGACCTATCCAAAAGGATAATATAGTTGGCCTTAGGGAAGTGGTTGGGCCTCAAGCATTTGCACCCTTTCTTGCTGGCTCTCTCCTGGTCATTGAAGATGACCACCTGAGTATAGGAAAGGCATTTAAAAAAAAGAAAAAAAAAAACCTCATATGAAAATAGGCTTTTTTTTAAAATTGAGCTAAAATTAACTGCAGGGGCCATCTAAACACACCATCTGAAAAGATAAAGCTACATTTTTCTCATGATCTCTCAGCTGGAAGAAAAAAATTTCAGCAGAAAGAACAATAGGGTCACCCATTCTACCTCAGAGAATTTATTGCCCAAAGCCAGCTGTGAATGTATAGACCAAAGACTTATCCTCCCATCCGCTTGTCCAACAGTTTGCCAGTCAAAGCGGTTCATGCTCTCTATTCTCCCTCTCTCTCTCTTTAATACAAATAGTTTTCAATTCTATAAAATATCTAGTGGAAAAGAAAAATCTCTCAGCACTTCGATTTGCCATACCAGAATCTGGCAAGATAAAACTGCACAAAATTTTACTTATAAGCAAACAAAAATGTAATGCAAACCTCAAATCAGAATAGCTAACACTATTTAATAACATCCTTTCTCTGGAATTTTTTTTAAATTTTATTTTATTATGTTATGTTAATCACCATACATTACAACATTAGTTTTTGATGTAATGTTCCATGATTCATTGTTTGCGTATAACACCCAGTGCTCCATGCAATACATACCCTCTTTAATACCCATCACCAGGCTAACTCATCCCCCCATCCCCCTCCTCTCTAGAACCCTCAATTTGTTTCTCAGAGTCCATAGTCTCTCATGGTTCGTCTCCCCCTCCGATTTCCCCCCCTTCATTTTTCCCTTCCTACTACCTTTTTTTTTTTAACGTATAATGTATTATTTGCTTCAGAGGTACAGGTCTGTGATTCATCAGTCTTACACAATTCATAGCGCTCACCATAGCACATACCCTCCCCAATGTCTATTACCCAGCCACCCCATCCCTCCCACCCCCCACCACTCCAGCAACTGATATGAGGAATTCTCTGGAAATTTCTTAACAAAGAGAGATGTTATCTAGTAAAATAAATTGGTTTTTTAGCTTGATTTTATTGGGAAATAAATTTCTCTTTTCAAGTTTTCCTCTCATCAGAACAGTTTCTTCTTTTTTCCATGCTTCACTGCTTGTTTCCTTCTTTTCTTTCTTTCATTTTGGCTTTCCTTGTTAGAGACAACCTAACCTACACTGGTCAAGCACCATACAAAAGCTAAGGGCCACCTAATTAGTTCAACTTGGAGACCCTAAAAGCTTCATTTTCTATAAACCATATTTATTTTTCCAAATCCAGATTTTGATTCCACTAAAACACCTCCATGCATTCTGGAGAAGAGAAAATATATATCAAAATTAAAGTCTACAAGGAAAAATTAAAAGAAATATCTCCAAATTTAAAAGCAATCAAAAGTTTGGAAGAAAAATGACAGGGGTGAAAAAAGGTACTGCAAAGGATCCTAATTCAGAGAATAATCAGAAGAGTAGAGTCTACCCAGGCATCTCATTGTAAAATAAAACAATATGTTTTGTTAAGAGTTGCAGAATTGGCTTTTAAATTACATTACGATGCATTTAAAAAGTCTTAAAAGGACATGCTAAACCACTGAGATGTGGGAATTTATTACTGTAGCATAATTTAGATGCATCTAGTTGATAAAATAGGGATGTAGTGAAGATTAAATAAGATTGTATATATTAAAAGCACTGACATTATCATCATCAGGTGGTACTTAATATGGTGCAAAAAAATAATAAAGTACTTTGAACGTGGAGTTTAATAAATGATTGCTTTCGTTATTGTTAATGTTTTTGCTTAAGTCCTGCTGCTCCTCTTCCCATGTCACAGGCTGCTCTTGATCCACTCTGATTCCCACTCTCGGGGAATTTATTACTATTGCGGAAATGTCTCAGTCTCTTAAGTATGGAACATGTGTCAATTGGTGTATTGCAGTAAGTGTGGCTTTGTTCCAATGTAGCCTGACAAATGCCATTTGGAACCATCACCCTCTATTTATGAGCCAGAACAGGTCTTTTCTCTCTCTCTTTCTCTGACCTGGCTGTATGTCTCTTGCCACTCCAACTGCCTTTGGGTTTTGCACCCTTGTTCCTTGCTTTATGGTAATGGATGTTTCCTTGACTACTTCTTGACAAAGAGTAACTGCCAAGTAGAGTCCAAGTTGAAAAGTGTCCAGTAGGGACAAAAAAAGAATTCCACAAAATTTATTTTTTTAACATTTATTTATTTGAGAGAGAGAGAGAGCACACACGAAAGGGGTGAGGGGTAGAGGGAGAAGCAGAGGGTCCCCGCTGAGCAGGAAGCCCAATGCAGGCCTCGATCCTGGAACTCTGGAATCATGACCTGAGCTGAAGGCAGACGCTTAACCAACAGAGCCAGCCAGGTGCTATGATGACATTTCTTGCAGGAGTTCAGGAGTTTTAATTTAACTATTTGATACCCACTATCATACGGGGCATGGATGCTCACTATAAGGGACATGGTGATGATGTCAAAAAAAAAAAAGGGGGGGGAAGGAAAGAGGAAGGAATTAAATACAGGGAAGGAAAATTACAATTTGAATATTTACTTATTAGCCCCTTTGATAAGCACTGAATACACATTATCTGTTTCTGAATAGAGGACTTTAAGGGGCAACTCTAGACTGTTTTCCAGAACATTTGGTTAAGTCTCTAAGTTTCATGCAATTAAAGCAACGAAATGGGAAAAGAGCCACTTGTCAATAGTGTCAAAAGTTACATGTCCCATGCAAGGTCCTGGAGAAATTAAAGCCCTTGTGCACTGCTGTGGCTATGTAAAATGGTGCCGCCACTGTGGAAAACAGCATGGCAGCTCTCCCCCCCAAATTAAACATTCAATCACCACATGATCCAGCAATTCTACTTTCAGGTGTATACTGAAAAAATTGAAAGCAGAGACTCAAACAGAGACTTGTACACCAATGTTTATAACAGCATTATTCCCAATGGCCAAAAGGTGGAAAAAACTTAAATGCCCATTAAAGATGAATGGATAAACAACATGGGGTACATACATATTATCCAGTCCTAAAAAGGAAGGAAATTCGGTATATGCTACTCCACTGATGAACCTTGAGGACATTATCTTCAGTGAAATAAATAAGTCAGTCACAAAAAGACGAATATTGAATGATTCATTTGTATGTGGTCCCTAGAGCGATCAAGTTGCCGGAGGCTAGAGGGAGGAATGAATGGCCAGTGGTTTCACTGGGTATAGGGTTTCAGTCTTGTAAGATGAACAAAGTTCTGAAGATGGATGATGGTGACTGTTGCACAACAATGTGGATCTATCTGGATGCCGGTGAACTGTCCATTGAGAAATGGTTAAAATGATAAATTTTATGTTGTGTACATTTTACCTCAATTTGTAAAAGAAAAGTTCCACACGCCATAGACAATGCACACTGAGGTCTCCAGGAAGGACCCGCCTGTGAGAGGTCTGTGCTCTTCCCTCTGGTGTATGGGGAACCGCAGTCATGAGGAAAGGATGAAGATGTGGGTGACACTGGTTAAAGCAGAGCAGCCAGGCAATTCAGCTGGAAGTATTCTGACATTTCATTTAATTGCAGTTTCCCAAGCATTTGATGCTTTCTTCCTTCAGGGAGAATAGACGGATTCCATTGCCTTGACTGTTCTGTCCAGGAGAGTGAGTGAGTTCTCTCCAGCTCCACTTCAGAAGGGAAATGCAGATGGTAGCATTGCTTTCTTCCTTGTCTTCATCACCTTGCCAATAAATGCAGCACCCTTTCCAAAGTGTCCCTGTGGCACATGTCATGTTTTTTTTTTCCATTCCTCTCTCCTTTTATTAATTTTTTCTGTTCCTGACATATGGAGAGACATGTGTTGGAGCAGACACCGTTGCCTGTGGCACTGCCAAAGTTAGGGGCAGCTTCTAAACTTGGGGAATTGACCTTAGGCCTGTAAAACTGATGAAGAGGGTAGAAGGAAGTGTGAAATGCTAAGTAAGAAATGGTATGTGAGCAAACTTTAGTCTGGTAGAAGTAGGAAATAATTCAGGCCCCTTTGGCCAAGACACCACAAGTTAATCTATGCCACCTGGCATGAAAATATCACAAGGCTGTTCACCGCAGCACTGGCTGTCTCGGGGGATGGGATGGGGAGAAAGTGCAACCAAAAAAGTGTGTCGATCAATGAGAGACCCATTACATACATTTGGAAACATCCAAAACAGGTGCTAACAGAATGCCCTTGCGTGAGTTAGGGAAAGTGTGCCCCCTGGTGGTGGACCAGTTGCAAAAAGGCAGACTGTCTCCCGCCCCACCAACCACCAGGTCAAACAATGCAACAGGCGGGAGGTGCACAGGCTGGATTTCAGCTCCCAGACACAATTTACTCCCAACCTGCAATGCATGGAGCCATTCAAAAAGAAAATTATCCGAGATACATTATTAAGTAAAAATGAAAGACTCAGAAGAATTGTTTTTTATATACAAATGTATGCATGGGATATTTCTGAAAAACAATATTCAAGAGACTGGGTGCTTACCAGTAGTAACTCTGGGGTTGGCAGTTTCAAGTGACAGAGGAGTGAGCCTTTGTATACGGAATGGAATGCCAGACATGCTGGCTGGGGCAAAAATAGGCAGGTTTTTTTCTTCTTCCTCTTCCTCCTCCTCCTCCTCCCCCTCCCCACCTTCCTTTTCTTCTTTTCTTTTTGGTTACATGAGGTTGCATGCTTTGGATTGGAGAGCATGAGATCTCTATTAATGTCATTTTCCTCAGTTTTGGGGATAGCACTCAAACCAGGAGAAATATTAAAAATCCTCAAAAAGTCATCTGGATCTTTCTTGCTAAAGAGCACCACTGACTAGCAGTTTTCACTTAAATTAACAAGAGCTGAGACCTCGTTTTGGTTCACAGCCTTAAGAATTATCTCCAAATATTTAACTGAATTATTTTTCTTTGGCTCAAAATCAATGCCTTCCTCTGGAAGGGAGAGTGGGAAATGTAAGGCAAAGTAGGTCAAGTCTCAGGTTCCCCAATTTAGTTTGCCACTGACAGTTACGAGGCTTATGTGTCACTTGTTGGTTTTGTTACTTAGGAGAACCCTGAATAAATACACTATCTGATAGGTTAGTCTTCCTTCATCATCCAAAGTTTTCCTTATTATTCGTGTTGGTTTATTTTTCCATATAAACGTTTATTCAGCTTGTCTAGTTAAAATTAAAAACTGTTATTTGTTATTGTAATGCTGTTAAGTGTATACTCTATAGCATAGTTTAAATTTAGAAGCTGAAAATGTAATTTGGGGAGAATAGAAATATTTGTGATACTATGGAGTCTTCCTATGACCAAGGCTTATTTTCTATCTTCCAGGGGTATTTCATATATTTTTCACTCATCCAAACATTTCTTGTTAAGATTATTCCTATATGTTGTCCTTTTTGATATCACCATGAATGCTATCTTTTGTCCATTATACGTCATGTTTGCTAATTGTTTGCATACAGGAAAGCTACTGCTTTCTGAATAAATCATTCCATCCCCCACAACTTTTTGAAATTTCTTTTTCATTTGTGGTAGTTCTTTAATTGATTTCCTGGGTTTTCCAGATATAGGAACTTATCTTCTGCAAACATTGGTATTTTTCCTCCACCTTCTCTGATTTTATATTAGTAATTACATAGCTTTTAAAAAATTGCTTTGGGTTAGCCAAGTACAGTACTATATTAATGATGGTAATGGACACAATTAATCTGTCTCTAACCTCTGTAGGAATACCTCTAGAAATTTTCCTCAAACCAAAATGCTGGCTTTTAGGCTGAGATGGAAAATTATTACATGTTAAGAAGGAATTCACCTGGCTTTATTTGTATACCAGATTTTTTATTGCAAATGACTATTGAATTTTCTCAAATTATTTTTCAGTACCTATCAAGTGATGAGAGGATTTTTCTCCTTAGGTCTAATGATTATTTACATTAATAGATCTCCTAATAGTGAGCCATCATGGCATTTCCAGGAGGAAAGGGAATGACTTCATCATGATATATTCTTGTATTTTTTTTTGGTATGTGTGAAACATAGTATACATATAGAAAAGTGAAGACATATATGTGTACTTCAACAGGCAATAACCATTAACCACTATGCAGGTCAAGAATCAGAACACTGTAGTATTGAAGAAGGCTCCATGTTTCCCTTCCTAATAACAAACTCTCAAGAGTAAGGCAAGATGGTGGAGGAGTGGGGGACTCCGTTTCAACTGGTCCCCTGAATTTAGCTAGATATCTACCAAGCCATTAGTAACAAACTCTCCCCTTTCCTTTTGGAGGTAACCATATTCCTGATTTTTCGGACAATAATTTCTTTAATTTTTTTTATAGATTTAGTGATGTCTTCTCAATTTTAAATGAGTAGAATCAATAATACATATTATGTTTTGTCTAATCTGTATCTAGGTAAAATTGATATGTTATTGCAGGTAGCTGTGGGTTTTTCATTTTCATTGTTGTATAATATTTCACTGTATAAATGTACCAAAATTTATATATTCATTCTATTGCTGATGAACATTTGGATGCTTTCTAGATTTGGGTTATAAAAACACTACTGTGTCTATGAACTATCTTATACATATATATGTATATATCTGCTTCTTTTTCTTTTTTTTAAGATTTTATTTATTTATTTGAAAGAAAGAGACACAGCAAGAGAGGGAACACAAACAGGGGGAGTGGGAGAGGGAGAAGCAGGCTTCCCACAGAGCAGGGAGCCCGATGTGGGGCTCGATCCCAGAACCCTGGGATCAAAACATGAGCCGAAGGCAGACGCTTAATGACTGAGCCACCCAGGCGCCACTCTGCTTATTTTTCTAAAATATATATCCAGGAACAGAAGTACGGAGTCATAAGATATATATACCTACAACTGTACTTGATAATGCCAAATAGTTTTACAATGGTTATATTAATTTACACCCCCATGAAATAGTGTATGATAGTGCTGATTGGACCACAGCATTTTCAACACTTTTTATTGTCAAACTTTTTAATTTAAGCCAAACCATTAAGTGGTAATTATATCTCATAGTGGCATTAATTGTATTCCCCTACTACTAATAAAAATGAGCACCACATGTTCACTAGCTATTTGGATTCCTTCTTTTTTGAAATTTCCATTTTTGAAGTTTCTACTTCCAATTTTATTTGTTTTTCATTTTCTTACTAATCAGTAGGAGTAATTTTTTTTCAAATTTTTATTTAAATTCTAATTAATTAACATACAGTGTAATATTGATTTCAGGAGTAGAATTTAATGATTCATCACTTACATATAACACTCAATGCTCAACACAAGTGCCCTCCTTAATACCCTTAATAAAATCTTTAAAAAAGGGGCGCCTGGGTGGCTCAGTCGGTTAAGCGTCTGCCTTCGGCTCAGGTCATGATCCCGGGGTCCTGGGATCGAGCCCCGCATCAGGCTCCCTGCTCCGTGGGAAGCCTGCTTCTCCCTCTCCCACTCCCCCTGCTTGTATTCCCTCTCTCGCTCTGTCTCTCTCTGTCAGGTAAATAAACAAAATCTTAAAAAAAAAAAAAGAATACAACTTTATTTTTTTCATATGGATACTTAATTGTCACAGCAACCTTTACTGAAAAGATTATCCTTTACCTACTGTTTTGCAATGAGTCCTTTCAAGTGACAATATGTGTATAAGGTTTTTACTCATTCCATTGATTGATTTGTCTTTTCTATACTAATGACACACTGACTTAATTACTCCAGCTCTTTAACAATTCTTAGGATTTCCTAGAGCAAATTTATCACCTTATTTTTTAAAGAGTGTTTTGGTTATTCATGGCTCTTTTCTTAACATATAAATATTAAAATCAACTTACCAAATTCCTCAGAAAATAGTTTTTGGGATTTTGATTTGAATTGCATTGAATGGATACATCTATTTGGAGATAACTGACCTTTTAAAATTATTTAAATCCTTAGTTCATAAACATGATATATGCCATCCTTTAAGTCTTTTTAATGTCTCACAATAAAGTTTTATACTTCTCCCTATAAATGACCTACATATATTTTGTTATGCTTATTTCTAGGTGTTATTGTAAACATTATATATTTTTTTGATCATATAGTATGTATTACCCATTTACAGGAAATTGGTTATAATCCTAATTAGCAGATGCCAATTTTTTAGTCACATAACATAAAATTTACCATCTTAACCATTTTGAAGTATACAGTTCAGTAATAAAAGTATATTTATACTGGGACGCCTGGGTGGCTCAGTCGGTTAAGCGTCTGCCTTTGGCTCAGGTCACGATCCCAGTCTCCTGGGATCGAGTCCCACATCGGCCTCCTTGCTCAGCAAGGGGCCTGCTTCTCCCTCTGCCTGCCTCTGTCTCTCTGATAAATAAATAAAATCTTAAAAAAATATATATTAAAAAAAAGTATATTTATACTGTTGTGCAACCAATCTCCATAACGTTTTTATCTCGCAAAACTGAAATTTTTTTTTTAAGATTTTATTTATTTATTTGACAGAGAGAGAGACAGCGAGAGAGGGAACACAAACGGGGAGTGGGAGAGGGAGAAGCAGGCTTCCCACTGAGCGGGGAGCCCGATGCGGGACTTGATCCCAGGACACTGGGATCATGACCTGAGCCGAAGGCATCCGTTAACAACTGAACAACCCAGGCGCCCCTCACAAAACTGAAATTCTATACCCATTAAACAACTCCCATTTTCCCCTCCCCCAGCTTCTGGCAACCACCATTCTACTTGTAAACAGTATCTTTTTGCTTACTTGATTTTTTAACTGTTTGTTGCTCATAGTTTTTAAGTCCCTTATTTTTTGCGGATTTTCTGTGTAGTTACTCTCTCAATTATTAGTAAAAGTATACAAACTCTGACTGTTAATTGTGGATTTGTCTGTATCTCCTTCCAGCTCAATCAGTTTTTGCTTCATATATTTTAAGGTGCTGTCATCATGTCTATAAATGTTAACAATTATTGTGTCCTTTTGATGACTTCTCTTTTATTATTATGATATGATTCTCTTTATCCTTGATAACATTCTTTGCTTGGAAGTCGACTTCAGTATTAATATATCTACCCCAGCTTTCTTTTCATTAGTGACAGCATGCTGTCTTTTTCAATCCTTTTTCTCTTAACTTATATACGTCTTTATATTTATAGCATCATTTCAGTTAAACACTCTCAGCAAACTAAACACAGAAGGTAACTTTCTCAATCTAATAAAAGGTGCCTGTGTGAAGAACCTACAAGATCCAAATACTTAATGGTGAGAGACTGAATGCTTTCCCCCTAAAATAAGGAACAAGGAAAAGATGTCCACTTTAGCACTGTATTCAACATTACACTGAAGATTCTTGTTAGTAAAATAAAACAATAAAAAGAAATAAGACATGTAAGATTGGAAAGGAAAAAGTAAAAACGCCTGAGTAGTAAAAAAGTAGAAAATTTGATGAAATATACAAAATGCTACAGGAACAAATAACTGACTTTAGTAAGCTTACAGGATACAAGATCAATATATAAAAATTAATTCTATTCCTATATAGTAGGAATATACAATCAGAAATTGAAATATTAAAATATCATTCATAATGTTATCAAAAATGCAAAATATTAGCAATAAAACTGAGAAAAGTTATGAAAGATCTATACACTGAAAACTCCAAAACACATGTGAGAGAAACTAAAGAATGCCTAAATAGATGGAAATATATGTCTATGGGTCAGAAGACTCAATATTGATAAGACGTCAATTCTCCCTAAATTGGTCTATAGGTTCAATGCAATCCAAATAAAAAATCTAGCAGACATTTTTAGTGGAAATTAACAAATTTACTCTAAAGTTTATGTAGAAATACAAAGGTTCTTGAATAACCTAACAACTTTTAAAAAGAACAAAGTGGAAGAATTCAAATTACCTTATTTCAAGATTTATTGTAAAGCTACAGTGACCAAAACATATAGCATTGGTATAAAGACAGGCAATGGAATAGAATAAAAAATCCAGAGACAGACTCACAAATATATAAAACCTGATTTTCAATAAAGGTGCATAGACAGTAAATAAAGAAGTTTTTTCAACATATGGCACTAGAATTGGATATCCATGGGAAAAAAGAAGAACTTTGTCCCACATCTTGTACCATATATAAAAATTAACTCAAAATGTAAAAAAAACTAGACAAATTCTGGAAGAAAACATAGAAGCAAATCTTCATGATTTTGGATTAAACAACTTTTCTTATATATGACACCAAAAGTATGACTTATAAAAGGAAAATTTGATAAATTGGACCTCATGAAAATTTTAAAATTCTGTTCTTCAAAGGACATTGTTAAGAGGATGAAAGATTAGACCCAGATTGGGAATAATTTTTTGCAAATCATATGCCTGATGAAAGAACTTATATACAGTATACATTAAGAATTCTCAAAACTAAATAAGAATAGGGGCACCTGGGTGGCTCAGGCATTAAGCGTCTGCCTTCGGCTCAGGTCATGATCCTGGGATGGAACCCTGCATCAGGCTCCCTGTTCAGTGGGGAAGCCTGCTTCTCCCTCTCCCACTCCCCACTGCTTGTGTTCCCTCTCTCCTGTCTCTCTCTGTCAAATAAATAAATAAAATCTTAAAAAAAAAAAACTAAATAAGAATATAAGCAATCAAAATTTTTAAATAGGCAAGGTATTTGAATAGGCACATATACAAATGGTAAATAAGCACATAAAAAATGCTTAACATCATTAGTCATTAGTGAAATATAAATTAACATAACAGTGAAATACTCCTACATACCTTTTAGAATGGCTAAAAATAAAAGGCCTAACTATATCAAGAGTTGACAAAAATATGAAACAAACAACATTGCTGATGGGAATGTAAAATGATACAACCACACTGGAAAATAGTTACACAGTTTCTTAAAAAGTTAAGCATTCACCTTACATATGATCTAGCCATTTTAGTCATAGGTATTTCCCCAAAGAAATTAAAGCATATATCCATAAAAAGACCCCCATGCAAATGTTTATAGTAGCTTTAGCTGCTAAAGCTAAAAGCTGGAAACGACCCAAATATCCATCACAGGTGAGTGGATAAACAATTATGGTATGTCATAAGATGGAGTACTATTCAGCAATATACATAGGGAAATACAGCTGAATCTCAAAATAATTATGCTGAGTAAAAGAGGCCAGACAAAAAAATAATAGTATGTACTCTATGATTCCATTTATATATAATTTTAGAAAATTCTTATGGATCTAAAGTGACAGAAGTTGATCAGTAATTGCCTGGGGATGGGGACAACAAAGAAGAACAAGAAAACTTTGGAGGAGTGATAGATATATTCATTATCTTGATTATGGTCATGGTTTCATTGCTGTATACAGAATTATTTTCATATAACTACATATAAATTTATCAAATTATATGTTTTAAATATATGAAGATTATTGTACATCAATTATACTCTAAACAATAACAACAACCAGCTTATTTTTTTGACAAGCCTTTGGACTGATAAGTGAGCAGTGGTCTAGTTGATCTAGGATGGGCTTACATGAGACAACTCAGATCAGTTCCATGTGCTCCTTCATTCTCTAGCAGTCTAGGCCAAGCTTATTTTCATGTCAGTCAGAAGGGTCCAAGAGGAAGAGGAAAAGAATGCAATGACTCTTAAGGTCTCGGCTTGCAATCACTCTATTACATTGGTTAAGATAAATCAAAAGACCATCATAGATTCAAGATGTGAAAAGTAGACTGTATGCCCTGATGGGAGGAACATCAAAGTCCTATTTGCAAAGGGTGTGGATACAGGAAAGAGTGTAGAATCACAGCCATTTTTGCAATTAATCTACCACAGCTACTATGTAGCCGGCATTGCTAGAGAGGAGGCATTACAAATATTACTTCCTTTGATCATCCTTAGAACTCAAATAGGTAGAATCCTAATTTTGAAGATGAAGAAACTGAGTCCTAGAGAAGAAGTTAAGCAACATGACCAAAGTCCCACAGCTAATCAGCTGCAGAGGTGGGATCCAACCTTTCCTGACTCCAGAGCATCTGCCCTTAGAAGTTATGATTCATCACTTGTCTTTACTGCTACAATTTTCATTCCAAAAGCCATAATCCATCTGCCTAGGATGGCCCCCATCTCAATACCACTTCAGAAAAGGCACCAGAAACTGTTTCACAGATGGCAAAGACAAGATGGGAGTAGGGAGGGCTTTCTCTATCCTTAATTTCTATGAACCAAGCTTTACCCTGGGTTGATTTTAATTTTAGAATGAAACCTCTGAGGCAGTATAAATTTCAATCCCAATCAAGAAAAATTATGTTGTGTATGCAAAGATTGCATACTAAACCCCAAATGTGATTTCACAGGGCATGAGAAAGATTGTCCTATTTGAAAAATTTATTAAGACTATTTGATCTACTGAAGGTCAATCGTTAACATTACGTGCCTGTTTGTACCTGTTTGTACCTGTTTGTACCTGTTTATAAAGGCAATTTGTTAATAAATTGTGTTCCTAAAGTTTATACATAAGCCAAGGATTTAGAAATCAGATTGCATTATTTTCATGGAATAAAATAAATGCTTCCAGGATAGTTTATTAAAGGCCATTTAACATATAATGGCTGAAATATAATACAAAGAATGAAAGAGTACTTCCCTGAAGTGTTTAAAAAATAAAATGTTTCTGAAAAAAAAATGTCCGACAAGTTCCAACTCAGTATTCAATGAGTAGAATTATCTTCCTATATGCCTTCTGAAAATGGAAGAGCAATATAAACATCTATTTCCCAACAGATATGAACTATGCCACTTGCTTTAGAAGACAAAATCAACTATAGTCACATTCGGAGTTTTTTGGTTTTTTTAATTTAAATTCAATTAATTAACACATAATGTATTATTAGTTTCAGGGGTACAGGTCTGTGATTCACCAGTCTTATATAATAGCCAGTGCTCATTACAACCTATACCGTCCCCAATGTCCATCACCCAGTTACCTCATCCCTTCACCGCCCTCCCCTCCAACAACCCTCAGTTTGTTTCCTATGATTAAGAGTCTCACATTTGTTTTTGTTTTTGCCTTTTAAGATTTATTTATTTATCTTCTAGAGAGAGGGGCAGAGGAAGAGGGAGAAGCAGACTCTCTGATAAGCAGGGAGCCTGACACCGGGCTTGATCCCAGGACACCAGGATCAAGACCTGAGCTGAAGGCAGCCGCTTAACCAACTAAACCACCCAGGTACCCCCACCTTTGGTTTTATTTATTTTTTTTAAGATTTTATTTATTTATTTGTCAGAGAGAGAGAGAGAGAGCACAAGCAGGGGTAGCAGCAGGCAGAGGGAGAAGCAGGCTCTCCGCTGAGCAAGGAGCCCGATGAGGGACTAGATCCCAGGTCCCTGGGATCATGACCTGAGCCGAAGGCAGTTGCTGAACCAACTGAGCGACCCAGGTGTCCCTACCACATTTGTTTTCATCTTGCTACATATATAAAGGACATTCATGCAATGTGTGCATTAACCAAAAAAAAAAAAAAATCACCTGACTATTTTCAAATGCAAAATATAGTTCAGATACTAAAATTGAAAATAAGATTTATATCTGAATTTAAGTCCTCTGATCAAAATCCTCCAGTGGCCACCCTATCTCACTCACAGTAGAAACCAAAGTCATTAAATAGCCTATAAGGCCCCACATGGTCTGCCCTGGTCTCCTGATTTCTATTGCTTTGTTATCTTTTTCTTCCCCCCTCCTCTCTGACTCTGTTCCAACTCTGACCACCTTACTTTTCCCCAAATAGGATAAGCACATTACTGTCTCAGGGCCTTTACCCTTGTTTCCTGTAACCAGAACACTCCTCCCCCAGATATCTATATGGCTCTCCCAACCCCTTCACATCTTGGCCCAAATGTCATTTTTCAACTAGGTCTTCAATGACCATCCCTTGCAATATAGCAACTATTACTCCTCCTTTTCCCCCTTCCTTACTCTCATTATCCTTCCTTCCTTGATTTTACTCCATATATAGCTTTTCACTTTAAATATTATGCAGGGGTGCCTGGGTGGCTCACTCAGTTAACTGTCTGACTCTTGATTTCAGCTCAGATCATGATCTCAGGGTCGTGAGATCAAGCACCCTGTCAGACCATAGTGGGCATGGAGTCTGCTTAAGATTCTTTCTTCCTCTCCCTCTGCCCCTCTAAAAATAAATAAATATACTATTCAATTCACTTATTTTTTTTGTTTATCATGCTACTACCACCACCAGTAACATGTCAACTCCATGACAGTGGTGATTTTATATCTTCTGGTCTTTTCTGTGGGACCCAACACTTCCATGTTCCAGAACGCTGCATAAACAACTTCTCTTATTTCATAATCTATTTATTTATACACACATTTCTTTCATGCGTATATTTTTTATTTCACTATCTCTTTTGAGTATTCTGCATAAAGGGAATAGGTCTTCCTTTTGGCAAAAGATTTACCTGGAAATAACTAATGAGCCATCAAAATTGCCAATAGAAAATTCATTGTTGGAATGGTTGGTACAACAGCCTTTCAAATAATTCTTGGTCTTCAAATCATTGAAAAATTTGTGTTTTCTATATTCCTATAGAGTGGCATAAATTTGGTTGAAGCTGTTCTCTAATCAATACTCATTTGGATTGTACAATTGTGTAATGTTTTAGCACCCTGTAGAATTATATCTGCTGTCAATAAAGTATTCACTCATGAATAGCATGTACTGTATTATTTAAAAGCTAAAATTACATCGATTATGAAAAAGATCCAGTTCAATGATTTTTGCCATTTGATTTCATTGAATTAAAATTTTACTACTTCCTTAAATCTGTTTTTATCAATTAATCTAGATAAAAACCAACTCCCATCATTTTTATGAATATATCTACACCAACGCTTCCAAGTACTATTTAGTATAGCAACTCTGTCATTTGTTGGTGTGATTTCTGTAATACAGCTCTCCTCATATGTTGCTATCTTCATACTCATTCACTCTGATTCCTAATTCACTGGATCCGGTTGGGCAAACATTGTGGCCTCCAATCAGTCTGCTAATGGTGCCAAATTAAGAAATGGTTTTACAAGGCTTATAAAATTAGAGATGACTTATGAATTCAGATTTTTTAACTTTGCTTGGAAGCTGAAGAAAATATATTGTATCCTGTCTATATTCTCATACCAATACATTCACACTTTATGGGTTTGGTATTTAACCTCAGTCCTCCCCACCCCTTTAAAGTGTGCAGAATACAACTATGAGATGAACACATTCTGAAGCAGTCTCTTTTGCAGGACTCTGATGAATTCTGAAAATTGGAACACATGTGTCCTTTAAAATTATTTTCAAGTTAAATAAATGTGTATTGTAACTGACAGTCTATCTTTGATAATTATTTAGGGCACATTTTAAAAACATATTGAAATGGTACTTTAATAGCAATACAAAAGTTTATGGAAATAGAAATCACATTGAGTGAATGCCTACCATGTACTCAGCCTCAGATGTAATAAAAATATGAACAAGACACAGACCCCACCTAAAGAAAATAATAAGCTATACATATATACAAAGAGTATCTCACAAGATAAAATATGGTAAATACCATTAAAATAACATTTTGTTGTTGTTAACAAATTTTGAACAAAAGCAGATATTATAAACTTTCCTTTGAGCATCACAACTTCCCTCCAAGAGATTCAACTTTTATCAAATATGTCCCCCCATTCAGTTTGTGAAAATTTGAAATATATGTTCAACTATATGAAAGTAATTTACTCATCCTTATAAATAGCTAAGAATAAAACATTTTCAGTTCATCATCGCAAGATATGGAACTCCTCCCTCCAGTTTTCTTGCAATTATTTTCACTGTTACTCTTTGGTAACTTCAAGAACTCACAGAGTAACAGTAAATTACAGTAGCAGTAAATATATATGGATATATATGACTTATATATAAATTATATATATTATCTTCTTGTTTCTCTTTATGAGAAAAGTTAATCCTGTT
>NC_138369.1:22729235-22743153 GCF_054177405.1 Leptonychotes weddellii
TTTGCACATGTGGCCCTGCTGCTCCAGGTTTCAGTCTGGGGGCTGCCCTAAAGTCCTTTCCCCACCACTACCGGTCTGCAAGTCTGTGCCCCGGACCCAGTGTGGGAGGCTGTTGCAAACTGGCGGTGCAGGATCCCGACCACTCCCTCCCCCTTCTGTTTATCTTCCCATATCTGCCCACGGAATCACAGCTCCCTGCTTCATACCTTGAAACCAACCGCCTGCGATATTCTGTTTGTAGAGATCCAGATATATCTTCTTATATCTCAGACTGATTTCATGGGTGTTCAGAGTGGTCTGGTAGATATCCAGCTCAATTCAGGGGACTGGTTGGAATAAGGTCCCCTACTCCTCTGCCATCTTTTCCTCACCCTCCACCACATATTTTAGAAAAACCTTCATACACCTACCTCAAGTATGTCCTCATTCCTCTTTTTGGGATGCATAATATTCCATTTTTTGGCTGTATCATAATTTCTTTAACCTATCCTTTAATAATGGACTAAGGTTTTTCCACATCTTTTACTATTATAAACAAAGCTGTAGTGGATAATCCTGTATGTTATGTCATTTCACACATGAGCAAGAGTGTGTTTATCTTCAGGGAAAACAATTTTTAGAGGTGGAATTGCTGAGACATGGATTTGTAATTTTGATAGATGTTGCTAAATTTCTTTCCAGAAGGGGGGTACCAATTCATATTCCCTGTTACCCCACATTCTTGCCAGTAGAATCATTGTAGTTCCAAATTACATCTTTCTATTATGAATAAGTCTGGTCATCTTCTCTGTGTTTGGGAGCCATTTGTGTTTCTTTAACTTATTTATACACTTTGCCCATTTTCTACTGGATTACTCTATTAATTTATTAATTTTCAGGGTTCTTTATAGTTTCAGGAAATTAGTTTTTGGGGGGAGATATGGATCACATATATTTTGTATATGTGATCAAAATTTTCCATATGGTTTCTGCCCATTTCTTTTCTAAGTTTATTCTTTATTATTTAGGTGTTTGACCTTTTCTGTCATTGTTGTAAGTGGGGTTATAATTAAGTTTTATGTATCTAAGTTGCTTACTATACTGTATAAGCCAGAGGTTGCAAACTATAGCTCTCAGGCAAAATATGACCTGCCATGTGTTTTTGTAAGCAGTTTATGGCTGCTTCTGTACTTCAGTGGCAAAGTTGAGTATAGTTGTAATAGAGACAGCATGGCCCACAAAACCTAAAATATTTACTATCTGGACCATTGTAGAAAAAAATTTGCTAACCCCTGCTATCAGCTCCTTCTCTGAGGGCTTATTCAATTGTTAAACTATACAACTTCGTAAGTTGCATATAGCTGATGCTCTGAGTAGTATATAGTATGTTGAATTGAATAAGGCGAACCTAAAGCATTTATTGACCATGTGATATAAATACGACTCTCTCCTAAGTGAGAAAGGTGTTCATTTTACAAATATTTATTGGCCATCTACTATATGTTTGGCACTATTCTAGGTTCTGTGGATATAGCAATTAACAAAATACATTAAAAAAATCCTATTGTTTTAAAAAAGCTGCTGGACATAACTAAGCAATTCTGGTTTCAGTTGGCAACAAGAATTACTGTTCAACCTAGTACTGTTGTCTAACAATAATTGTTAATATGTAATTATGTTATATATCATTTGTTGATTAGCTGTCATTATAGTCAATTTGTAAAATATGACATTTTAAACATTTAAATTCATGACATCATTAATCTTTGATATGTGCACTGTCCACTAAGTTAGCCACTAGTCACATATAGCTATTGAGCACTTGAAACATGGTTATAGTGAATCAACATGATGTAAAATACACACTGAATTTTAAAGATTTATTACCAAAAAGGCATATGTCTCTTTAATAATTTATATTATTATTTAGTAATATAATAATATAATTTAATAATATTTATATTATTTAATAATTTATATTATATGTTGAAAAATATTTTGGCTCTATTGAGTTAAGTGAAAGATATTAATAAAATTAATTTCAACTTTTTCTTTTTGTTTATGTTTATGTAGCTATAAGAAAATTTAAAGTTACGTATATGACTTACATTATATTTCTGTTGGACAGTATTCTTCCAGAAACTTCCTTTATGTTTAGCTGGTATTTCTCAAATATGGACTTTTCATAGATGGGGACACTGGGTTAAGCAAAGGTTTAAAAGTTTATTGCTGGATTCACAGTCTTTAATGTGTTAGTTTGCAATTTTAATTTCCATGGGGTTAGGCATGTTTATAGTGTTCCCCAAATATCTTTCAATAGGAGCTTTCTTGAGATGCCCTTTGCTAATCTCTGACCAAACTGATGGCATTGTGCTGCTCATCTTGGAACCTGGTACAAAAGCACTGATAGAACAAGGCTTTAATTCACAAGGCCAGTTTTCAGTTCATTTTCTGGATTTTTCCTTGGTTTTCTAAGTAAAGTCAATACCAATTATTTTAAAATGTAATTCTTTTTTTTTTTAAAGATTTTATTTATTTATTTGACAGAGAGAGACACAGCGAGAGAGGGAACACAAGCAGGGGGAGCGGGAGAGGGAGAAGCAGTCTTCCCGCTGAGCAGGGAGCCCCATGTAGGGCTTGACCCCAGCACCCTGGGATCATGACCTGAGCTGAAGGCAGATGCTTAATGACTGAGCCACCCAGGCACCCCTAAAATGTAATTCTATTGTTTGAATATAATTCACCAAATTTTGAAAAGTTTGGTTAATTAAAAAAAATAAATATAAGATCAACTGGACTTATAAAAATTATTCATTTTCAAAATACAGAGTTGTAAATGGGCTTGTCCTTTTGGATGGTGATGCAGAGAAGTCCAGTGATGAATGGTATGGAATTATTAGTTGAAAGTCATATTTTTGACAGAAGAATATACCATTCACATGACCTACACAGTAGGAAATAATAAATTCCAGAATGCAATTGAGGTGGGAGTTACTTCAGTGACAAATGTTACCATTCATTATATTCAGAAGTCCTTGTTAGAAAGAGATCCAGGAGATAGCTTAGGTGTAAACCACAGTGTCATAAGCCTCGAAGGGGCTTTCTATCATTCAACCCACTTCAGAGTATGAGAGTGTCTCCTTCGAAGACATTGATCTTTCAGATCAACAGAATTTCAGCTCTACACTTTTAGTAACTCAAAAATGGTTCTCAGGCCTTTCTCCAAACATTTCCCCCAGCATGAAATCCAATAAGTTATATGGCATAGAGACATACTACATTGTTCACATTTTGGTAAAGACTGCATAGACTCTTTTGTTAACATGCTGCATGTACTTTTTGTCTCTGGCAGAAACTAAATGAAGTAAAAACTGTCCATCTTAATGATACACCAATGGTAGCCATTCCCCACAGTGAGAGAAAAGAATCAATTGCTATATTAAAGGCTCCTTTTGGATCTCTGCTTGTGTTGTCTAGCTCTTGTAATTGAAACTAAAAAAAGTGTAATTCTTTCCTTCTAGTCTTGGTTTTTCTCCTTTGTGGCAGAAAGCTTACCAAATTGGAATAAATGAAGGAAATTACAAAAAGGCAAGACTGTGGAGAAGCTGAGTAAGTGAAGTCCTCTTGCCAAAGGCTGTGTCTGGACAGTACATTCAAACTGGACTCTGCAGGGTTGGTCTGATTGTTGGTCTTGCTTAATGGTAAATTTCTACAAAGTCAGTTGACTCAGCATATCAGTGATCTGAGTTGACCATTAAACTAGACCAAACCCACTAAATTGGCTACCTTTTGGTTCTCTGTTTTTCAGTCATACATAGTCATAAATCAGAAAAACTATCATCCAACTAACAAATAAAACAAATCAAAACAAACCAGCAAAGTATAAAATGGATAACATAATTGAAATACTGTTTTTCCACTTGATGTTCACACGATAGATCAAAATAAAGTTTTGTTTTGCTTTTTCTTTATTCTATTAATGTGCTGGTGATGCACTGGTGTGGACTTGTAGATAGAAACATTATTTGCAAGGTTGCATTGAAATTTTAATCTAAAATTGAAACATGTTGGCTTGCTATGAAGACTGTCATTGCATCGTATTTATATATGTGTGTGCTTGTGCATGTGTAAACATATCCACTTAATGAAAATTGCAAAATGCTATCTCACAAACTAATAATTAAATTGTGATAAATCAGATCCAAGATGATAAATTTCATTTTCAGAGGGAAAGCCACCTTTTAAGTGTGTTTAATACAAAATAAGACATTTCACTCTAAAAAAATTAGAATTGTAAGTAGGCAAATTAAGGAAAAAATTAGCTGTAATTTTACCATCCAGAGATAGTCCTATTAAGGTGTTATGTCCTTCTCAACTTTATTCTCACATTAGAACATGAGATTATACCATACACATGGTTTTCTAAACTGCACTTTTAATATAATTATTTGTTTTCTCTTTTCACATTAGTATAGATTAAATTATAAAGTTAATGGATGTATATCCTTTTCTATAGCATGTATAGATGGTGTTTTATTTAACCAGACTACATTTTATTTAACCAATACCCTGTTGTTGGACAATTGTTTCCAGTTGTTTACTATCATAAGCCATACTTCAGGGAATGTCCTGCATAGTTGTATTTATTTGCTCAGTTATTCTTCTGGATATATTTCTAAAACTAAAATAGATGAGTCAAGGAGCAAGTACATTTAAAATATTTTTGTATACATTTTGTGAAATAGCCTTTTAGAGATGATATGTGTACCTGTGCATAATTAATTATCTAATATGCACTATAATAGGGAAAGAGGCAGGTGATCTCTGACTGTAGGAACCTGACAACCTAGGAAGATGATGCTTAGCTATATTTTGTATAGTTAATTACTATAATTTAACAATGTTGTCACCACTTTAAACAATAAAGTAAACACATCTAACATTTATTACTTTTTAAGTGTTTTGAAAATAAGCGTTTAAAATAAGTAAGCCTGATTTTTGGTTTTACTTAATGGCTAATACCTATAGTTAATTGATTTAGCACAGCAGTGGTCTAAACTGATCATTAAACCAACCAAATCCACTAACTTGGCTATCTTTTCATCCTGTTTTCCAGTCATATTTCCAGTCACAAAAAAAGGTGTAACCAGAAAAATGTACAAATTATAAATTTGTAGAATACTAGTAGCACCTTGGGAGCTCTCAATCATCCTCTAAGTGCTCTCTCATCATCTATGATGGTGACTCTTCACAGGCATAAAGAAAAAAAATCAAAATTAAAACTTTTTTGTGCATCAAAGGACACTATCAAAGAGAACGAGAAAGCAATCCACAGAATAGGAGAAAGTATTTGCAAATCATTTATCTGATAAGGTATTAGTATTCAGAATATATAAAGACTCCTAAATTAAAAAACAACAACAAAAAGACACAAACAACTTGATTTAAAAATGGGCAAAGGGCTTGAATAGACACTTCTTTTTTTTTTTTTAAGATTTTATTTAATTATTTGGCAGAGAGAGACACAGCGAGAGAGGGAACACAAGCAGGGGGAACAGGAGTGGGAGAGGGAGAAGCAGGCTTCCCGCTAAGCAGGGAGCCCAATGCAGGGCTCAATTCCAGGACCCTGGGATCATGACCTGAGCCGAAGGCAGACGCTTAACGACTGAGCCACCCAGGCGCCCCTTGAATAGACACTTCTTTAAAGAAGATATAAAATGGCCAATAAATAACATGTATGAAAAGACACTCAACATAACTGGTCATTAGGGAAATGCAAATCAAACCATAGGGAGATACTGCTTCACACTCTGTAGGATGGCTCTTATCAAAACCAACCAAACCAAACCAAACCAAAACAGAAACTCAGGAAAGTAACAGTGTTGGTGAAGATGTAGAGAAGCTGGAATTTTTGTGCATTGCTGATGGGCACATAAAATGGTCCAGCCAGTATAGAAAAGAGTCTGGCAGTTTTCCCAAATAATTAAATTTGGATTATCACATGATCCAGCAATTCTGCTTTTGGGTATATACTAAAATAATTGAAAGCAGGGACTCAAACAGATACTTGTGTATCAATGTTTATAGCAGCCTTATTCACAATAGCCAAAAGGTAGAAACAACTCAAATGCCCATTGATAGATGAATGGATAAAGAAATGTGGTACATATTTATTATTCAGCTCCAAAAGTGAAGGAAATTCCGATATATGCTGTAATATGGATGAACTTTGAAGACATCATCCTCGGTGAAATAAACCAGACACAAAAGGACAAATATTGTGTGACCCCATTTATTTGAGATATCCACAGTAGTCAAATTCATACAGACAGAAGGCTGCAGGGGCTGGAGGAAGGGAGAATGAGGAGTTATTGTTTAATGGATACAGAGTTTCAGTTTGCAATGATGAGAAGAGTTCTGGAGATGCATAGTGGTGATGGCTGCATAATACTGTGAGTGTACTTTATGCCACTAAACTGTACACTTAAAAATGGCTAAAATGGTTCATTTTATATTACATATATTTTATTATACACACAGAGAAGATAAGTCTCCTAACTTCTAACTCTTTTATTAGTTTTGTATGTTTTTGCATGTTATATAAGTTGAATTATACAATTTACTTTTTGTGTGTGTGTCTGAGCTTTTTATCTCAACATTACTCTCTGCAAAATACATTCATGTCATTGCATGTGATAGTACTTTTTAAATTTTAATAGCTTTAAAGTATTTAATAGGAATAAACCACATTCTCCTGTTGATGGATATTGATTCCAGTTTTTTTTTTTTTTTTTTTTTGCTATTTTGACTAAAGCTGCTATAAACATTCTTTTACATGTCTGTCTGTGTTGGTGACACATAAATATATATCAACTGAGTATGTATCTAGGAGAGGGATTGCTGGGTCATCAGGTGTGCATACCACAGTCTCAGGGCATTCCCGTGGGTTGCATATCACACTGGAACAAACTCGAGTATTCTAGTTTGTTTAGCTATTGCAGTGGGTTTTGTGGTGCTGTCTCATTGTGATTTTAATTTACATTTCCCTGATGACTAATGATGTTTACTATCTTTTAATATGTCCATTGGCAATTTGGATATCCTGTTTTATGAAGTATCTTTTACCATTTTTTCTATTAGATTGTCTTCTTGTTTTTCTTATTGATTTATAGGAATTCTTTATTCTGGAGCCTTTGTAGGATACATGAATTCCAAAAAAAGAAAAAAAAAAAGCCCACTCAATGTCTTGCTTTTTTTTTTTTTTTTTTTTTTTACAGTCTTACTGGTGCCTCTTGATAAGTGGAAATCTTTAATTTTAATGTAGCAAAATTTATCATTCTTTGCTTCTATGGCTAGGGCTTTTCTGTTGTTTAAGAAATCTTTGCTTAACCCAAAGTCCTGAGAATATTATGTTATGTTGTTTTCTAGTACATTTATTCTTTCTTTTTTTGGTTTTGTTCCCATTCTCTCTCTTCTTTGGGGACTCCAATTATACAGAGTAGACCTTTTGCGCATATCCCACATGACTCTTACACTCTTTTTTATACTTTCCCACCTCTCTGTCTCTTTTGGTTGGATATTTTCTTCTGATTTATCTTCCAGTCTATTGATTCTCTTTTTAGCTGGGTTAATTCTGCTTTTTAACCTATTCATTGAGTCCTTAATTTCATTTATTGGATTTTGTGGGGTTTTTTTAGTTCTATAATTTCATTTGACTTTTTCTTTATAATTTTCAGGTCTTTCCTTGAAATTCTTTATTTTGTCATGTACTTCTAAAAACATAACCCTTAAAGTCCCTATATGATAATTCTAATATTGGTATCTTCTGTGGGTCTATTTCTATTGTCTTTCATTATTTTTATTTTTAGCTAACTTTTTGTCATGCTTTGTTACTTCTAGTTGAACTTGTGTCATTCTTTATAAAGATTATAGAAGATAGTTTGAGTCTCTGGATCATATCTTACTTCAGGGAGGATTTACATTTTTTTTGGCCTGTGAGTAGTCTAGGCTGCATATCAGTTTAATCCATTCATGGGTGGAACAGATACAAAGCTGGGCTTCAGTTCTGTGAGAGCTGTTCTATTTATTAAACTTCTATTTAGGAGTTTATACTCCTAAATGATAGTACTTCACAAATACCAACTAAAGGCCCAAATGTTTACTTGGGCCCCTCCTGCTGGGCGAACTCAGAACCACAAATTTTATGAGACTGCAGTAAACTCTGTTCAGCTCTACAGACTTTCAGACATGATTTTCTGTTCAGTTTTTCTTATCTTTTAGATGCTTCTTGAGAATTCACAAATTCATCAGAGGGAAAAGCATTGCCACATGCCAGTTCACTTCTCTGGGTTTCTTTTCTTCTTAAGATCTTGGTCCTTCAAATCCTCACTGTCTTGGTAGCTCTCTGACTGACTTCAAATTGATGTTTGTTTTAATTTCCTCCAGCTTTTATAGTGATTGATGGAAGTAAGGTTTATTTCAAATAAAATGGTCTGCCATTTTGGGGAAGGCAAAAAAATCCGTACCATTTGGATTTATTTATATATTGTTATCACTTTTGATATTTTCTCATTTAAACATAGAGATTTTGCTTCAAGCAAAATTCCTAATTAATGACTCAGCTCAGAATCCAGGTTTCCTGATTATTTGTACTAAATCTAGTGCTTTTACTAAACATGCATGATAGAAATACTATAGTAATATTGGAAATAACATTCTTCTGATATTGCTTAGAAAAACCATTCTTTTCCATTTATAGATATTTAAATCCTGCTTGTGCTAAGGTGTGTCCTAACTTTTATTTAGGTTTGAAGACTTTTTTTTTTGTGGTGGGGGAGGCTCAAAAACTTCTAATAATCCATATATATTGGGTATTTTAGTCTGTCAGGCACAATGCCAAGGCTTTTATGTGTATCAGTTCATTCAGTCCTCACAGTAAGCCTCGGAGGTAAGACATATTTTCATGTTAATTTTGAGACAAGCTAGCTGTATTTCAGAGGGGTTCATTAACTTTCTCAAGTCACATTATTAGTAGGTGATGGAGCAAGTACTTGAACCTGTATGACATAGTGGAATGAACAGTGGTGTTTGGAGTCAGACAGACCAGGCTTAATATTCTAGAATTATCCCTGAGTAGCTGTGTGACCAAGGTCTGAGTCACAGAATCCTCATGTGGTAATGATATGACTCAAGTAACAATGTGGTGAAGAGAAAAATCAAATAATGTGTATGAGTGCCCCTAGTGTACATGAGGCACTGTCTGAATGCTAGAGTCCTTCTTTCCTTCTTGTATAAAAGTAAATATTTGAAAAGAACTTTAAAGTTTACAAAACACTTTTAAGAATAAGATGTTTACCCCTTTCATCAATTCTGAGTGATAGTCTGGACAAGTAGAGATATGGAAACCACATATCAGAGAAGTGAAGTGATTTGCCTCCAGTTACTCCGCCTACATACAGAGAAGAATTAAGCTTAGTTGATTGCCCTGAGCCTAGATTAACACCATAAATACACCCTGAAGAGGGAATTTTTTGTAAATTAAATAATATTTTAAATGTACAAGAGAAATCTCCTATTTAAAGGATCCCTGCAGTGAATGCTTTTGTAGTCAGGAATAATTCTGGAAATGTAAATTATATCCCACTAACTTATCTGTTTTACAAGTTTGGCTTTTAATGTTTCTTAAAGTTGGTGGTGTCTGATGTTGGCTTTTCGATCCTCAAAATATCTTCCTGTTGATAAGATACTGTTACCTCATTTCTAGAATCTAATTAAAGTTGATAGTACTCTAAGGAACAGCAAATGTCAAAATCCACTAGGGTTAATTGCTTCCAGTGTATTTTCAAAGTAAAGGAACATATAAAATCAATAAAACTCTGGTAGCAGAATTAAATTATCTTGCAACTGTTTTCTTCAAATGTATGATTCATTTGAACATTTTAATGTTTTGTTCAAGAAAGACATTTAGGTTATAGCTATGTCCACAATTGGGTGCTACAGTCACTCAGTGGGCCTTGGTGCACAGGTAAGGTGGTCTTCTGCCAGGCAAGTGCTCTGGAAGGTTTCTGGCCTTTAATGAGAAGATGCCAAATTTACCCCCAAGGCATCCAGTTGACTAGAAGAGTCATTTTCCAGACTCTTGGCAGAGGACATACTCCAAATTCCCTTTGTTCTGGTCTTACCAAGCTCAGCGACTTAACTATTTTCACACTTAAGAATGCCTAAAGAGGGGTGCCTCAGTCGGTTAAGCATCCCACTCTTAGTTTCAGCTCAGGTCAAGATCTCAGTGTCGTGAGACGGAGTTGTGTCGGGATCTGTGCTCAGTAGGGAGTCTGCTTCTCTCTCTCCCCCTCTCTCCCTCTGCCCTGCTTATGCTCTCTCTCTCTCTCAAATGAAAAAATCTTAAAAAAAAAAAAAAAAAGGAATGACTAAAGGATCTTTGCTGCATCCATTTATCAAGATCAAAGGCTTCCAGTCCTTCCCCTCAGACATGAGCAGAGGAAAGCGTTCATGGTGCAACACACTTGTGTCATTGAGCGGCTCACTGTGTGTTATATGCCACAGGTCTGAGGTATCGGTCTTGGAGGGCTGCTGGAACGCCACTCCTTTCTCTGCCACGTACCTGCAGCCTTCCAGTGTGTTGAAGACACCAGCATTAAAATTGTTGGGCCTAAACTGTTGCTGAAAACGTGGTATTATAGGTATGAGGAGACTCTGTGGGAGAGATTCCTCTCAGGTCTCTGAGCAAGTAAAGGTATGCTTTTCTTCAGGCATGTATTTATTTTTAGAACTCTGTGATGGTTGTTGGTAATTGTATTCCTTCTTTGCTTTGACTGCTAAGTAGCTCAGACTTTCTAATTTCTAGTCCTTTTCCAGAAAAGAAACGTGTTACAAGATTCATCTCATTTTCCTGCTGTTGTTTTTATTTACTTTTCCTACCATTCTCCCTCCCTCCTTCACCCATTCCCTCCCTCCCCCCACCCCAACTTCCTCCCTTCCTTCCTTCCTCTCTCCATCCCCATCTCTTTCTTTTTTTCCTCTTTTCTTCTCTCTTATGCTCTGTATTGTTGCATATATGGATTGATTTTTAGAATGATGTGGAGGCATAAAAACAAGCAGCATACTTCTTTGTTTACATATATTCTTGAGAGTAATTGATTATTGAGTCTCCCTGCGTTTATAGATTTTGTCTTGGTATAATATTTCTTAAAGCTTCTTCTTGCTTTAATATGAAAAAACTTATCAAGTTAAAATATAATTTAGATCTGCATATTTATTAAGGGCCCATGAAAAAATTTTTTACTTATTAGCCACCCATGAGAAAAACCTTGGGGAAGAGAATTATTCACTTATTTTACTATATATGCATATTAATTATATATATATATTAGTCTCCCCCCTCTAGAATATAGTTCTAAGAGGGCAGAATGTATCTCAAGTGTTTAGCACATAATATATATTGACATATAATATAAAAGGAATTCAATGAATACTTTTGAAGGAATAAATAAATAATTCATAAATTTTCTAATGCTCAATCATGAATACAGCATTTGATTTTTAGTGATGATATTATACATACACACATATTTAAGAACTTTCATTTTGTACTTATCACTTACATTTAAATTCTGTCTCTCTAGATTGTAATTTATCAATTAAATATTCATTGCTAATGACATCTTTTCATTAGTTCTGTATAGAAATATGGTCACACATCATAAAGAAAAGCAATGTGGCATTTTCTACCCATGTGCAAAGAGCAATTATCCTGAACTAAGCCTAACATTTAATACCTCTGCATCTCTGTGTTGGTTCTCCTGAATCACTCACTATAATTCAGTTGCTTTATTTTTCCTTATATTGGGAAAGGAGAGGGAAGTAACATTTATTGTGTGCCTACTATGTGATAAGTGGTTGCAGTGTATTTAATTTCACTTCTTTCTTTTTTTTTTTTTAAAGATTTTATTTATTTATTTGAGAGAGAGAATGAGAGAGAGCACATGAGAGGGGGGAGGGTCAGAGGGAGAAGCAGACCCCCTGCCGAGCAGGGAGCCTGATGCGGGACTCGATCCTGGGACTCCAGGATCATGACCTGAGCCGAAGGCAGTCGCTTAACCGACTGAGCCACCCAGGCGCCCTAATTTCACTTATTTCATCGATTCGCACCATAATCCAGTGAGGAAAGTACTATTAGTATCCCCACTTCAGTAGACCAGTAACAGAGCTCGAAGAGGTGCTATAAATTCCCCACATCACATCGCCCAGTGATGGAGTCTGGCTCTGCAGCTACAGTGTGCTCTGCCACGCGGACCTCAACTCCAGGCCAAGCTTACCATCTCCCGAGCATCGGCCCATTGCCTTCTGCCTTGCCCTCACCTTTCTCAGGTCTTCCTCACACATTTGGTTCCCAGTCATTTGACAGGAATGCCAAACTAAGCATTTTGGCATTCAGTGAGTAGTTTTTGCCAGTGAGATTTTTGAGCAGAGGAACGGAGAGGAAGTAGGGAACAGAGAGGAGGATGTGTGAGATCCACAGTGGGCTAGAGATGCATGAGTGAGCAGGTGATAGTCAGAAGCCTGGATGGCAAAATGATGGTCCCCAAAATGTCCATGTCCCAATCCCTGGGAACTGTAAATATATTATCTTATCTGGAGAAAGGGTCTTTGTAGAAGCGACTAATGTTAAGGAACTTAACCATAGGAAGGATATACTGGTTTGTCCAGGTGGTGCTATTCTAATCACATGAATCCATAAAAGCAGACAACATTTATGGATGTGATCAGAAGGAGATGTGACTGCTGAAGAATGGTCCAAGAAATGCAATGTTGTTGACTTTGAAGACGAAGGAAGGGGACCAGGTGCCAAAGTGTGTAGGCAGCATCTAAAAGCTAGAAAAGGCAAGGAAAGGGGTTCTTTCCTCGAGTCTCCACAAAGGAATGCAGCCCTGCTGACACCTTGATATTAGCCCAGTGAGATCCATGTTGGACAGAATTGTAGGATAGTAATTGTGTTGCTATATTCCACTAAGCGTGTGGTAATTGGTTACAGCGGCACTAGAAAACTAATATAAGGAGAAATTTAGACTACAATGGGGCAGTAGGAATTGTACTCTTCTGCTCAGAAATCTTTAGTGTTCCCTCCTTCCCACCACTTTGAATCTCAACTTTCTTGCCCAGTTCTCCAGGTTCTGTGTGACCTGCCCATGCTGCATTTCTCCATGGTGGCCCCTCCTAGATCCACTTCAGTTAGGCCACTCTCCTTCCTGTGCCTTGAACCCCCTGTGTTCACTTTCCTGCGCATGATGTTCCTTCCAAGAAAGTTATCCCTTTGTCCATTGCTTTTCTTGACTACATCTGCCCTCTTTGAGCCCTCTCCTTTCTGATCAGCTCCAGCATTGATGTCCAGGAGACACAATCGGCACTCCACTGCGTTCATACATATCATCTGTGTGGTATGTTACCAAATTTTCCTAGTGTTTGACACTTAAAATCTGCTATTTTGTATTGGTTGCTACTTTTAAAAAATGCTGCATATTCTATAATGTATTAGAAAATGTGGTTTAGTAAAAGTTGGGTATTCATCCTTTCTGATGGCTGAGTAATATTCCATTGTATATATGGACACATCTTCTTTATCCATTCATCTGTTGAAGGGCATCTCGACTCTTTCCACAGTTTGGCTACCCAACTTTTACATCAACATGGGTGGGACTGGAGGAGATTATGCTAAGTGAAATAAGTCAAACAGAGAAAGTCAATTATCATATGGTTTCACTTATTTGTGGAACATAAGGAATAGCATGGAGGACATTAGGAGAAGGAAGGGAAAAATGAAGGAGGGGGGGAAATCGGAGGGAGAGATGAACCATGAGAGACTATGGACTCTGAGAAACAAACAGGGTTTTAGAGGGGAGGGGGGAGAGGGGGTTGGTTAGCC
>NC_138369.1:22743253-22789934 GCF_054177405.1 Leptonychotes weddellii
GAGGGGTAGAGACAATGTCTTATTATTCCTCCACATGCTGTCAACACCCACCACCGTGCTTAGGCACAAGGTAGGCTTACAGATTGACCTCTGTTTGTTGGCAAAGTTTTGTATCTTGTTGCGGATTTTTTTTTTTTATTCTTATGTTAATCCCCATACATTACATCATTAGTTCTAGATGAAGTGTTCCATGATTCATTGCTCGTGCATAACACCCAGTGCTCCATGCAGAACGTGCCCTCCTCAATACTATCCACCACCAGGCCAACTCTTGTTGCGGATTTTGCCATCATTTTTGTACTTGCACACCCCACCACTAATCTTTCATACAGCATTATGTAATGGCTGTTTTAAAAGTCTTAGCTTATGTATCATCTATTTAATTTCTGGCAGACCTTTAATTTTACAAAATATTTACTGAGACTGACCTCCAGATAAATCTCCCCCTCCTACCGACCCATGGTTACTCCCCATGGATTCTCTGCAAGTGCCCCACTTTATATTATTTCCTGATTCTTACATTCTAACTCCACAAAGCTGGTCTGCTATTTCTTGATGTTCTCTTTCATCTTGCATTTGATATGGACACCATTTCAGGTTTATTGCCCATGGATCCAGGTGTTTCTGTGAAAGGCAAGGTGTTTTATAATATATGAGTACTTTCACTGCCTACATTCTCAAGATTTGGGGGATGCAGGTTATCTGCTTTGGAAACCTTTGCTTTTCATGGTTCTCGGTTTCATCTCTATTTCAAGAAATATTAATCCTTGGTTGCTCTCTTTGGCTACCTTTGTTCAGTTTTAAATGTGTTTCTTCCATGGCTCTGACAAGCCAGAAGAGCAGAGTCTTTCATTTCTTCAGGAAGTCTCTGTTCTTCCCTCTTCTCTGATTACATTCTGCTGATGTCCCTATCAAGTCTGGATCTTTTGTTGGTGAACTTTGCTTCTTACCATTGTATTTTTATGCTAGTATTATAGTGTCTGATATCTGCTTGGTTTGAACTTGCTGGAAGAAATCTTTATAGGCAAGATGATTTATTGCTAAAAATTGAATCCCAAGTGTGTCTTAGGAAAGCTCGTGTGTGTGTGTAGATTGTAGGAGAGGACTTCTTTCCTGCTTTCATTGACTTTCTGTGGCTGGAGTAATTTTTGCAAAGAGTTTCAGACTAACACCTATTTTTGGAAATCGGCATTCATAATTCTTTGAGACTATTTTTATCTCTAAAATGTTTAATAATTCTTTCTCTCTGCATGTGGTCAATATACTTGGTTCTTAACTGGCATGCCTGGGAAGTAGTATATAGCAGGCCCCTATAGGAATGTCCCCAAACTTTGATCAGTGTATAAAATTTGTTTTTGCTAACACTGAGTCATGCTGTTATGCTTTTAGGGTGTTTGTCTGTCAGGTGAATCATTGACTTGAGCAGACCATGTAATGCACTATATATTGGATACAGCTGGTGGCATTTATAAGTATAGCATAATGTCAACCTAGTGCCAAAGAAAGAGTTCCCATTTACTGAAACATTAATTCTTAGCCTCATTAATTCTAAGAGATTGTGGTCAAGGCAGAAAACAGTTCTCAAAGAGGTAGACTGCTGCAAGGTGACCAAGGGTAGGAAGATAACCATAGATGCTTTTACAGAGATGTGAAACATGGCTATATTGTGATGATGATGTTTTATAAATATCGCTGACTTTTTTTCATATTGTTTTAAGTCTTTTGATACTTTCAACTGTAAAACCAAAAAAGGATAATGTATGAAGACATGCTCTGAATATTCCAAGTTTTAATATGGGCATTCTAAAGGCAAAGAAGTCTTACCATGTCGTATAGTTTTAATTTGGTTAGGAAGAAATGGAATTTTGCATTATCATTTACTTTTCAGGAAACTGTATCCTGATTGCTGTCAACTTTTTGAAAATAGGTGACATCATACTCATAATTATTTCCAAAAAATGGGACTAAGAGTTTCTGAAACATTTTCTTTTTTTTATTTAGAAGATGCTCAAGTATTTCCCTTGGTGCCCTCCACTACCTATAGCTTACAGAAGTGGACAAGTGGTCTGGAAACAGCCTTTCTTATGCAGAGCTGTTTATGAACTACGTTTTATACTTATTGCTCCATCAAAGCAAGTGTACAGAATTCTTCATAGTAATTTATGATAGTCTTCACTTAAGGATAGCAACTGGTTCTACATAGATCAGATTTCATTGCTCATAAACTCTATGCTGATGTTAAATGCATTTGTACAAAATTGTAACAAGAAAGGCTAGGCATTTTCATACTTGCTTTTCCTTTGCACAATACTTTGGGCTTCCCATTATTGAAACTTTCAGAGCTATTTCGTATGGGCTGAAATACAATTGGTTTTCAGATTTTTCTGAGGGTTAGAGTTTCAGAAATTTACTTGATTAATTTATTCAACAAATATTTGGTATTTATCACATTTATATCCTAGAAAGTCAAAGGAATAGAGTATCAGATACCCATACAAATATTAAGTAAATACAGCATCAAAGGTCTTCACAATTTTCTTTGCCACTGTGTTCCCCTCATTCAGAGTGACAAAACTCCCTATGGAAGTAAGTTCCATGTTTGAAAGTCTCTTGCTTTTGTCATTTAAGAAAAAGTCTGCAAGTGAGGTCATTGCTATGAACCCCCTCACTAGATAAGGAAACCAGAAACTCTTTGAGATTGTCCCCAAAGAATTAGAAGAGACTAGACTTTTATCTGAATATTAGTTTTGCATTTTGACCAGAAGGGTGCACTGTTGTATCTTATTTATGGCTTGGGGTGGGGGGAAGAAACAGAAAACAATGTTCTTTCCAACTAACTTAAATCATATATCCTTGTAATTTGTGTTTTCTTTTGAATTTTGTTAGCATTCTAGTTTTAATTCTTGACTTCCTCAGTTCTTTTCAGTCCTTTCTTGAAGGCTCACAGAGAATGGTACCAAGATGCCAAAAACCTGACTCAGCAACATTGTGTTACCGGTTCTGGTTTTCTCTTCTCTGATGGAGGAATTTATCACCTTTGTTACAGATGGGACAGGTTTGGCTGTAGATGCTTCCAGATGTAACTCTCTGGAATATTCCCAACCTTGACATCTGGGGTTCAGCTAGCTCATTCTCAACTTTCTTTCCTGCTTTCCTGGGCTGAGGTTATTGTTATGGAGGTTAATTATACTCTGGCTCTGATGAGGAAGACATAGTTATCTTCTAGATGTCATTTAAGCCCCCCAAATGGGGACTGTTGGGATATTTGATTTTGATAAGAAAACATGTGTTTGCACTGTCCCTCCTAACTAGTTCTTTTTAAAAAAACACAAATAACATAACAACAAAACTCCTTATTCTGGAAGCTTATTGCTAATGAATCATTTTAGGTAGACCATGCAAGAAAATAGCAGAACACACATGAATATTTTTTTCTGAGACTTCTTTGGAGATAATTTTTTTGGTCATAGTTGCATGTAGAGAAATGCGCTCCTGATCTCAGATTTCTCAAGCATGGAATTGGCATGGTAGACTGCTGGCAGTATATTTCTAGTCCTTTGTTAACAACATTATCTCATAGTTCTTCCAAGAATTTTTCCAAGTATACATTATCATGATTTTTAACTAATAACATCTGCAAATATGAAGTGATTGCCTTTTTTAAAATAAGTAAGCACAAAGGAAATGGTAGTATCAAGCCACGGGGATAATGTATGAATGGCCCACCATAATCTTACCTGTGTTTAAAATGTAAAGAAAAAGATTGGAAGAAAATATATCTAAATGAACAATGCAGTTGCCTTTGAGTGGTAGGATTATGGGAGATTTCTTTTCGCATTTTGCAACTTCTGTAATGTTCAAGTTATCTATGTGAGAATATGCTACATTTATAATTAGAAAAGAGAAAGAAAAATATCTTGTCCTGTACAAACTAAAATAGTGAAAGCAATTTAATAGGAAGCTTCCTACTATCACCTTGCAAATACCAGATTTTAACATTTAAAGGCAAAAGTTTTAAAATGTAAATGGTCATATGTATTTATGGATTCAACATTTAAAAATCAGCTTCAACTGAAAAATGTCTAATTTCTATGGGATGCTTTGCTATGTACATGTGCATATTGATTTAATACCTGAAGTTACCGTTTTCATAGGAGCCTCCGTTCCTATTCAGTATTCTACACCCACAGCCAAAGCACTGACACCTATCTGACTATAATTCAATAAAATAGCTGGTATCACTCTTTTTTTTGTTGTTTCTCTTTCTCTTTTTGGATTGGCCAGCTCTTGGACTAAATTAACCCAATCAACTGATGACCTATGTCATGTAAGCACAACTCAATTAACTGCAAATATTTGAACCTATTAATGATCAACTGGAGTCTATTTAACATTCTTGCTTCTCTTTCAGTTTTCTGTTATTTTAGTTTTTTAGGGCAAGTCCAAGAGGTTGAGTCTGCAGCTAGACAAGAGCAGTAACCCTTCTTATTGGGATGGTTACCACCAGGTAGATGGTACAAGTTTGATTTCCACCTACATGGATCCACTAACTAGGCTTTTCTCATCTGTGACTAGGGTGAGGTGACAGAGGGATTTTTGGATAACATTCTTATGGATAACTCTGGGAATAATTAATCCATGAGTGTTTTTCTTCAGACTTTCTTAAGGCTTTTATATGTATCAGTGGGTCAGTCATTGGTGTTTGTACTCTGTTGGCGATGTAACCATGGAATTTGAATCAGAGGAGTAAAAATTCAAAATGATGGAATGCACAATCAGCACATCATATTTTTTTCTGTATTATTCTTATGAAACTCCAATATACCATTAATATATGTATGTTTAACTAGAAAATAATTACATATAGCTGAAGTTTTGACCATTTTTAGCTCTAACAAATATGAGGGATATGAAACTCTTTCATTAAAGGCAGTAAATCACTATGGCAGTATTTCTCCCCATCTCTTGGTAGGAGGTGGGGGTGGAGTGGGCATATCAGACTTTCTAGTGGGATGTGTTTGGGTTAAGAAAAGCATACCCTTCTTCACACTCCAGTTGAAAATCCTGGGTATTGAGCATTATGGTGCCTCATCTATAGTATATAATTTTTATAATTAATGTGTACTTAGCTTATCCTTACTAGATAGCAAGCAAAGAGGAGCTGTACTTGTTCATTTATTTCCTACTTCATTTCACAAAGGCTATGAGATGGTTATCTTAGTCATCTTTCTAGCTTCTTAAACTTAGCACTAAACCTTGCACACAATTAATGCTTGATGAATATTTTAGAAATGATATTTGAGATATGTTAATGAGTTAGAAGTTTACTAGAATAAAAAAAGCTTTTGAATTTCAAAGACATTTGGGCATGAATTCAAGTGTGAACCAACAGATGTGGGGTTGAGTAGTTGCTGAGTTCGAGGCTGCTGGGATAGGGCAGATTGTGTGTAAGAACTGTCCTGACTGACCTCACATACCAACCACTGAAGACAGGAACACCATCATTCTTTGTGAGCACATTTTATTTCACTTCATTTAGACTAATTATAATAACCATTTAAAAATCCTCATCTACTAGCTCCAAAACCTGGTTCAGCTTAGAGGAAGATTTGGTTGATTTTCTTTTCTCGTGAGAGAGTGTTCCATTTTCTTGGTTCTTCACATGTTTGGTCATTTCGAATTGTGTCTTTGATATTTGTTAAGGTGTGGAGGTTCTGTATTATGTTATTTTACTCACATGAATATTGCTTCTTTTGTTTTAGTAGACAGTTAGTGTTGACTCACCTTGCAAATCTTGTTTCTTGCAGTGGTAGCTTAGACCTCAGTTCAGATGTTTTGTCACTAGCTGAGCTGCTTTGAGCCTGTTCCATGAATATGTGGTTCGGGGTCAGTTAGAAATGTAGGTCAGGAATTTGACAGTTCTTTCTCTAAAGTCATGGTGTCCCCAACTTTGTCATTCTGGTTCTCAAGCCAGAGATACTGCAATTTTCCCAATTGCACTCCCCACCCTGCCCCCTTGCCTGCTGGTGTCAACTATGCTTAGCTCCAGGCTAAAGGCAAATAGGATCTTTGTACTTTTCTCCTCATTCGCCATGCCCTAAAGGTTGGTGCTCTTTGTAGTATATCCTGGTACTATTTTGTGTGTGTGTGCAGGGGAGTTGAGTAGTCTCTTGGTCTTTCATTCCCAGAAGCACAAGTCTTTTTACTTGACTTTAAAAGAATTATTATTGCAATACATATTCACTTCAGAAAAATAAACTTTAATCCTTTCACCTCTAGATAATCACTGCTGATATTTTGAGGTATATACTTCCATTCTTTGTGCTTCAGAATATACATACATACTTACATAAATACATATAAATAAATACAAACACAGAATAAACAAATATTCAATGGGATCACATTGTTTGGTAACCTGATTTTCTTACTTAAAATATCATATTTGTCTTTCCATGTCTATAAATACACATTTACATTATTATTTTATGGTTGTTTTGTTTTTTATTATATGGATGCATAATTTATAAACTCAATCTCTTATTGTTAGGTGCTTAGGCTGTTTCCAATCTGTCATTTTTATAATTCTTTTAGGCAAACATCCATGTTCATATGATTGTATGTGTTATAACTATTAACTGAATGAATTGTTTTGGTTGGAATACATTTCTAGTAATGGTATTTTTCATCAAAGATACATACATTTTTAAGGATTTAAATGCAGTTTAATAAGCCATCCCCCATAAAGATTGTACTCATTTATTCTACTACAGTATTTGTAGTAGGCTGAATAATAGTCCCCATAAGGATGAAGTCCTAATCTTTGGAACCTGTAATGTTACTTTATTTGGGAAAAGGGTCTTTGCAGATGTAACTAAATAAAGATCCTGAAATGGAGAGATTTTCCTGGATTATCCAGGTGGACCCTAAATGCAGTCACAAGTGTCCTTATAAGAGAAAGGTAGCAGAAAAATCACAGACAGAAGAGAAGAAGACAACATGACCACAGAGGTGGAGATTGGAGTGATGTGGTCACAAACCAAGGAATGCTGGCAACCACCAGAAGCTGGAAGAGGAAAGTAATGGCTTCCCTCTACAGTCTACAGAGGGACTACATGTCTGCCAACATCTGGATTTTGGCCCAGTGATACTGATTTTGGACACCTGGCCTCTAGAACTGTGAAAGAATAGATTTCTGTAGTGGTAAGCCACCAAATTTTGGTAATTTGTTACAGCAGCCACAGGAAACCGATACAGTGTATGAGAATGAATAGTTCCTTCTCTTCTGTGGACAGCTTTCATGGTCTTTAAGCTGAAATTGAACCTTCTTATTTCATGATTCTTTGAATGTTGAAAAATTCATTTTTTTGCCTATTTTAAATCCTTGGTTTTGCAGTTTATTGATGAAACAGCCAACTTGAACTTCTTTTTTAAATGAAATACCTACTGTTTTCACAATTCTATCTCTGATATAAGAATCTAATAAGGATAGCCTAAAACTAAAGAGATTGAACTTATTTCTGTTTTATGTACCTTGTTCTGTGATTTTTATCAGTCTTTATAAAGTTCATACCATTTCAGTCATAAGGAAGTTTCTGTAGACAAGTGTTTCCTATTTTCAGGAGTATGGATGTAAGCTTCTGAAAGGTTGTAAAATACTTAAATAATTTGTAACTATTTTCATCTAAACATTTTGAAAGATTCATCCAAGCAGAAAAGAACCAAATAATTTTAAGATAGTTTAAAAAACTATTTTCCATTGGAAACTAGTGAATTATTTCTCTGTCATACATTCTCTTTTTCTCTCTTAGTGGCACATACATATACTCCACACACACACACACACACACACACACACACCATACACATATACCACACACACATACCACAAATACACAAATAGGATTACATGCTTTGTACTTTAAGAGTGTAGTATTTTATGCTTTGCTTTAAAAATGTAATATTTTCTTTTTTGCTTGGCTTCCTCCTCCTCTCACCTTTCTCCCATCCCCTTGTCCCACATCACCAAACTTTCCTATCCAGGGAACCCATGTTAACAACCTGGTATATATCCTCTTGTATTATTCTCAGTGGTCATAGTGTCATGAACAAACATGGTTTCTAAGTCATTGTTTGATAAAAATGGGATTATATCATTATATAATACTTTGTGTAACTTTTAAAAAATTATTTAACAATAGGCATGGATATTCTTCTAAGTGCATTGGTTTAGCTCTAACTCATTCTTTTTGATAGAGACATAATAGTCATTAGTGTGACTTGACCAGAGTTTAACTTCATTTTATTGAAGGGCACCACTTACTTTGTAGTATTTTGCTACTTCAAATAGTGTTGTTAAAATATTCTTGTAAATACTTTTTTGCATATCAGTGCTTTTATTAGGGGAGATTTTGGGGTATAGGATTGCTAGGGCAAAGGCCATAGATATTTTAGTTTTAATAAATGCTGCCAGACTATTTCCAAAAGGACCATACCAATTCATATTTTCATCAGCAATGTAGAAATATATCCATTTTCCTCTCATCCCCACAACCAATGGATGTTATTACTCTTTAATTTTTGCCTTTCTACTAGGTAGAAAATATTTTATTAATTATTGTTTTTTTCCTTACCTTTAATGAGGTTGAGTACCTTTTTTTATGTTTGTGGTCATTTGGATTTGTTCTTTCCATATTCCTTTACCATTTTTCTATTGGGATATTTATTTTTCCTGTTAATTTTAAAAAGATACTTATGTATTATAGATATTAACTTGCCAGTTCTCATTTCTACTGGAAATATATCCTCAAATCCATACATGTTTTGTGGACTTTGTTTATTGCATCTTTTTTCCATACAAATGTTTAACAATTATCTGTAGTGTAGGTTCATCTATTTTTTTGTTATCTCTGGGCTTTCTGTCTTTATTATAAAGGTCTTATGTACTTTCTAGATTAAACATGTACTCTAGATTTATTATGTTTTATTTTTTATGGTTTAATCTTTATCTGAGATCTATTTTTGTTTAAGTTGCAAGAGAGAGGTTCACCTATATTTTCTTCCAGATGAATAACCAACTTGGTCTACATCGCTTAAACCATCCATTCTTTTTTAGCTGAATTGAAATAAAATTTCTGATATATATTTAATCCTCAAATTTAGAGAGATCTGGTTGTGGATTCTCTGTTTATTACACTGACCACCCAGTGAATGTTTTAGTGCCATTATGATATTATTTTGATTACAGTAGAATATTAAAGTTCTAATATCTGGTAAGACATGTCATCCCCTGTTCTTCTTCATCTTTTTCTTCGTTCCTTTTGGGTTTTCCCAGCCCTCTTAGACCTAAACTTTAAGATAAATGGATCTAATTCTTAAAAGTCTCTTACCTCAGTTTTAATTGTATTATATTTATATATTAATTTTTGGATTTCTTTGGTGATTTTGAAATCTCCCATTCAAAACATCACATATCTTTGTATTTATTCAGAGGGATGTTGACTTCTGTTTATTTATATGGTACTCAGCTCTTTGCTAAGTTCTTCATTAAATTTAGTAGTAGTTTACCAGAGTCTCTTGGGTTTGCAAGGCACAGAATCGTATAATCAACAAAAAAAGATATTATCTCTTTTTCCCCCAATATTTATACTATTATTTTTATTTTCTTGCTCTGTTTTATTTTTTCAAACTGTCAAGTTACTATTACATACTAAAGATGATTAACAGGTGCCTCAATATAGCTCCCAACTTACATTAAAATGGATTTAGTGTTTCATAATCTAGGATAATATGTTTTAGTCATTGGTAAATAAACCTTATTTAAGTCATTGATGTCTATTTTATTTTTATTTAGCTTTTATGTCAGCAATAGTGGCTTAGTTTTATCTAAGGCCCTTTCAACAAATATTGATATGATCATGTGATTTTCCTCCTTTAATGATATGATGAATTTATAATTAGATTTCCTAATATGAAGTCACTCTTGCATTCCTAGAATATACCTTAGTTGGTCACATGGTATTATTATTCTTTGCTGAATTGTTGGATTACATTGCTAGTATATTCCTTCAAATGTTTCATCCTACATAATTTCTATTATGTGGTTTGCACAAGCTTTACTTTAAAAACATCTGTTAAAAATATTTTGTTAAAGGTTTTGTTAATCAAGTATGGAGTCAAATATTGTGAATGCAAATATTCATTCAACAAATATTCATCAAGCTCAATTCTATGCCAGACTCTTTTCTAGGTGCTGGTGATATAGTAAGTCAACAGCACAGATATATACCTTGCTGTGTGGGGTTTATATTTTAATGAAATGACAATGTTCATTGAGAAATAAATGCTTTATAAATTTATTATTTCATTCAATTCCTCTCTCCATACTTATTTTGTGTACCAGATCTGTTCAACTCTGAAACGATTTCCACTATTATTCTTATTTATCAAGCTCTGCTTCATTTGTAATATTTTTGCTTTTTTTGATGTGTTTTTTGATGTCTATAGATTTATAACTGTTAAATTCTTTTCATAAGTTGTACATGATATTCTCTATCTTAGTTTTTAGTAATTTTAATATTGCTGCTGCTTTTGCTTTTATTTGCTTGTATTGATCTAATATAAAGTGATTTTTAACCTTGATTATTTTCTTTTATTTGGGTGAATGTAGTTGGGTTTTGTTTTATATCGTGATATGATCATCTGTCATTTTTAATGTGGGAATTTGGATCTGTCATATTTAGTATTATGACTATATAGTTGATTTAATTTCTTTTATGCTTTCATTTATTCATTTATGCAGCAAACATATGTTAAGTGCCTCCTATGTGACAATGTTCTAGGGATTCAACAATGAATACAACAGATGAAATCCCAAACTCATGACATTTACATTGTAGTTGGGGGGGCTAAAATATAATAAAAATCAATAAAATATTGAGTATATTAGAAGGTGATAGAAGTTATGTGGAAAAGTAAAACAGAATAGGTTATGGGCATTGTTAGGAAGGTTGTAATTTTAAATTATGGGCAGAGTGGGTCCCACTGAGAAAAAGACATTGAGAAAAGAATTGAAGAAGATGAGGAAGTAAGTCAAGTGGGATCTGAGAGTATAGTTTTCTAGGCAGAAGGAATGGCTTTGCATAAGATTTTAGTGTCTGGCATGTTCAAGTTACACATCAAGATGGCTAATGTGGTGGGTTTTGTAGAGAAGGAGGTGAAAGGAAGACAATGAAGCCAAAGAGCAGCTTAATAATCATTTAAAGGCTTACTCTAAATGAATTAGAAAGCCATTGGCAATTTAAAAAATGTACTTAATCACATTTATTGAGGTATACATTTACATACAATGAAATGTACTCTGATGAGTTTTGAAACATTTATATATTTGTATAAATACCACCATTATCAAGATATAAAAAATTTTTATTACCCAGACAGTTCCTTTGTGCCCATCTTAATCTTTTTTTTCTGTCACTAAAGATTAGATTTGTCTTTTGTAGACCTTTATACAAATGGAATCATATAGTACCCTTTGGTGTCTGGCTTCTTTTGCTCAGCATAGTGTTTTTTTTGTTTGTTTGGGTTTTTTTTAAAGATTTATTTATTTTTTAGGAGAGAGAGAAAGAAAGAGAGAGCAGGAGGAGGGGCAGAGGGAGAGGGAGAGAATCCCAAGCAGACTCCCTGCTGAGTCCTGATGTGGGACTCAATCTCACAACCCCAAGATCATGACCCAAAATCAAGAGTTGGAGGCTTAACCACCTGAGCCACCCAGGTGCCCCAGCATAATGTTTTGAGATTCACCCATATTGTGTATATTAGTAATTCTTTTATTAGTGCTGAATAACATTCTATTGTATGAGTATACCTCAATTTAATTAGCCATTCACTGGGTGTGGTGAAGGACATTTGGGTTGTTTTCAGTTTTTGACTGTTATGAATAAAGCTGTCATGAACATGCAATTCAAGTCTTTGTGTGGACGTATGTTTTCATTTTTCTTGAATAAATATCTAGGAGTAGAATAGCTGGGTCATATAGTAAATGAATGTTAAACTTTATATGTGCCAAACTATTTAAAAAAAAAAAAAGTGAACCATTTTGCATTCCCACTAACAATGTTGGAGAGTTCCTGTTCCTCCATATCCTCATCAACACTTGATAATGTCAGGCTTTTAAGTTTTATTCAATCTAATGGATGTGGAGTGGTATCTCATTATTGTTTTAATTTGCAATGCCCTGGTAAGTCATGATGTTGAGCTCCTCCTCATGTGCTTCTTACCTATCAATGTATCTTCTTTTGTAGAGATTCTGTTCAGAATCTCTGTCATTTTTTTATTATTTTTTTATTATTTGTTTGGCTTCCTTTTATCGAGTTGTAAGAATCCTTCCTTTTTTGGGTTGTAGGAAAAAAAGACTATGGATATAAGTCTTTTGTCATATGTGTGTCTGTGTATGTGTACATGTATATACTAATACATAGCTAACTATAGCCAATGTCAAAATATAGCAAATAACATGTAACATTAATATATCAATTAAAAAATGCTAACACCTGTTTGAAATTAATTTTTAAAAAATAATTTCTGGGTCAGAACAACTTCTGGGTAAGGTTATATGAGGCACAGTGCTGTAATTTTTAAATTTCGGACAGTGAGTTACTGTGCAACACTCATTTATGTCTACATATTTTGCAACTCACAGTGCAGAGGTATTACTGAAATTATTTCATTTCAAATTATATCATTAACTCTCCACTGGGTACAGATGGAAGAGTTTAATTTTATTTGGCATATATCCTTCCATTCCCTTTTGCTGGCTGAAAATACATAGCATGGCCAACATGTTACACCTATAGATATTACATATGACAACTCATACTGTTATTAGCAATCTCTTTTAGCTCTGTAGCTCAATTGGTCTAGAATTACCCTGATTTTCTATCTAGCATGACCTTCTGAATTTTCACAAGGATGAAATTATATGTCAGAGTCTTAAAAAGATGCATTTACCAGTTTATCTTCCTGGGGATAATAGGAAGATTTATTTTCCCAACCGTTACTTAATTCTACCATAATATCTTCTTTACCTTAGGAAGAACAACAGTGCATTTCTTTGTGCTCAGCTCAGCCTGCCAGCTGAGTCCTTCTCTTATGTTCTTTTCTCATCCACATCCTCCTTCCTGTGTTTGCTTAGTGTACAAATACCAGAAACCGACCTTTCCATCTCCTGTGAATTAGAAAATATTATCACAGCCAGGGTATTGTTGAAAATTAAATTTAACAAATAAAAGTGTAGTGAAGTTTTAAATATAAATCAGACACATCCCTAGTATTTGCTTTTAACTGCACACCTTCTAAGAAATTATATTTTTACTCCCAGCAAATTACCTAGGAGAAAAAAATGACAAGAGTAATCTATTTTTTTCACAGCTGGTTGGTTGGCCAGAGTTTCTCATCAAGGAGTACATGCTGTTTGCTCCCCAGATGGACAGCCTGGATGAGCTACAAATCCACAGAGCCTGGGACACAGGGTGGAAATTACACTGCCAGTGCTTTTAATCTTGCACAGCTCTGCACACTCGAAATTGCAAGTGGCCCATTTCCAAATGAACATCTATTGGGACATTATCCTATATCTTGTCAGAATGAGTCCCATTAAATCCTCAGCTGGAATTAGACCAAAAACTTGTGATAATTATGGGAAACTTATTAAAAAGTTGAAGCCCTAGACTGTGACAGTGAAAACACTTAGGCCACATTAACAGTAATTGAAATCTCTGTGAGTATTTCTTTTCAATCAGTTCTTGTTGATGGCCAAGCAAAGAATGCCCAAATGAGAAGGTGTGAAACCCAAACACCCAGCTTCTAAAGGGAGTAATTGTCTTTTGTTTCACTACAAAATGTAATGTTGGAACAGTAGTGAACTGCTGTCTTGGGAGCCAAGGCACGTGCCAGACAGCTGCCCCTGACTCCCATCATAAGCTTGGGTCTCACCACTGTGTCCACCATCAGGATGCAGGCTCACTGGACCTCTCCCCAACGTCGTGAGTCTCCTTTGCTCTCTCTCCTGCCACTCTACTGCTAGTAAGTCCTGAGTGTTAAAAACAAGAGTATTAAATAAATAGTTTTGAAACCTGGCCTAGCAAATATTTTACTAGTAAATTAGAGGTTGCTTTGTTTTGAAAGTAGAAAATATTAAAATAATCTTTTCTGTATTTCATTCACAAGAATGACTCTACTTTCAATTTCTTCTCAGATGGAGAAGTTTGTAAAAGGAACTTTATCAAATTAGGAGACTTTTTCATCTTGTTTTTAAAATTTTTTTTAATTTTGAAAATTTTTTAATTTTTAATTTTTTTATTTCAAGTTTTTATTTAAATTCTAGTTAGTTAACATATATGGTAAAATTGGTTTCAGGTGTAGAATTTAATGATTCATCACTTACATATAATACCCAGGGCTCTTCACAACAAGTGCTCTCCTTAAAACCTTCACCCATTTAGCCCATCCCCCACCCACCTCCCTCCATCCACCCTCAGTTTGTTCTCTATAGTTAAGAGTCTCTTATGATTGGGGCACCTGGGTGGCTCAGTCAGTTAAGTGTCTGACTTTTGGTTTTGGTTCAGGTCATGATCTCAGAGTGGTGAGATGGAACCCAGTGTCGGGTTCTGTGCTTAGAGCAGAATCTGCTTAAGATTCTCTCTCTCCCTTTCCCTCTGCCCCTCACCCCGCCATGCATGCTCTCTCTCTCTCAAATGAATAAATAAATCAATCTTTTAGAAAAAAGTCCTATGATTTTTCAGCTTGTTTTTTGAGTCTCTTTTTTCCGTTTGTTTTTCAGTGATTTTTACATTGAAGAAGCAGTACACCTGATCATGTTTGATTTTTTATTTCTGTATTGCTGGGGGTGATTCTTGGGCAATCTTAAGTTTGATTTGTTTTGACTTTTATAGCTCCGGATGACTTAAAGAGACAATCTGGACTCGAGAGAGGAACAATAGAGAAAAAAAATCCCTCAAATTTTGGGCTCATTGGAGTGTAGGCCATTCTCAATGGCAAATCTGATTTACAGATCATATCTAGTGAATGTAATTGTATCTCTTTTTTACAGAAATCCTGATGCTCAACAAATGCTGCAAGTAGAAGGCCAAACCTTCTCTGGAGTACCAGGTTGGGTTGTGGGCACCAGACGACAGGAGGTGCAGTAACAGATTGGAGTGACCTGAAGTACTGGAACAATGATGATGAGAGACTCCAAACTAGACTTTGTGTGCAGAGGTCAAAGAGGGGAACTCTGGGGAGTCCCAATTTGGGGAAGATGAAATGTGCATGGCTGCAGAGGGCAGAGATATGACCTAAGGGTGAAAAGAAGGGACACCCAGATGGACTGTTGTCTCAGAAGGAGGAAGAATGAGCTGCCAAAGATTAGCATCTCCTAACTGCCTTTCCTTCCCTGCCAACCCCCACTCAGTGCTGACAAACCCAGTACCTGTGCACTGTTTTTTTTCCAATGAAGACCCTCCAGTGGGGCACCCCACCTGGACTTATCTGCACTTCCACATTTCCCACCTTTCCTCCATTGAAATCTGACTTTGCTTTCTCGTAATCTGAAAGCCTATTAGGTAATTACAAAGGGCAGTGGATCTGCTTTCTGGATAACACAGTGGCATGCGCTAATCTGAAGATCATTCTGCACAAATGGATCAAGTAGTGTATTAGTTTCCATTGTTGCTGTAACAAATTACTGAAAATTTAGTGGCTTAAAACAATACAGATTTATTCTCTGGAAATCAGAAGTCCCAAATCAAGGTGTTGGCAGGGCTGTGCTCCTTCTAGAGGCTTCAGGAGAAAATGTTTCCTGCCCTGTTTAGCTTCTAGAAGCTGCCTGCATTTTTTTTGGCTTTTTTGGATTCCTCCAAACTCTTGCTTCTATCCTCACATCTATCGCTCACTCTGATCTCCTGTCTCTTCTTGTAAGGACCTTAATGGTTATATCAGGCCCACCTGGATAATCCAGGATAATCTTCTTGTCCCAAGATCCTTAACTATCATACCTGCAAAGTCCTTTTTGCTGTAGAAGGTAACATATTCACAGGTTCCAGAGATTGGGATGAGGACATCTTTGGGTGGCAGTTATTCAGCCTGCAAGTAATATTCAATGTAGATACTTCTTTAACTCAGTGTTTCTCAAAATGGAGCAATATATAGACCCCTTTTTAAGGAATAAAATTTTATAGACTTTGCCCTGTGTTGACTTATGTTTATTAATTTGTTACATGAATACATATAAACATTAAACTGCTTTAATGTTTGTAGCTCTTCTGTGAAGATAAAAAGAAAACAAATTTACAAATTAAATACAATCCGTAAGTGAATAAAATTCAAATCAAGTACACTAATTTAATGCAGTAGGTGACGTGGTTTTGCTGACAGTGGAATTGCTGAGAAAATTGGAGTGTGGTGCTGACTGTGGGATTTGTATTTCTCCCAAGTTTAACAGGCCTATACTGTCTGTTGTGTGATGACTCAATCTTTCCTTCTCTTCCCTTGCAGTCATTGTTCATAGAGGATTCTCTGACATAATTTGGTTTTTACCTTTCTTGAATACTTTCTAATTTTCTTACTTGCCCAAGACAGTGAAAATATTACTATGGATCCCAATAAAAATACTGGCTCTGAATTTGTATAGCAGTACTTGATTAGATAATGGTCATCCAGGAGATCCAGGGTATGCTTTCTTAAAAAAAAAAAAATTGAGTATTTGAATTGAAAAACCAATCATAATTTCTTACAGAGAATTCATCTGAGGGACTCTGCCTTAACTCTGACTTTAATGGTGGAAATCACAGGCCGTGGAGGGAATATTTTTCATTGAGAATATTCTTTCAGGTTAATCTTAAATCACTTAAGTTTTAACTTTTTAATCTTTGTAGAATACTCTAAAGCTCTTGAGGGGAGTACCTTATAAGACTGCTCTTTTCGTAGTCTGTGACTGTACATTTGATGGGAGAAAAGGTTGTTTAAAAAGAAGAGAGCAGGGGATAGACAGAGTGAGAGGGATGTGTGGGCTGATGAGCCAACTAGAAACTGTAAATATATGAGAGCCCTGGTTTCAGTTATGCTGAAAAGTTTGGCTATTGGGTTACATAGTCACTTCCGTAAGAGAGAATTTAAATGCACTCAGTCTGGAGAAGGCATGGGCTCCCAGTCCTGGCTGTAGCTCTTCCTGTGGCCTGACCCTCACAAAGCTATTATTTCCGTGGTGTTCTCCTCCATTAGTGAAAGTTGGTAGGATGTGATTTCACAAGCTTCCGGACCAAAATTCTCTAGTTTGCTGAGCTCCATGCTGTTCTGAAAACATCAGTTACAACTCTGTCTGCTTTCTTCTGGGAAAATTCTGGTCTGCAGTGGGGTCAGTGAAAGTGATTAGAAATCCTGGGGGTGGTAGGAGATGCACACCTCCATTCCAGTCCTGCTGAAATTCATTGGCTTCTAATTTTTAATTTGTTTTGGAAAAAAAAAGACAATTTTAACATTTCTACATACATTTCCACTAATCGTTTTTCCCTCTCCCTTTGGCCATAAAGGCTTCTGCTGTCATTCGCACTAGAAAGAATTTTGTGTTTGCTTTGTGAAATAAAACAATTACTCCTGTAATGGAAGAAAGGAATCTTGAAAAAAATCGGCAAGGTACACACTTTCTTGCTCTTGCATGTGGATTTAGCAGCTAATGTATACTCCAAATTATTATCTACGTAAGATTTATCACAAGTCACAATCTCATCAGAACCCTATCCGCTACACAGAATTGCCTGAATTCACTTCCTATTGGTGAATTTACTCACTCTTCCTTTCTTGCCTCTTATGTTTTCAGCTCTCAGCTTCTTAATAGAATGTGGCATTTGGTTTTTAAGAGTTGTTTATCCTGATCATGGCGATGTAATTACAATGGAAATATCTTGTTTGTGTACAACGGGTACACAATTAATATTTAGTGAACGACTAAACAAGTGAATGGTGCTAAAAAGCTGATTTTTAAACCTTAATTTCATGGATTGCTTTGATTCCCATCATATGATTTTATTATAAGTAGATTCCACCAGAAACCAAGGGTGGGTTGGGAAGAGATGGGATGGGATGAGGATGTGGTAGGGGAGGAGCAGGTGTGATTCTTTGGTGTATGTGCTGAGATTTTTTTAGAGCCTGGAAAATAACAACACGACAAACGATGTATTCACTACCAGAAATTATTATTTTGAGCATTTCTTTTTTTCACATTTGCTTTAAGTCTTTGCATTTTAACCAAAAATAAATAAAACTGAAGTGTCCTTTTGCTCCACACCCTGGCCCATTCCCCTTTACCCATCATCCAACTGTAGCCACAACCGTGGATTTGATGAAAATCCTTTTAGTTTATTCTTTCATATTTGTGTGTGTGTGTGCATTTTTAAGTTACATAAATGCAAGTGTAGATAGGATTCACAGGAAGTCAATGTTTTTTCCTCCTTTTCCCCCTCTTCTTCTGTTTCTGGTTCTGAATTAGTTTTCTTTTTTGTATATCTTATCTCCTATAAGTGAAGAAGATATGTTTTTCAGGACCTAGTGTTTTCTTTATTTTTTTTAAATTTTAAGTGCTCTACACCCAATGTGGGGCTTGAACTCGAGACCCAAAGATGAAGAGGTACGCTCTACCCACTGCACCAAGCCAGCTGCCCCCAGGACCTAGTATTTTCTTTTTTTTCTTTCTTTTTTTTTAAGATTTTATTTATTTATTTGAGAGAGAGAGAGAATAAGCAAGGGAGTGGCAGAAGGAGAAGCAGGAGAAGCGGACTCCCTGCTGAGCATCCATCCCAGGACCCCAGGATCATGATTAAGCCGAAGGCAGATGTTTAACTCACTGAGCTGCCCAGGCACCCCAGGACCTAGCATTTTCTTAAAAAAAAAAACTTTATGGGTGCCTGGGTGGCTCAGTTGGTTAAGCGACTGCCTTCGGCTCAGGTCATGATCCTGGAGTCCCTGGATCGAGTCCCGCATCGGGCTCCCTGCTCGGCAGGGAGTCTGCTTCTCCCTCTCCCACTCCCCATTTGTGTTCCCTCTCTCGCTGTGTCTTTCTCTGTCAAATAAATAAAATCTTTAAAAAAAAACAAACAAACAAAAAAAAAACTTTATTTTTCTACTTATGAATAGAATGCAGGCTCATTCAGAAAACTTAGAAAACATCAACGGTGCACAAACTGGGGGGCTGAAGAGGGTAGTAAATTTACTGAAACTCCTGCTAGCTACAACCAGTCACTGCTAACATTTTGATTTGCAGCATTTGCTGGAGCCCACATCTCATACCACCCCCTTTTTTACCCAGAAAAACTCTTCAAAAGAGTCGTCTTCACTTATTCTCTGTGGTTTTCTCTCCTACCATTCTCTCTCCAGTCCTCTTCAGCCACAGTTTCTTCTCCACCACACTGCCTGGGTGCCCACTTCCAATGCTCAATTCTCAGTCCTCTTCCTCTCTGCTTTATCAGGAGCTTGTGACGCCTTGACCCTGGAGTCCTCCTACTTGGCTACCTCACACCCACACCCTTGAGCAAACCATATCAGCTCCAGGGACAAAATACCCCAGAATCTGACCCTTCTCAGCCCCTGTGTGTCCACTGCTCCCCCACCCCAGTGCAAGCATGGTCATGGCCGGCCAGGATTATTGCAGTGATCTTCCAACCCCTCCCCTGCTTTCACCTCTTCATAGCACATTCTTGACAAAGCAGCCAGTCACTCTTTTCATCCCTCCCATGGCTGCCCACCTCCCTGTGGGAAAACCCTAAATGATTGTGGGTAGCATATATATATATGTGTATATATATATATCCATTTATTCTGACCACTTGCAAGCTCAGTGGGACCTCATCTGTCAACTTCTTGCTTACTCTGTCCTGTCATTTGCTGTCCCTTGAATATACTAAGTACTCTCCTGCCTGTCAGAGTTTTGGCATTTGCTGTTCTCTTCACTGAGCACCTCATCCCAATCATCAGAATAGCTTTTTCTGCCTCTGACTTCCTTCAGGTCTCTGTTAACAGTGAGGCTTCCTTATGTGTAGGGAAACTTCTTCCCTGGCAATCCCTACTCCCCCTCCTCTGTTTTATTTTTCCCCATAGCACATATTATCATCTGGTGTACTGTATATCTACATGCTCGTTTGTTTATTTCCCATTTCCTGTCCCTAGAACCTAAGTGCCATCCAACTGGGGCTTTTCTTTTTCTACCGTTATTTCCCCAATGTCTAGAATTGTGGCAGGCACCCAGTAAATATTTGTGGTATGAATAAAGGAACGACTCCAGTATTTTTCATATTATATACATATGTCATTTTGTATAAAAAGGCATCATATAAAACAGCTTGTTTTTTTTTTTAAAACTTATATATTGTCAAAACTTGCCATATCAAGAACATTCTTCGGTAACAGTTTCCATAATGGCTCCATGATGTTCTACTTTAGAATCACATGACAATTTACTTAATTCCCTGTTAGTGCACATTTTGATGGTGTGCAAAATGTTATAATACATGACGCCTCAGGGAAAACTGGGCACTTGAATACACACTCCTTTCTTGCGCTCTCTCTTCCATTGTGTGGAATGACACTGCAACCAGAGCAGGCAAGTTGGCGGGCCTTCGGTTCCCTCACTAACTTCACACACTTCACATACCTCCTAAATCTTGGTTGTCACTGTCCTTTTTCCACCAGGTGCATTTGAGTCAAACAGGAAACAAGTGTTGTATTTCTCTTCTTATTCAAAGCCATCATCCAATGTTGTTGAGTATTGCATTTCAATACTTCTAATAGGACATGCATCATGGGCCGAATCTATCTGTGATTTCTTCCCGCCTTAGGAGATTTTGGCTGATGGGTCAGGAATATAGCTTATTTTGTTTTGCTAATTTCATGCAAACCCCTGCCTATCACTTAATATTCAACACCTCTCAAATCGATTGATCAGAGGTAATTTAGATAAAGCATCTGCTTTCTCTTCCTACCCAGTGATCAATAAGTGACTGTTTAGGAATAATGAAGTGTCCTCACCACCTAGCAGGCGACACCTACAGGTCCCTCAGTTACTGGCACACAAACTTGCTGCTGTGACCCAACGACCCTTAGGAGGATACGCTCCTTAGTAATGTGAGCCTGAGGAGAAATCAGTGACTCATTAGCTTCAAGGAATGTTCCTTTCCATCTTCCAGAGAACTATCCTCTGTGTTTTCTTGCCTCTAAAAGTTTAAGGAGATCCCAATTATTTTTATTTATTCACCCATGTTGGCCAGCGTAAGATGGCCTTACTCAAAGTTTCAGAATAAAAAAGTCTTACAGGAGTTAAAGGTTTTTTACATTATATTTATCCATAAAACATATTCTATTTAATTGATGTATATGATAGACATAATGATAATAGTTCCTATTTTTAGTGTTTTCATAGCTTATAAAAGTCTTTTGCACACTGTGTCCTTTGTCCCTTGTGGCCTGAAGATCTTTCTTTCACTGGAGAGAAAGCTGACTTTTAAAAAGGTCAGTGTTTTGCCCATCGTCACAGTTAGTGGGCAGTGAAGTCAAATCCCAAACTGCTGATCCAATTCTTCTGACAAAGCCTAGGTGCCTAGCACTACCCAGATGTTCTATACCCTCCTGAGTATTAGAATCACCCGGGGAGCTTATTAAAAAACACAGGTTCGGGGCGCCTGGGTGGCTCAGTCGTTAAGCGTCTGCCTTCGGCTCAGGTCGTGGTCCCCGGGTCCTGGGATCGAGCCCCGTGTCGGGCTCCCTACTCGGCGGGGGGCCTGCTTCTCCCTCTCCCACTCCCCCTGCTTGTGTTCCTTCTCTCGCTGTGTCTCTCTCTGTCAAATAAATAAATAAAATCTTAAAAAAAAAAAAAACAAAAAAACACAGGTTCCCTGGCTCACCCCTCCCATGCATTCTACGCCATTTGGTCTGTTGTAGGGCCAGGAATCACTATCTTTTTTTTTTTAAAGAGCTCCCCAGGCGATTCTAATGTGCAGTCAGAGGGCTCTCCAACCAGTCTCCCTAGGTAGTGATGAAACAATAGGCAGTTAGCTCCTCATCAAGAAAAGAAACAGTTTAGCTCAAAAAATAGAAAAGAATGATGACTTTATTTTGTTCTCCCTCTATGTCATTAGAGAAAATAATGGGAGTTTAAAAGTCATTGCTGAGAGATTAAGCTTTTTATTAAGAATTATGGAATGGCAGAAGCTTCTAGCTGTGGTCTGACCCCCTCAGGGAAGAAGGCTGCCCCTTTCCATGGGCAGGTGACTCCTTTAACAGCAACAGTGTGGCCAATCAATACCTTACCATTACCTTATTTTGACCTATCTCCTTTTGATGATGCAAAAGAATGTTAATCAAGGCTGACTCTTCTTTTGGCTCATCGAAAAACTTGACTCCAGGCAGTCAATCTCCACTCTTTGTTTAAAGTCCTGAAGTGCAATAATTTGGCTATCCTATTTGTCTTTTCTGTCTCATCTGGAATGGGTTTGACACCCATCCAAGGCTTCACCTGTCGGACTCCTTTTCAGACTCTGGTCTCAGATAAGCGGGGGAATTCTCTGCCGCCGCGCACCAGTGCTGTTTAATCTTGAGAGGGCTTCTCGGGCTCCCGTGGGGCTGTGCAGCAGGCCTGCTTCATGTGTGTTTGTAAACCACTGCCCACGCTTGATTCATTAGGCCTCACCTCTGCCGCACGAAGGGCCTCCTCAGAATTCCGGTCCTGTGTTGTGCCTATTCACGTGTACTCTTCTCGTGTGACTGCCTCCGTTTTAAATAATTGGCTTTGAGGAGGCGAAGAGGCACCAGGGCGAAACGAAGCCCAGTCTTGACATTGAGACCCACCTGCCGGCTGGAATCTCGAGGCTGCCACTCCTGAGCTGGAAGGCCTGCGCCAAAATACTTCAACCCTTTGAGACTCCGTTTCTTCATTTGATTCGAGAATTAAATAAAATAACTGGTTAAGTGCCTGGCATACCATGGGTGCTCACGACCTGTTAGTCTGCTTTCCTAGATCTGATATTCTCTTTTCAAAACACTGTGGTTGCATCGCTAAACCTGCCTGTGGTACCTTCTCCCCTCAGTTAAGTAAGCCGGGCTGCTCAACACGGCCTTGGGAAACAGGAATTCTGTCCCTGACCTGTCTGATTCTGAGGTAATATTTCAATGTGGGAGAGGTCTGGAGCCGAGGGCCAAGGAAGAATTCTTGACATATCTTTGGTGCCAAAAAGGTGATTTGATGAAAGCCCAAGGACAGGACCCGTGGGCAGGAAGAGCTGCTGCAGTGTGGTTTTTTTTTTTTTCTTTAAGATTTATTTATTTATTTGACAGAGTGAGACACAGCAAGAGACGGAACACAAGCAGGGGGAGTGGGAGAGGGCGAAGCAGGCTTTCTGCCGAGCAGGGAGCCTGATGTGGGGCTCGACGCGGGGTTCGATCCCAGGACCCTGGGACCATGACTTGAGCCAAAGGCAGACACTTAACGACTGAGCTACCCAGGCACCCCATGCACTGTGGTCTTGAGGAGTGGCTGATTATAAACCTGGGAGCCCGGGAAGTAAGGAAAAAAGTGGGGTGTCCAAAAGGACTGTCATATGCTAAAGAAGACTTTCAGGATACTGGAGGCCTGGCTATTGTCAAGCTAAAGTTGTTTTTCCTTCTAGCAAGGCATTAACATGAAGACAGTTGGGAGCTTCCTGGAGGAACATTATACTCTGCCCACCTCAAGTACTTGTCAACAGGCTGAGGATTATAAGGAGATTTTATTTTATTTACATTTCCTTCTACCTTTGTTTCCCACATCATGATGGGAGGGCGATGTTAGGGCTCCAGGAAAATGAGTTACAGGTCTCTGGAAGTTAGGCTATTGATAAGAATGCTTTTTCCCTGTAAATCCCTAAGACATTGGTAAACTGAGGGAGACTCCTGTCCTGCAGGACTGTGATCTCTGTCAGTTAACCCTTTATTTTCCCTTCTCTTAGCTTTAGGGCAGCCAGAAGTGCCTGAGGAATGTCACACAGATCCCACCTGCGAGTGGGGGTGGGGGTTGCGGGGTGTCAGCTTGTGCTTTGTCCTCAGCTGGCCTTCTGCTCCCTCATCAATTCCAATGTTGTTGCCTCTTTGGTAAGCACCATCTGGCTTTTAGAGGGGGCATCTCTTTGGAGAATGGCAAGAGAGATGCTTGAATTCTACTGTCCAAGTCATTACCTGCTTTTCACAAACTCCAACTTCTGCATGAAACATGTGGGTAGGGGAGGGTGTGAGACATATGGGGGTGTTGATGGTTTTGGTGGCATAGTTGTATATTTGTGCCTGTGTTGGAGTGGGTGTGTGTCTACAGAAGGAATGTGGTTATAATCACCAATTCACACAACGCCTCACAGTATCTAAGGGGCAGAGCCCTGCATGTTGAGAAGCTCCAGAGAGTCTTTAAATAAGAAACTTCTCACATGAGTCAAATATCAACAAAACATCTGTGTGTCTAATCAAGGAGGTACAAGGCCACACTTAGTCAACAGGAAGATTCCCTGTAGAAAGATATCACTAAAAGAAGTGCTATATGATTTATTTGCTATAACTCAATTTCCATCTGTCTCATAAAATGGATTGTGTACACATTGCACTCCAGGCATCCAGCCAGGGCAGAAGCATACCAAGGAGTAGAAAACCTTCCCCTCCCTCGGGTTGTTGGTGACATGCTCTGCTAAGAGCCAGGCATGGCCAGGGTGGTCTACATGGAAATGCCTTGGACCACTCACCGACATCTCAGACCTTTGGGAGTTGGCTGGATCACGGGCCTTTGAACAAGGCTCCATGGCAATAATGGGGGCCAGGTGGGTTCTGAACATTCATTTTTTTTCCAGAAATTCTTTTGACTTACATTTGCAGACTCCAGATGGTAATTTTGCCAGCTCAGACAAGATGGTATTCATAGATGCTTATATTTCTTATATATATGAAGAATGGGCCGAACAAATTCTTTCTTGCTATGGTGTGTTAAAGCAAGTACGATGAAACTCTTTGTCATTCTGTAAAGAGAGTCTAGGAACAGCTTATGGCCAAGGAAAAAAACAACAACGTGATCTTATAAAACCAAATCAGTTGAGTAAGAACCAAAGAATTCCCAGAGCCTTCTAAAAACTGAGTTATTTTGGGCTGAGTACTGGCTTCTTCTTACCTTTTCTAGGTCCCAGAAATCTCATCTATTTTGTTTCTAAAGCTTCCTTGTTCAGATTCATCATTGATAGATTTTAAGAAACTTTCTGTAGGTTTCTTCAGGTTTCTTCCTTTTGCATTTCTTTTTGTTAGGCCAACCTAACAAGTCAGCTCCATAACATGTCTGCCATGGAGAGGGAGGAAGAGGAAGTCAGCACAAGGACATCATCCCCACACAAGGTTCCACATTCTCTCCCCTGGAACATTCCAGTGCACACACCCTGCTCTGCTCTGTGTGACTTGGGGCAGTTAGGAAACCTCTCAGAGACTTTATTCCCTCACTCATGAAATGGAGATAACATATATATCTTTCAGCTTTCTCTGGAGGAATGGCATAAAATTACATAAAATCATGGTCTTACTCCTGTATGCTGAGAGGATGTGGTTTAATACATATTACTTATATTTGAATCTGAATGTCAAAGGCTCATGCTGGGATGGGTGATAGAGGGGGACAGCTCTTGCCCTTTGGGGTTGGAATATCTGCTGGAAGAGGGGATTACCTCTCTTCTGGGAGAGAGTACTCAGTAGACCTCTCTGTGAGCCCGAGGCAGGGCGAGGGGTGCTGAGGAAAGCGACGAATAAAAGAACCCCAGCCCCCACGGAGCTGATGGCCTAATCAGAGAGAGGGACATTTAAATCAATCAATCAATCACCATCGAGATATTAAGGGCAACAACTAAATCCTGTACAGGGTAGAGAGATAACCCAGAGCAAAAGTAAGGCCATGGGTTAAACCTGGCCTGCTGCCTGTTTTTGTAAATAAAGCTCATTGGAAGACATCAGTGCTCATTTGTTTATGTGTTTTTGGCCACTTTTGCCCTAAAATGGCAGAGTTGAGTACAATCCATTGTGCTTTAACATGGTACATGTTCCTAAAAATCACTACGCTATGCAAGATTGTGCAATAAAATCCACAGGGCATATGGGAAAAATGGCATTGAGGACAACATTCAAACACTTGGTCAGGGACAAATATGAAAAACTGAAAGGAAGCTGACAAGATGGCATCACTATTTTATACATGTTAAATGGTTAAGAAACATATACTACAATAAATATGGCAGTATTCCCTTAAAAAGACCAGGCATCTTCCAGAAGGGCTTCAGCCTGTGAGCTGTTCAGTGGTGGAAGAAGGCCTATCTGAGATCTGACGGAAAGCTGTGGCGCCGTGGTGGATGAGGTGGTCCTAGCCGCCACAGTGACAGGAGGCGGAGGGTGGACGTTTCAGGTGCGCGTGCGCGTGTGTGTGTGTGCGTGTGCGTGCACGGCCTGTGTAGTCCTGTGTGTCTTGTTTCAGCCGCCTTCACCTAGTGTTTCCCAGAGGGGAAGTCGTACATAAGCAAACATGAAACTTGTGTTATGCTCACATTGTTCCTGAATATGTTAATCACATCGGGACAAATTCACGTTTTTGAAACCAGTGTTATTGGCTGTTGTTGGAACAGAGACTATGTGGCCCACAAATCCTAAAAGACATACTAGTTAGCCCTTTCTGGAAAATGTTTACTGACCCCTGGCACAGAGGAAGGAGGGGTTAACTCTGAGGTATCAGGAAGGTTCCCAGAGGCTGTCACATCATGGCCGAAGAGGAGGACGATGGCAGGGTAACAAAGGCGTACAGGAATATTTTGCCATTTTTACTGTTATTCTCTCTCCTATCCTATCTGTACATTTCTTTATCCCCACCTCCTTTCCCAAGAGCACAGCTCTTCTGAGTTTTATACAGAGGAACTAAGATATAATGTCCTATGGGTCAGAAAATGCTCCTCTGATTTAGGAGCACTCCAAGTCATTTTTGCCCCCAAAATACTCCTCCCAGCAGCCTGCATCTTGGAAAGACATGGCCCTGGCAATCCCTTCCTGTGGAAAAGCAAATGGATAATGAGGAGGGTCAGCAGAGTGGCTCATCAGTGTCATTATCACTAAGTTACATCGTCTTCCCGTTTACCACCCACTGTGTGAGGTTCAACTCCTTTCCTGGGGTCTGGTCCCATCAGACCTTTGCAGCTCCGTCTCCCAGAACTACTTCGAACTACTCGCTGTTTCACTCTGAGAGTTATGAGTCTGGTTAGAGATACACAAAAGTGTTTCAAAGAGATGGGCTGGTTCCCAGATGAGCAATATGGTTATGATGTAATTAAAATAATTGACTTAGGGGAAAAAAGAAGGGTGGGTCAGTCAGAAAGAGGTAAGTTAGTCAGTCACGAAGCAAAGAAAAATGAAAGAAGGCATCTTGGTCCTCTGTACTTGCTAGAGGAAACTTAAGCGCATCAGACATCTTACCCTCATGTCAGAAAACAATCACATACATAACTCTCCTTGGTCTGTTTTCACAGTCAGTCACCAACTTTTTGATTATGATTTGCTTTCAGGGAAAATATACAATGGCCATTCTGATGTGATTACTGTAATCCAAGTACTGCTCAAAGGAAGCAATATATTGACCATCTGCTGTTATACATCAGGCTACTGAGTGTAGTTAATGTGAGTCTACCTTGAGTGCCAGCTCCACTCTCAGGCTCCTGAATAAATCGGTTTTCTGGGTCTGCAAAGTGGAGGACCAGATTGGGTCCACCAAATATATCAAGAATGCCCATTCCCTATAAGTACCCTCCTTGCCTGCAATGCTCTTTCTTTTGTCACATTGGCATCTTTGGGTCAAGACCAGTGAGTGGGACTTCTATAGCCCCCTTTCTCCCACTCTCAGCCAGTGTTGTTTTCTCCAGCCTCTAAAACTTCATAGCACATTATTTATACAAATCTGTCTTAGAACCTTATGATATTTTATCTTGCATTATAGTTATTTGCCCATGGACCTTCTCTTTGCCTAAACCTAAAACTCTGAGAAAGCAGACTCTTATTTTTCTTTGTGTGCCCCAATGCACCCAACACAGCAAAGTGCTGAATGAACTAGAAGCATCCTGAGAGCGTTGATAAGCATGGCAATTATGATGTGTGTGTGTATGTGTTGAGAGGTTGCAAAGGTGGTGCAAAGGGATTTTGCCAAGGGAAGATATACCCAGTCCTAATGTCATGGTGTGGGAAGACAAAAAGCTACAGAGTCAGACATAGAAAGAGAGCTCAGGTCTCTGGAATAAGAGCTACTATTGTAGACACTGTCCTAAGCACTTTGCACACACCATCTCCCTTATCATCGTCATGATCCTATCATGCAGGTGAAGTTTACTCTCCCAATTTTATAGTTGAGGAAACAGGCTCAGAGAAATCAAGAACTTGCTTGACATCAAGTAGGTAGCAGCTAGGCTAGCTTCATGCTCCATCTTCTTGACCATCATGCAAAAGCGTCCTGCTAAGCTTGGCCTTGGACCAGCTCCATATAAAGGGGGGCAGTTTAACCAACACCATTCAACAAGTTAGTGGCAGATGAATAAAGAGGAAAAGGACTTTGGGGTTCAGACTTCTCAGTGAATTGCCAATGGACTGCTTGTGGAGATGTGTCCTGCAGGATGATATTTGACCCTGAGCCACACCTGTATGCCATCCTGCATCAGGCCGTACTTCCATGTAAGACCACCTTTGTGCTGGCGCCAGGATTCTCTAGGACTATCTTTGGAAATAGACCCTGCAGAGGAGTGCCTGTGAGTGGGTTAACTTGCAGAATAATGAGCTCCATGTCCCTGGAAGTATCTATGCAGAGTGACCACGCCTGGATCACAGGAATGGGCTTGTCAGGATAAATGTGGGTTGGGGAGGGCAAACCATATGATCTTTTTTTCAAATAATTTGAAAGATCTAAGAGTCTTTGATTTCATCTATTTTTTTTCCTTACAAAAAGCTATAATAAAAATGCAGCTAAGTGTCATGCCGTGGAAAGAGAAGTGGCAGGCTAGTCCTATTGAGCTGCTGGTGGCTCCCTAGGTGATTGGGGGCGGGGGGTGGGGCGCTGCAAGTTGGCCAGGCTTTTCTTATTTGCAACTAGGGATAAACTGTCTTATATGACAAGATATGTTTGGAGGAGAACATCAGATTATAGATGTGGATGTGTTTTGAAAAAATTGCTGAAAAGGCTGCATGGCACATTCTGCATTTTTTCTAGAGAGGGCAATTTTAAAAAGCCATTCTTAGAACATGACTTGAAGGTCATTTGAAATCAAAATGGCAGAGAGGTCCCACTTGACAGAACTTTCACATTCAGTTGGAATCCTTCCCCTTGCCTGTAGCAGGCTGAATAATGTCCCCCTTCCCCAGATGTCCATATCCTACTCCCCGGAACATGTGAATACATTACTTTACATGGCAAAACATTTTACAGATGTGATTAAGTTAATAATCTCGAGATGGGGCAATTATCCTGGATTATCTGGGGCGGGGGGGGGGTTCCAGTGTAATCACCAGGCTTCTTTCATAAGAGGGAGGCAAGAAGGTGGAAGGCAGGAGGAGGAGGTGGGACAAAAGGGGCAGAGGTTGGAGTGATACACTCTGAAGATGGAAGAAAAGGCCATGAGCCAGGGAATGCAGGTGGCTGCCAGAGGCTGGAAAAGATAAGGAAACAGACTCTCCCCGTGAAGTCTCCAGAAGGAGCACAGTCTTGCCAACACTTTGATTTAGGCTTCTGACCTCCAGATCTATAAGAGAATAAATTTGTGTTGTTTTAAACCACTAAGTTTGTGGCAATTTTTTATAGCAGCCCTAGGAAACTAATATGATTTCCTACCTCTCTTCCTCTCTTGCCTTCCTCCTGCCCTCCTCTCTGCCCCTCCCTTTTCTTCCCCTTCCCCTGCAGGCTTCTCCCTTCCCCTTTCTCTCCCTCTCTGGCCCTCAGCCTCTTCCTCCCATCCTTGTCTCCCTCCCCTGCCCACCTTCTCCCCTTCTAGCCTCCCCTTTTGGGAGTAAACAAACCAAGTAGTAGTTAGAAAAAGACCTGATGATTTAATAGATTTTTTTTTTTTGGTTTATGGGATTTTTAAGTTTTCTGCTGATTATTATAAGCTCTTGGTGAAGAGATTAATTCAGTTACCATGATTTGTTTCCTTGTCTTGACTTCATAAAATCACAGGAATACAATAATATAGTTATACAACCCCTGGGCTCGAAAATGCCCAGTAATTACAAGTGATTCACGAGAACAGCTTAACTTGTAAGGGATTGTATTGTGCTCCATAGTAAGCAGTCATTTATTAAGTTTTAAAAATGCCTTTGGAAAGGATATAATGGGCCCATCAGTTAAAAGTATGTTTGGAAAAAACTCTGGGGCTCTCAGTAGTAATTCTTCTTCCCCCCAATTCCCCACTCCAGGGCTGCCAACTTGTGTGTGGCTCCACCACGCGTGCCCTCCCCTCCTAATGCTTCTTGATGATGGTGGTTCCACCTGAGGAGAGCCCTGCAGGCCTTCCTCAGAACCGAGTGCAGCTCAGATGGCCAGGGGCCTTCCAGGGCCCAGGGACTGTGGTTCTCCTTCTCAGCCTGGCCATCCATCATTTCATTAGAGTGAGGCTCCCAAATTGACAGGTCCTGGCGAAAGTGCCCGATGCCGCTGTGGAGATGCACTGGGTCTGGTTAGGCTGCTGGGTTGCTGCGCCCTCACTGATGCTCAGCCCTGCCCCTGACAGATGGCCCGGAGGAATCTTCTGGGAACTCAGCGTTCTGGTGACAACTGGTGCTTCCAAACACACAACTTCTAGAAGTTCTCCTCCTCCCCTGCCCTAGAAGAGGCCTTTGCCTTCTTAACATGAGCGGGAGAGGTTGCTTTTTCCTCCTCTTTTTGCAGAACAAAGCATGAAAAGCCTGTGCCCCAAGCTTCCTTTCGTGGGAACATGCACAGCTTTCTGTTCCCCAGACTAGGCTTACAGACGAAGTCCTTGCTTTTTCCTTCCTGGGACCAACTAAGGCTGCATCCTGGCGGCCCCACTGGTTCCTCTGTGCCTCTCGCCACCTCTTCATTCCTGTCTTTGTGTTCCCTCGCCTTGCTAGCTAGTACTTTCCTGGGAGGCAGTCTGCCTCTTCCCTCAGCGAATCTTCCTGTCCGAGTTCTGCCTCCTGTGGTTTCCTGAGGGTCCTGGCTCCCTGCCTGCTTCCTGGCCACGTAGGGCTCTTCCTGGTCTTTTTACTGCTTGCCCACCACCCTGCCCTCGGACTTCTTCCTCTCCGCTCTCACTCAGATCCATCTCTTCCATCCTGAAGCACTTCTTCACTTAGTACTGAGGCTGCCAAGTATTGGTTGATTTCTGTCTCTCCTCAATTTCCTCTTACATCCCTGCACCTTACATCTGGCTCCTATCCCCAGTATTCCACTGAAAACTGCAGTCAGTCTTGCTGTCTTGCTCACCTCCTCGGCAAATTCTCTGCTCGATCCTGAGCTACTCTTCCTGGTTCATGCTGTATCGGATGCTGCTGATTACCAACCCCCAACACACACCCAATTTAAAACTCAATTTGTCACCTAGTTTCTAGGCTTTCTGTCTCCAAAATCCTCCACATTCTCTCATCTCTGTTTATTTCTTCCTTCTAAATTGTTATAATTTATCTTGTATTGTTGATGACTACTACAGTTGATTCTACATTATCTGTATTGGTCTATCTCTCACCAGGTCCCAGTACCCATGCTCTGGGTTAGTGATTCTGGTGCTTGCATACATGATTATTTTTTATCTTTCTAACTTTGTTCATGTATTTTATTCATTCAGAAATATTTACTGAGAACTGATTATGCACTGAACACTGTTCTAGTGGGGATATAATGGCAAATAAAGTAGATGGATTACTGCCTTCATGGAGCTTGGAGTCTGGTGTGGAAAACCAATGTTAAACAAATAAGTATACAAATAAGGGCTAAATTTGCAGATGTGGTAAAGGCTTTGGAGGAGAGGAATGTGGTAGCCTGAGAGAATAACATCGGCAGGGGGTAGGTAGGGCAAGGGATCTAACTAATTAGGGAGGTCAGAGGAAGGGAAACTTAAGATGAAGTCTGAAGTTTTGGTTAGGCTTTAACTAGATGCAGAGGGAGTTTTATGAGCAGCAGAAACAGCATGTACAAAGGCCCTGTGGTGCAAGAGATCGAGGGACTTGGTAAGAAAGGGCTAGAGGTGAGCAGGGACTGGATCATGCAGGGTTTACAAACCATAATGAGAGGTTTTAAGGGAAGTGGAAGAGGAGGGCACGGTCAGACTTGTGTTTTGAAAAGACCATGTTCATTTAGTCCATTTTCACAGAGTCAATTCTCTTTCATGCGGCACACATTTTTGAGACACACCAGAGAAGAGAGTCAGCAGACTAGTTATTGTGAACTTTAAGTCTGGAGAGTTTTCAATGAAGATGCATAAGGCCCCAGGGAACTGGTCTAACAGATGTTGTCAGCAGGGCAGAAGGGGTGAGAAGTGCTTTGGTTTAGCCAGATTCCTCTGGGGACCTCTGTTAGACTCAGCTTCTCTGGCTGAGTTACATTGCCCTGATCTGATATTCAAGAATAACAGCTGGGACTGAGAGGAGGAGGTGGTGGTAGCTGTGTGCAGGTTGCTGTGGGTAATTGGAGGTAAAAAAAGGAGAAGTGGCTCACCTAATTGCATTCTAAATTACAGCCATTGTTCAATTCCTTTCTTAAAAGTACTTGGTGAATTCAAGAAGAAAAGTCCTTTCTGGAGTGGGAAAACAATGGCGGTGGGGAGCAGAGAGGGGCTGGATGCACAAATCCTCCCTTCCCCTCACTCAAGGTGCTCTGTTTGTAAGTGAGGTTTTGAGTGGCTGGCTCGATTATATTCACTGTGTGCATGCTAACGGTAATAAACTTAGAAAACGGAAACACATGAGTTTACAGTAATTGTTTTTTAGATAGTGTAATAAGTCATGATAATTGCTTGCAAAGCATTTTCCCCCTCCTTGTCTACAGGGGTAAATACATTAAAGCCACGTTCTTGTATACTATTTTACAATGTATTAGCATAATAACCCATTGTAAAGTAAGCCCTGCTGCTGTGGGAAAGTGTGGGATATTGGTCCATTAGACACCTTTGTCTTCGATACAAGAACCTAATGGCACTATTTACTGGGCATCATCTTAGCTTGGTATATGCTTGTTGCCAGCTAATAGATCCAGAGCACGAGGTGCTGTTTGATAAAAGTTATCCAACACTAACAATCCACTGTGACTCTAGCTTCTTGCTTGAAAATTGCTTTTAGCCCCATGTGAATGGGAAAGGCATCTTGATAAATTTAGCTGCTAGTCAAGTTATAACCAATGTTCACAGAATGTAATCAAATTAGATCTTAAAGCCTTTAATTTCATCATTAACATGTATTACTTCTTTCTCAAACCTTGTAATTAAATAGCATATTAAGAATAGACAATTTTTTTCCCTTTTATACATTTATTAGGTATCTGGGGTTAAATTTGGAGCTCTGTTATGATGCACATCTGCTTATTTTTAAATGAGGATGGCTTTTTTAATTGAAGTATAATTGACAATACAATATTATATTAGTTTCAGGTGTACAACATAGTGATCCAACATTTATTATAGGATGGCTTTAATGATACCTGAAGCATTAGAAAAGTAACTGGTTAACTAAACCTAGGGAATTTGTGGCACATAAGATATCATTATGTTTACCCAAGCACTGTTATAATCTGAGAGTTGTATAATTAGCCAAATTATACAGAGGGCAGTTAGACACTCATTATTTACTTTTCTTGGACATTTTGTGGGTTTGTACAAAAATCTTCACGACCCACACGAGATTCATCCTGAGATTTACATCTGGTTTACCATAAATCAAGAATTTCTGAATAAATGTTCTTTTCTTCTTCATATTTAGCACTGAGAAATCCATGGCTTTGCAGTTATGAAGCAGTGATTATTGTGGAAAGTGGAGGGCACATGGGCCACACGCAGAGGCAAGAGCAGTGATTCTATGATGCTGAGGGCACAGGTGGACACGGGTGCAGCCAGGTGGGCTGACCTGAGTCTCTGAGCCGTGTCTGGTCTAGAGACTTCCTCTCCCTTCAGTTGTCCCTCTTCCCATCTCACTCAGGGCCTGCTGTTGGGATTGGCCAATCAAATTCCCAAGAAGAAGGCAGCTCAGTGGCTCTCAACCACTGAGGAGAGATTTAAAAATTACGGATGCCTGCCCCCACCCTCTTCCTATGCCTCATTCCGATTTAATGTGTGACCGTAGTTGTATTCACTGTAGTTGTTCCAACAGGGGTGGAAGATAAGAGTGGCAAGAGTCTGCTGCCTCACTCTCAGCTTCCATGTAGCCTAGATTTACCTTCTCCTGGAAGTCACTGGTGACTCATCACACTTGACATACAAAATAATGCAAATACGTCATCCCTGGCTTAAGATGTTCCTTTATAGGTATCATCGGTAGAGAATTCGCTCATTACTTTGCAAATATTTATGAAAATTTACTTGGTGGGTGCCAGGCACTCTGGCAGGAGTCTAGGGATATAATAGTGAAGAAAAGAGGTTTTTTTGTTTTGTTTTGTTGTTCAACTCATATGGAGATCTGGGGTTGGAAATTAGTGGGGGGAATAACAAAAGAAAAACAAAGGAAAATGCATACAAAATGGCAGGTTGCTTCCTAGGAAGGAAACAGACATGAAACTAAGATGGAGAATGGCAGTTTCACATCTTGCAAAGATTCACTCACAGAGGTGGAGCCCTGGTTGTTGGAAGAGGCTCTGGTCGGAGCCAAGCCACTCCAAAAACTCATTCCGGACAGCATGGGGAGGATTTTGCCTTTTCATTCACTGTAGGTACATTTTTATCCTGCCTGTGACAGGAGGACATTGGTATAATTTGCTTCCCCTGGAACTGACTCTGCCACACCCACTTGAGTCTCCCTTAGATATTGGTGGTTTGTATGCTCGGGGTCACCGGCATCTTCATCTACTCGGTGGCAGGCTGGTTTTCAATCTTGTCTACAGAGAGCAGCCACATGAAAAAGACCCTCAGATTACAACATGTCCCCTCCTTGTCATTTCTCTGCCTCCAGAACCCTTCAGAGCTGAAGCCCCTAGAATCAGCTTCGTTTTTCAAGGATCCTCTAGGGCACAGTATGTACATGGAGGTAGAATAATGATGTTCTCAAGGACTTCCTTTTCACTCCAGCAAGGGAAGCCCTTGGTGCCAAATTATTGACACTGCCTCATTCTCTGCCACCGTGAATAAATATATTTAAAATGGGATTAGTTTGTGAATCCTTGGCTTGATTTATAATACATTTTATATTCAGATGTGCTGCTACTGTTTATCTCCACAAAATAAATATTAAAATTGTGTTTGAATCTCACGTTAAATTTATATTCGTGCTATTACAATTTTATTTCTATCAAGTGATAATCACTTTTCAGACATAAGGCAGAAGTAAGAGCGCCTATGCAAATAAAAGTAGTTATTATTTCTCCTTAAGATGTTACTGTGGGCTTACTCCTTTCTCACATACAATCTATATAATGAATATTGGGATGAATATGAGCTCCCTGGTTCTCATGGTGTATCCAGGCAAATTTTTTCTGTTAATGAGTTTTTCTCCCCATTTCTTGAGACCCAGGGAAATAGGAGCAGTGAATCCTTTGTCATCTACCATTGGGTGTCCAGTTGGTGCCAGAGACCCACAGTTGGTCCTAACGTGCTCTGAATTTGTATTTTCAGTAGCGGGAATGGTAACTGCTAGCATCCACGCATTTTTTTTTAACCAGTCGCTCTTAAAACTAGTGACCAGGTACTACACATAGGGGATGACTAAAGTTGGAGTACAGCTTTTGTCATGGAACAACTCTGTGTCAAAACTGATCTGATCTCGTTATCATACTATTCAAAACCATAGTACAGCATCACAGTTCAGCCTGTAGAAGTAATAATAATAATAATTAATAATAATAATACTTGTGATTAAACCTCATTAGTTTTGAAATCTTGGCTGTAGAGCTGGTGTGAGGAGAAGAACTATAATTTATAAATTGCAAGTGGTCTTCTGTCTCTAAAAGTGGACACTAATCTTTAACTCTGGGAAAATTCAGGGATATAACTTTGGAAATTGGAATTGTAGTCCCCAACCCCAGATCTCCATATGAGTTGAATTTCAAGGCTTTTGTTGTTGTTATTTTATTTTATTTTTTTTTTTAAGATTTTATTTATTTATTTATTAGAGAGCGAGCGAGAGAGAAACAGCATGAGAGAGGAGAGGGTCAGAGGGAGAAGCAGGCTCTCTGCTGAGCCGGGAGCCCGATGTGGGACTCGATCCCAGAACCCTGGGATCATGACCTGAGCCGAAGGCAGTCGCTTAACCAACTGAGCCACCCAGGCACCCTGTTATTTTATTTTAAAGCAAGCAGTTTAATCAGAATGATGCCAAAAGAAGTAATACTGTGCCTTTGGTAAGGTATTTGATGATCTTTCATGGATAATATTGTTAAGAATGGGAATTATCACAACTAGCATATAGTGGATGCACAGGTACTGTGATGAGCACCTCATATATTACTTCATTTCATCCTACAGCAAACCTTTGAGGTAAGTATTATTACTGTACCAATTTTACAAATGAGAAAACTGAGCTTTAGGGAAATTAACATGTTCAAAGTCATCCCAGTGATTCAGCAGTGGAACTGAGAGATTCCAAAACATATTTGTCTCATTCCCAAGTTGGTGTTCTCACTCAGCATCCTTTATACCATATGGAGAAGATTTTTAAAAATGTGGAAGATAAAGTCGATGTGAGTTTTTAGCTGTTTCATTAATTGTATCAGAAGAACACTGAGGTAACAAGGATTCTTAGATTTCAGTTTGGGCTTAATCACTTATTATTTTTGTGTCCTTAAACAAGCAAGCACCTTTACAATTTGGGGTCTTAATTTTTCATCTGAAAAATAGGACTAATGATATCTAACTCAAATGAGAAGGCAGGAAAGCATTTTGTAATTTAAGAACACTCTGTGGATGCCTCAAATTCTCTCCTTGGTTCTATCTTACTCAACATTTTCATTGTCTTGAAGACAAGTAGGCCATAATTATCAAATTTGTGGATAACACAAGCCTAAGAAGAATAGCTAATTTGTTGAGCGAGGTAATCAGGACAACAAAGGTATCTGTAGACTGAACATATGATCAAGACATTCATGATGAAATTGAACCACTTTAGAAAGTCGCATAAAGGACAATAGTATTGGGTGGGAGGATGGGTTGGCCTGGTGGTGGGTATTGAGGAGGGCACGTTCTGCATGGAGCACTGGGTGTTGTGCACGAACAATGAATCATGGAACACTTCATCTAGAACTAATGATGTAATGTATGGGGATTAACATAAGAATAAAAAAAAAAAAAAGGACAATAGTATTTAGTTTATTCCAAACTAATGCCTGACATTGATTGAGCAATTGCCATGTTCCAGATGCTATTTTCAGCTCTTTACAGGTATTATTATACAGTTCTCACAGCAGGCACTGTGCATATTCTTCCTTTACAGGTAAGGAAACTGAGTCATGAAGAGATTAATAGCCTAAAGTCATACACCTAGTAAAAGGAGGAGACAGTATATGAACCCTGGAGATTTGGGCTCTTTAAGTCTATACCAAAGGTCATTGTTGAGAGGGCTCATACAGTTTTTTGTCTATGTTAATAGAAATATTGCATGTAGGTGAAAATTAGTAAGAGTGAGAATTAGACAACATCCTCTTGGATGTTCCACAAATTTTATATGATTATATTCATACATTGAGGGTCCTTGGCAACCAGAGAGCATGGAGAGAGATGCTGTCAGGATGATGTCATCTAAAAGAATGCTTGGGGGAGTGTGAAAATATCAAGCTTGGAGATGAGGAGCTATGATAGGACAGCCATCAAATATTTACCATAGGGAAGCTAGAGTTGAACTCTTCTGTGAGCTCCAAGGAGCAGACCCAAGCATATGGATAGATGTTAGAGAGAGGTAATTTCTGTTCAATATAAGTAAGACCTGGCTGAGGATGAGATCTGCCCACTAGTAGAGTGAGCCTCTGCTAGAAAGTAGATACTAAGTCATAGAAAGTATTCAAGCTGAGATCACTTGGATGGCTTCCCATCAAAAAGCTGAGCTGTTAGTAGATTTGTATATCAATGGGAGTATCCATAGGGTAATTTCTAATAGCTTTTCCAACCTCAAAATTCAAACACTCTATTCACTAGGTATACAGGCCCCATGCTTCGTCCTTAAACATAGACATTTTTTCTTTGGGGTAACTCCAAAGGGCTCATGATTAACTGAGTTTAAGCCTTTTGTGTTTCATGGATGAAGCAGCCACAGTCCATTAGGGCAAGGATGAACACCTGAACCAGTCTAGCTCGGTTGGGTCCTCTCTTGGAATTTGGAACTGGTTGCCTTTCTGGAACTGGGAGGTACTGAAGCTGTGGAGCTGGCACATCCATTTCCACACTGTAAGTGGAAAAACTGAAACTACTGATTGGCAAGGAAACAGATAAATAAAGCCGATGCACAGTAGGAGCTCATGTGAAGTGAGAAATGACACGATCCACGGAGGGAAGAGAAATTGAGCGATGATGAAACTAGTTACTTCCCACTGGCTTGTAGATTCTGGACTTTAGTTTCCCAGGCTTGGCTGGATGGCTGCTTCTGTATTCAAGGACACACTATTGGATACTCCCAGTTAGTCACCATTATGGTGCTCAAAGCATTCTGGATAGGTTTCTATAATTTGCCACCCAAAGTTTTTTTTTTTTTTTTAACTTTAGACCATTCTTTTTAAATAGGGTAACTCTTCGTTCTTTGTATCAAAAACTTACTTTCACTGTCTTCAATTGGCCACTTAACAGTGGCAAGTCATTACAGGTACACATTTTCCCCCAAGATATAATGGTTATAATTAAGTGATTCAACAGTACTTTAATATAGAAGGACCAGGGCTATCCAAATGTCAGACTAAATTATAAAGTGAGCAGAACTAAAATGCCACAGGATGTAACCATCCATAATTTATGAGTAGTAGGATCAGATCAGTTCATAAAATGAGCTAGAATAATTTTTTCATGGTTTTATATGTTTTTATTAAAAGATATTTTTAACTAGCAGTGAAATACTGAAGATTAATAACAATGCAAAGGGGTGAAGCATTCTTACCATATCTCTGGGACCCCATGTTTTTGACTGTGTACCAGGGAGAATGTCATTAATTGAGGCTCTGCTCTATCAGCCTTTGGGAATCTGAGCCATGAATATTTTAGGTGAGACGCTGGTTCTCAGGAGGATCCCATGCTGCTGTTTTGCTGTGGCAGAAATCTCATGTGTTTTCCAGGAAAGACACCCTCTGAGATATGGACAGTAAGAGGAATCCTCATAGGCTCTGGAGTAGAGCCCTGCTTGCCAAGAATAAATCCAAACTGGAGATTGTTTGCCATGGGTCTATGTGACAGAAACATTTGCAATCATGTCACTGAAAATGTTTGTTTTGCTGGGTCTACATGGCAAATAGGATACAGATCAGTGAGCAAAGCAATGGCTTGCTGAGTAGGCTGGACATCGTTGGTGAAATGTTTGCTGGAAGCATGTACCATGAGCCTTGCTTCTGCACCCCATCTAGGGGTTGCCACGCTGGCTGACAACATTTCCAGCTTCAGCTTTTATTAGAAACTAGTTGGAGTATTTGTCATCATTAAGGCTCTAGATTGTTTTCTAGGAGTGTTAAACCTTCTGACCATATTGTAACTCATGGAGTTTGACCCACATCCCTCTTGAAGTTTGGATCAGATGGAGGACAGCTATCCTTTACTTTTATGGAATAGATATGTTCCAAGGAGCTGCCAGTAAAGTACATCGTGTAAAATAAATCCTGTTTCCCCACTGATTTACTTTATAAAATTAGAGCTGTGTACTCTGAAAGCAAATCTCCTGCATGTTTGGTAAGGAGGCAGTTTAGGTGGCCTCCGCTGCAGTCTCATGGTGGGGCCCTCCAGATGCCATCATTCATGAATGCATGCAGAAGACAGTAGTTCACCCTTACTTGGTGCCTTAATTTTCTTCTACGAAATTTCCCTGCACCAGAACTTCCTCCTAACCACTGGAGACCTGCTGTGTATTTCATGTTCTATAGGATTTCCATCTAAGCTGGGAATTTCCTTATGCTATACTCATGATTTTAATCTCCTCTTTCTCTTTTAACTTTTTTTTTTTTTAAATATTATTTAGCTGAGCTGGACCATAACATCATGCACCAGTTCAAATCTCCAAAAATGTCATTGTTGTGATAACAGGATGCAAGTTAGAAACCCCAGTGGGTGTTTGGGCCTAGAAGATACTATACCATCATTTTAAAGTCAAGGAACAACACAAGAGACTAGCACCTGAGAGATACAGTTACAGTCGACTGAATAAATCTCCCAGATTAGAACTGTACATATGCATAAGATGTTATGAATGAACTGAGGGAAAATGAGTTGGAATTCACTAAAACAACAGCCCCCTGCACAAAATTACATAAAGCTACATGTTTACTTTTTAGTACGTTGTTTTGTCTAGGTAAATATGTTATTAATTACCCTGTGATTAGTGAAATCTCTCTTTTCTTCATGGTTGATTTGGGAGGGAGAGGGAACTGGACCTGTTGAAGTCTGTGCCTGAAGCCTCTGTTTGGTTAGTGGCAGCCAGCACAACATTCCTTTGCCTATGAGGGAAAGTGAATATTTTGAGAAATGAGGAAAAATAACTTCTAATGTTAACTAGATTCCTCAGAGGTATAATACCTAGATTCGGTTTGTTTCTCTGAATTTTAATAAGTGGTATTGGGGTTTGTTCAATTTCCTCATTTTCTAGTTTTACTATATGCATCCAGAGAGAATGATAAATTTCTGTAGTTACAGAGGCTTAGCATTCCACCACTTTCGTTAAACTCATTATAGTGTACCTAGTTATTCCATGAATCTAGTTCCATTGTGGATCGTGTCCTGTCCCAGATCCGCGTAATGAGGCATAGTGCATTCCTCTCATTATGATGGAGAAAAGCCCCCAGTGCAGTTGTTTTCTGTCCCACTGACAGCCCTGTGACTGAGGTCCATGGCATCAAACTGGGCTTACTTCTTTGACAACCAGCATGGCTTACATGTATTCAGTATTTGCCATGTACCAGACACTGTGCCAAATGCTTTACTTGCATTATCCCTATCAGTTTTCTGTCCAACTTCTCGCCATGTCTCAGATGGGGAAACCAAAGCTCAACAGGTGAATTAACTTACTCAAGCCCACACAGCTAGTGGTAAGTGGCTGAGCAGGAACTTGAAACTCGATTGGTTCCTGCTAGGGCATAGACTTCTAATCACTTTTCTCTACCACCTCTTTCTCCGATTGCCATTTAATACCAGGCTACTAGACCATGTCACATCAAAATAGGCACAATGCAAGCTGTCAACATAAAGCATTCAATCAAGAAGGTTGCTGAAGGAATTGTGACAGAGTATGGCCCTTATTCTTGGTTGAAATTTCTGTGCTTTAAGACTCAAAGAACATGATAGATTTTTTTTTCCTCAACAGACTTCATGATAAGTCTGTCATGTATTACTGACCTAAAAGAGGACAATAACAACCCAGAAGGGCACTTTCATTTCTAGGATATTCTAAAAATAACCTGTTTGATTAATAGCTATGTCCACGGACAATAGAAGTCCACATTATGGCTGAGGACAGGGATACAGTTCTCATTCTCACTTCCCAGGTGTTTCTCAAACTGATCCACTTATTTGGATCACCTTACTTTGACTTTTTCATTTAACCTTTATGTTTCCCTGGGATTTAATTTATTCAGGGTGTATAACCTCAGTTCATGGGATGTTTTGCTCAAAGCAGGACAGAGATAACCATTTCTCTCAGAAATAAATCTTGGTGACCTTTGTACCACAGTTTAGGGTATTTACAAATCTTTGAGATAAATGCTCAATCAGAATATGGCAACAAAAGTCATCTTTAGGTCCAGTGTCCCTGTCGCTATGGTTACGTCACTCAGTTATCCAGTTCAGAGAATGAGAAAGCCCTTCAGGTGGTGCCCATGTGCCTCTATGTGATGTTTAGGTAGTATTAAATAACCCATCAGTTTGAGGCAGGAGAAATGGAAAATGAGTTAATTCACCTGTTCATTCAAAAAGTTAGCCCTGAGAGCTGCAAGGAGTTTTCTCTTTAGAGAAGAAACTCTATTCCCAATATTGAGACAAGAACTCATCTATCTGAGACATAATAACAGTCTTTCTTAGAGGATTATGGACAGGGTTTACTTACACATACTGTTTTGATTATATTTTCCAAGCATAATAGTTTATAAAAATATGAGTAGAAAATTTCAAGTATGGTCTTGTAGATAATAATAATAGTAATAGTAATAATAATAATAACAATAATAGCTGCAGATTCCTCCTATCCTTGCATACATGCATTTTTGCCATGTGAATTGGCTGTTATTCCTCTCAAGAGATTGAGTCACTTTCTCTCCCCACTTGAATCTGTCTGGCCTTTGGCTTGCTTTGACCAGGAAAATATGGCAGAGGTGATGATGTTATAGGAGTTCTGAGTGTAGGCTTCAAGAGATCTTATAGTTAATCTTCTTATGCTTTTGTTGTCCTGAGACCTCCATGTGAGAAAGCCTGTGCTAGCCTCCTTGAGGATGAGAGCTGACATGGAACAGACACGTCACAGCTCTAGCTCCAGAAACCAACCAACCTGCCCATAGTCCATTCAGCTCCAGCTGACCTACAGAATCACTCAAATTGACCCACAGACTTGTAAACAATCATAAAATTATTGTTATTGCAAGCCTTTAATTTGGGTATGTTTTTATGCAACAATAGATAATGGTTGCATATACTGAATGTCATCCTAATACACACATACACACTTTAAAAATGCAAATATATCCCTGGATGGTGGGGTTGTAGGGGATTTTAATTTTCTTTTTTATACTTTTGTATATTTTCTAATAAACCTGCATTACTTTAATGATAAGATTAATAATTAATGATATTGAACATAACATTGATTTTAATAAAATGACCATTGCAAACAACTAGTTAGTGAAGGGACAACTCAATCACTTCCCTTACAGAGTCCTTAGAACAGTATATTCCAGTTACCCATTGCTGTCTAACAACTCTCCTCCCTCCCCCCCAAAAAAACCTTAATGGCAGAAAACAACAACCATTTTGTTATGCTCATAATTTCGTGGACCAGAAATTTAGGCTAGGCATAGTGAGGGTAGCTTATCTCTGCATCTTGATGACTGAAGTCTCAGCTGGGGTACTTAAATGGCAAGAGATGGTTGACACAGCTCCACAGGAGTTATATGCCCAGGGCTTTGATTCTAGCTGTAGGTTGGGTTCCTTGCTTCTTCCACATGCTGTGTCTGGTGGAGTTGGAATGTTTAAGAGAGCTTCTTCAATCTTATATTTGGGATCCCAGCTTGGGCTGATATGGATGGCCTGGAGCTGGTAGGCATCTCTCTCTCTTTCCCTCTCTCTCCCCCTCTTTCTTCTCAAAGTCTTTCCATATGTCAAGCTTAAGTAGCAAGGCAGTCTCAGAATAGTCAGAATTCTTACTTGATGGCTGACTTCACCCAGAGTAAACTTTCTAAGAGGTATAAGCTGCAAGCCTCATTATGACCTAGTCTTGGAATACTCAGAATATCATATCACTTCTGTTGCATTTAATTGTTTGAGCAAGCCATTAACGCCAGCTAAGATTCCAGCAGAAGAGGATTACTACTTAAAAAATTTATGGCGATCCTTAATCTACCACAGTTCACTCTCTGGCCATGAATTATTTACATACCTCCTCCTACATGCAAATACACTCACTCTTTCCCAAGACCCCCAGCCAAATTACATCATATTGCAAGATTAGGTGTCAAGGATCTCTCCACTGAATTCAGATGTGAGTGTGGATGAGTCTCCTTGGATGTGAATCATTGAATATAGCTCCTTGAGTACAAATTCTTATTGATCTGAAGACTTGTGAACTACAGAAAAAAAATATTTATACCTCATACACAACATGCAATGGTGAGAAAGACACAGTGTAACCATGGTATAAACACTTCAGTCCCCCCAGGAGGGCACTGGAGCACTTAGCAATCAGTTGTCCATAGCAATCCAGCTAGGTATCTGTCATCAATTCTCTTTCCTGGGATAAGGAATGTTATGAAATGAATGTTTTTGTCTCTCAAAATTCATATGTTGAAATCCTAACCCCCAATGGGGTGGTATTGGGAGGTGGGGCTTTTGGGAGATAATTAGATCATGAGGGTAGACCCCTCAAGAATGGGATTAGTTCCCTTATAAAGACACCCCAGCGAGCTCTCTCATCCATTCTGCCATGTGAGGACACAGCAAGAGGTCTACTACCAGACAGAGGACCCTCAATCATGCTAGCGCCCTGATCTCAGTCTTCTAGCCTCCAGAACTATGAGAAATAAATTTCTGTTGTTTTTATGCCACTCAGTCTATGGTATTTGTTATAGCAGCCTGAGATAACTAAGACAGGGAATATTTCTTGATTGGGGTTTAGTGTTGCTTCCTGGGAATAACTCCTGCTCGAAAATTGTTTCCATTGTATAAGCAGAGTGGAAAGAATCAGGGTTCCTTAGGTTTTAATTCTGACTTTATATTTACAAGCTATGTGAGTATATAAGTTATTTCATCTCTGTGAGCCTCAAGTTCATTATCTATAAAAAGCATATAGTAATACCACCTTACAATATCTTTATGGAGATTATATGAGCTACTTTATGTACTTAGCATGGTACCCGGCACCAAACAACTGTTAGTTTTCATCTCTCCATGATGTTATGTTAGTTTAGGCAGTGGCAAAATTGTCTCAGGCCTTGAGAAGACCACTGGAACTCCCTCAAACAGAGGCCATGATAGGGGAATCTCCTATAGAATTATTGAGCAGTGATTTGGGGCATGCTCCACAGAATTGTTGAATAGTGGACTTCTATTGCAGAAAGGAAATTTTGAAAGAATCTAGTTAGCTCAGTTGTAATAATAACAATGATACCAAATCTTTCAGAAATTATGTTTTTTGAGGTCACTTATTGAATGCTGTTCGTTAGACTCCATTGACATTGTTTGTCTCATGGTCTACAATTTTCAGCGTGGCTTTATCCTTTCATCTGCCATAAAAAAAGAATTTCAAATGTAGAGAATGGGACCAAAATTTGACCTGACCCAGCTAACATGTTTGACGCTGCCATCTGACTCAGAGTTGAGCAGTTGTTTAGAAGTTTTCATAGTCTCAAATAGTTGGCTGAGATCTTGAGGTTACCACATAATGATAAGAGGATGTAGTATTTGATATCAACAACTGAGTGGAGAGAAGGAGGCATCCCAGTTTAGTGTGGCTTCGCAGTCTTGTAACACAGTCCTACTCAAAAAGGCAATGAGATGATCCTAAGAGCAATGTTTGGATCATTATACCAGGAGATCTAAAGAAATTCCATTGCACATATAAATAAATGTTCATGGACAACAAGGGGAATCAGAAAACTGAAAAAATGTATTCCAAATTTAAAGCTGACTGGTTTTACTATAAGCATACCTCCCCCCACCCTTTTTCTCCCTTCCGTAACTGTACTCAGTGAAACAGACAGGGAGTCAGCCAGTGCAGCAGCCTCTGTCAGTGCTCTACCCGTATGTCCTCGATTTCTTTATTACATCACCTCCCGTCTCTTTACTATCTTCATGCACTCTGGATCCCCTTGCACTTTCACTTCTAATATCCAGCACCAGGATCCCTTTTTGGAGGAGTTCCTACAGGCTGCTTTTGCCTGTTTTGCTAGTGTGTACCAAAAGCTGATGTGCTTGGGAATTTACATCTCCTAACTAATGACTGAGTTGTGCAGGAATACAATGCTCTAAGAACAACTCTGAGGAGCAATCTCTACTATCTCTAGACCTCCCTGCATGATTATGCCACAGTTAACTTTATGTGGGAGTTTGCTTGATATTTCACTTTTGGTTGGCCTCCTTCTCTTCACAATCCAACCCCCCCATGACCCCTCCAGTTTTTCCAGGGAATACTTTCTAATAAATCATTTTCACATAAATCTTCATCAGGGTCTGCTTCTAGGGAACCTACCCTACAGATAGCATGGAAGATGTCAAAATTACCTTTGAATATCCATTATATTTCCCATAAGTATAAGATGCATGGCTTATGTATAAAATCCTAAAAAGTAGTTTTGCACACTAAACTTTAGTAACCACTAAAATATATTAAGGAATAAAATACTATATAGAGATTTCTGGGTCCTTAAGATTACAAATTTCAGACAGTAAATGGAGATACATGAATTCTAAAGGATTCTGCTTCACTATGTGATTTACTTCATTATGTTTTAATATTAAGCCTCTATATCTTGAATACATATTAATAGTTTCACTTATTGATATTGTTTAGAAGATTAAATAACATTATATGGAGAGATCGGGTTCTAAAA
>NC_138369.1:22790434-22811008 GCF_054177405.1 Leptonychotes weddellii
GTTCCACAAATAAGTGAAACCATATGATAGTTGACTTTCTCTGCTTGACTTATTTCACTTAGCATAATCTCCTCCAGTCCCATCCATGTGGATGTAAAAGTTGGGTATTCATCTTTTCTGATGGCTGAGTAATATTCCATTGTATATATGGACCACATCTTCTTTATCCATTCATCTGTTGAAGGGCATCTTGGCTCTTTCCACAGTTTGGCTATTGTGGACATTGCTGCTATGAACATTGGGGCGCATATGTCCCTTCTTTTCACTACATCTGTGTCTTTGGGGTAAATACCCAGTAGTGCAATTGCTGGGTCATAGGGTAGCTCTATTTTTAAATTTTTGAGGCACCTCCACACTGTTTTCCAAAGTGGCTGTACCAACTTGCATTCCCACCAACAGTGTAAGAGGGTTCCCCTTTTATATTGAGCAATTTCTATGTATCATGTATTACTTGTGTTATTCTAAATACTGGGAATATGGCAGTAAACAAAACAAATTCCTGCCTTCATGAACCTTACATTCTAGTAGAAGGAGAGATAACAAGCAAGTTACTATATAATATTTTAGATGGAGAGAAGCACTATGGAGAAAAATAAACCAGGGTCAGGTGGCTAGGGAGTGCCGGGGGGGGGTACTGCTTTATTTGGATAGTTAGGGGAGCCTCACTGATAAGGTAACATTTGACCAGAGACCTAAAGGAAGTGAGGGCGCTAACTATGCTGATATCTGGTAAAAAATCATTCTAGGTAGAGGGAACAGTGTGGTGGACATAGGTCTCCTACTAGGGAACATAGTTGACTATAGTCTAGCTGTCCCCTTCTGGACCCTCCACCACATTCACATAGAGGCCACACTTCCCCTGAGCCTCCCCTAGTCAGTAACTAAGCAGAATGGAGTACTAATTCAGGACTATTCCTTGAGATGGGGATATCTCTGACAGGCAACTGTGGCTCAGAGACACCTTGCCAGAAACTCCCTTGGGATTGCATTGCAGTCTGAAACATTCCTGCACAATCCTCTTTCCTTACCCTTACAGGTGTCAGATTGGCACTGTGGTCAAAAGCCCTTCCCATCTTCTCTCCATCCATTCCTTTTATCCTTCACCCACATTTCCCCTCAGTATATTTCTTGCTCAGCTAATCCCATCTTGGCATCTGCTTCTTGGAGGGTCCAAACTAACACAAACAGAAAATGCAAAGGACTGAAGCAGGAGCATGTGGATATGGTCAAGAAACATCAAGATCAGCATGTCAGGAACAGAATTAGAGAGGGGGCGAGTGATGGGGAATGTGGACAGACACAAAGCAGGAGGCTGAATCCCGAGAGCCTAGCAGGCATCATAAGGACCTAGAGTTTTACTCTCTGTAACATAAGGACACCTTTGGAAGATTCTGAGCAGGGGAGAATGATCTCACCTTTTAAAAGGACCCTTGTCGGGGCACCTGGGTGGCTCAGTCATTAAGTGTCTGCCTTCGGCTCAGGTCATGATCCCAGGGTCCTGGGATTGAGCCCCGCATCAGGCTCCCTGCTCCGTGGTAGGCCTGCTTCTCCCTCTGCCCCTTGTGTTCCCTCTCTCTGTGTGTCTCTCTCTATCAAATAAATAAATAAAATCTTAAAAAAAAAAAGGATGCTTGTCACTGTTGCATTGAGAACAGATGTTAGGAGGAAAGGGTAGAAGTGGGGAGACCAGCTCAGGGGCCACTGAAGAATCCAGATGAGAGATGGAATTTGAAGGAGGTGGGGAGTGGGAGAGGTAGGGAGCAGTGAATGAATCCTTAATATATTTGAAGATAGAGTCAACAGGATTTGCTGATGGTTGAGCTTGAGGAATGACAGAAAGAGAAGCCAAAGATAACACTGAGATTTTTGGCCTGTGCAAATGGATTTAGCATTTACTGAGACAGGGAAGACTGGATATTGTGAAATATCATTATAGATTTTTCTAGTTTAAATAGGTTTCTCCTGCCTGTGTGCTGCCAATGATGCTTTGTTGGTATTTCAACTTCATTACAAATCATACCTCTTATACCATGGTTGCAGCTGCTACTATTGCTACCTATCAGTGAATGTGTACTTACTGCCTGCTACCCAAACCATTATAGATACAGAAAGTGCATATATATATATACACACACATATATATATATATACCTTTTTTTCTCCCCCTCCATCTCTCATTTAACCCCTATACCAACCTCATGAAATTAGCTCCAGGTTGGTTTTCTGTTTTGTCTTGTTTTGGCCTAAGGTTATATAGAGAGTTAGTGCCAGACTCAGAACTGAACCCAGGATGGTATCATTCTAATGCTGTAATCCTCATTATGCTATGTGCTTCCTTTTGACCCATGTGGCTCTTCTGTAATGTTTTATGTTCACCACTGTCTCCCTACCAGTCTGTATGTTTCTTGAGAACAAGTTGGCATTGAAATCAGCTTTGTATATGCTATTTCAACTATTAAGTTTCCTTGCGTAGAATAGGTTTAATAATTCCTTGTGGCATTTTGTGACTTGTGTGTCCCTGACCCTCTCCCCACCCACCGTGTAAGTGACTAATAAAAATTTACGGGAATAAAGGATCCTAAAAAGGATCATATCCATTGGCATAATAATATCCAGTGGCTTCTGTGTTTGTCCCTTACTTGCCTGACACTACATGGCCCCATTTCAAACTTTTGTCTGATTATCAGTTCTTGGTCATTGGACTCAATCTCTCTATTGTCTCTGAGCTTGTTCTGCCCCAAAAACTTCAGGGAGAAGATCCTGTCTGAAATCTTGGGCCTTGACACCTCATTTCTTTTCTTTTCTTTTTTTTTTAAAGATTTATTTATTTATTTGAGAGAGTGAGAATGAGAGAGAGTACATGAGAGGGGGGAGGGTCAGAGGGAGAAGCAGGCTCCTCGCTGAGCAGGAGCCCGATGCGGGACTCGATCCCGGGACTCCAGGATCATGACCTGAGCCGAAGGCAGTTGCTTAACCAACTGAGCCACCCAGGCGCCCCTTTGACACCTCATTTCTGATGCTACTCATGATTCCAATGTCCTGGTTAGAAAAAGATTTAGACATATTTAATCCTTTGCTTATGCATTCCCTGAATATCTGAAGCTCCCTTCCAGCCAACTGAGTTAGTTATAACTTGAGAACACTTATGCTATTTGACATATATGAATTATATAAGCAGGTTGAGTTTCTGCCGCAAAAGAAGAACCAGAACAGCAAAAAATTGACTAATTGTGGAAACACTTTTTCCTATCCATTTGCAATCTTTTATATTAACTTGAATGTTAACTCCTAATTATTTGGCAACAACAAAGTGCACTTGCAAGGATTCACCTTCAAAATGGCCAGTGCTTTCTGACACTCTCCAGCTAATAATAACTCTGGACTGTGGACATCTGATCAGAATTAATTGCAGCAGACTGGAGTCCTGCAAATGTTAAAATGTCTTTAGTTTTACAGACCAATAGATACTATGGTTCAGCAGCTCTGCATTATTAGTAAGCTCCTTGAATCTTGAGGGAGGCAGCCCAACAAACCACTGTAACCTTTATAAATTAAATGAGAATTAGTGACTGTGCTTGTTGACTGTATCAAGAACAAGGATATAGAATAAAAATAACACCTTTTTTATATCTACCACACAATTTAATATATAAAAAGCTCACTTTGCCTGAGAAGTAAAAATAAAGCAGTCAGCTAAATACATTCATCATATGCAGGAGAAATATCTGACATGTTGAGGGAGTAGACTGATAGACAAAGAAAAAGAAACCCTATTAAGAAGGTCAAACATAATTCAAGAGGTTAATGGTTAGACTATGGGGACCAAGAAAACATTAGTCTCCAAGACAAGGTGAAAGTCTGTGACATAGCAGTCATATCTAAACTTCTGAAGGACCGAGAGGCTGGCATTTCTACGTGTCACTGGATCTTCCTGTATGTTATATGTTCATATTATGAGTGGAACAGCTTTATTATTGGGGACAAATAACAAAATGGGTGCATAGAATTTTCCATGGGTAGATTGTAAAAATTTAAAATAACCAGGCTACCCACAGCCAGCTATAGGGCAGATGGTGGTATGGGGCAGGGATGGTAAGTGGAGATGAGAGAGAAACTCGAGAGACTTGGCATGCCTTAACAGATATGGCACAAATCAAGTAGTTTTTGAAAACTGTTAAATTAGATTGGATTAGTAGAAATGAAATGCTCTATTATTATCATTAGCAACAAAGAGCATCCATCCCTATACACAACTGTTGACTAACTTGTGCTTAGTGTCTCAGAGACAATAAGACATTCATATTCATTTTTCATTCATTCTGCATCATTTATTACATCCCATCCATGTATTAAGTATTGTGTTAGAATGCTAAGGCAAGGCTGGCAAGTCCTGGTACAAGTGCCACCACCTGCCCATTGTTCCCATGACAGACGTCGCCAAACAGCCACAACATTAACATCATCCATCAACCACAACACTAGTTCCATCGCTCCTGATCATGGCCTCAGAGTCTTTTCAGCATAGATATGGACCCTTCCTATTGGCACAGAACAGGAGGTTACTGCAGTAAAATCAGTTAGCAAAGAGTGAGGACTAGAATGAAGTTGGAATAGTGAGGATAGGGAAATGAATAAATTTAAAAGACACCAAAAAGGTAAAAGAGATAGGACATTATCAATGATTGGCTGCTGGCTGGGGATAAAATTTCCTGGGGCAAAGTCAAGAATGACTTCAAAGCTTCTAGCTTGCTCGGTTGGGTGGATGAAACACCATTTTATTGAGGCTTATGAGGGGGAGGAACATCTGTAGGGAGAAAGATAAGTTTTGAGTACTTTGAGTTTTAGTTTCCTGTGGGCCATCCAAATAGAAATTAAGAAACAGGATATTTGGGTCTGTAATTCAGATGCATGACCAAAGCTAAAGAGGAGACAGTTTAGGGGGTTGTTGCAACACATGGGTACTGGCGTCCCATTATCTGGGTTTGAATTGTGGCTTCACAGGACACTAGTTATGCGACCCTGGTTAAGTTCCTTAGTATACCTTAACCTTCAGGGTTTTTTTTTTTTTTTCATTTTTAACATGGAGATAACATTAGTATCTATCTTACAGGATCATCTTGAAGATGAAATGAATGCTGGCAACACATTGTGAGCACTATGGGAATGCTAACTCTTATTGTCATTGTCATTGCATCTAAACAATGCCAAGTATTTGTAGAAGGAATGAATCCATGAGATCACCCAGAGAAAGTATAGAGAATGAGAAGACAAGGGGAATAAGAAAGAAACTTGAATTTATCATTCCTTAATGGGTTAGTAACCTAGTTGGATGAAAATTCAGATGCTTTAATATGTATGTGAATGAATAAAAAAAGATTCGGAATCCAAATGGTAAATTCTCAACAGGAACATAGAAAAGAAATTCAGTGTGACAGACCAAAAGATTGTTTGAGGACAAAATGCGGCAGCTAATCTTGAACCAATTAGGTCCTTCTAGAGGAACAGGTTTGTCCAAAAAGCAAGTATTGTCTAGTCAAATACCCACAGTTGGTTAAAGGGCAAGATAAGGAATCAAGAGGCGAGGTTTTGTTGATAACACTGCAGCAAGCAGTATGGTGACCAAAGCAGTATTTCCATGTCACTGGAAATAACATGAATTCACAAATTTGGTGTGCTTCCACAATAAACATGCTCCTGAGAAGATGTACAAGAATCACAGCATTGCAAATTTGTGTTTTGTAATATATTGTGTCATTGTAATATATTTTATTGGTTACTAATGTAAGTGGAGTGGCAGGGTTTATAGAAGCCAGGGCTAGTAAATGACACCCCCATCCCACAGGTTCTCAAGCCAACCCTGCCACCCCCAGCCTAGTTCATCCTTGAGTCCTTTCTGCTCTTCATCTCCTGCATCAATTCATTGAGTCCTCTTGACTCTAAATTCTAAGGACATCTTATATCCATTAGCCTTTTTTCCCCATCTCCACTCTTAAGTCTGATGCAAAGCAGCCTCTTCTCTCACCTGGGTGACCTGCAGTAACTGCAGTCTCTCTGCTTTTCCCTATAATCCATTCTCCACATTAAGCCATGCAACTCCCCAGCTGAAAGTAAAACCTAAATTCTTACCTATAAGGCTTTGTATGACCTGGCCCCTGCCAACCTCCTTCATCTTGTCCCTCTTCCCATCTTTTGATATGCTTTAGCCTCACTGGGCTTCTTACTCTTCTCAGAAACCCCAAGTTCTTTCTGGCCTGAGGGCCTTTACGTCATTTGCTTCTACTTCAGGTCCTCCAGACTTTCAGAAGATTGATTCCTTCTAGTCATTGAGGTTCTCATGTCAAGTGTGCTCCCCTCAGGGAGACTGCCATGGACACTCTGACTGTACGGCCCCATTTCCCTGATCACTTTCTAAGATATCCTGTTCAGTTGTCTTCACTGCACTTTTCTGATATTTTCACCTTGCTTTATTTGTAACATTTTGTTATTGTCTCTCCCACTAGAATATAATTTCCATGGTAACAAAGACCAGGGCTGGTCAACTTATCCATTGGATATAGTAAGCACAGTGCCTTGGACCCATGATACTTTTGGGGGCCCATGAAAATGTTTTAGTTTCTTTAAAAATCAGAGGAAAAATGGATATAATAATGATAATAATAATAACAGTGAACATGGAATAAGGAATCCAGGCTGGATTAAACTGATTTTTAAATATAGTCATAAAATAAAATTTTATTATTTTTTATGGTGGAAGGAGTCCGTGAAAGTCATAGGTGCCTATGGTGGGGACTCTGTCAGTGTTGTTCATGGCAGTGCCTCCAGCACCTAGAACTGTACTGGGCCTCAGAACAGGCCCTCAAAATGAATTTGTTGTTCAGATAAATTAAGTGGCTTAGAACTTTGGAATCTGGCCTAATAGAACCCAGGTTGTGTGTATGTACACACGTGTGTGTGTGTGTGTGTGCACGTTTGCATGTGTGATTGTGTGTGCTGGACATCTTCTCTTTGCCCCTCTAGATCCACTGTCCTCCCTTGTCTACTTGTCTCTGGGCCTAAGGAAACTGATCTCTATGTATACCTATGGGATCAGATTGAGTTCAGCCAAGGGGAGGCCCCATCAGGAGATCTGAAAATGGGACAGTGAAGTCTCAGTATTTATTCCTGGGGTGTCCTCCCTGCTAAGGAGTCAAATGGACCTCATTCCCCCATTACTTTAATGACAATAATAATAATAATAACAATAATAGTACTAATTGTTATTTACTGAGATTAAATCTGGTGTTGATATTTTTATGTAGCAAAATGATATGATAGCATTTACTTTATACCTGAATTTTGCAGCACAAAATTGTAGACTTTATCAATGTCCTCAAAGGTCTTTCTTGATGATTTGACATTCATACTGTTCTCTGCTGGTATCCCTATTCTGTCACCATGCTTGTAAGCTTTTTCTTCTATTGTAAACAGGTCTAGCTTTGCTAGATCTTCATTTGTCAATGGATGGAGTATGTGATTGAGCAACTTTCCAATATCAGTCATTAACTTTATGAAATCTTCACTCTTATGCAGTATATGTCATTTTGTGAGCAATATGTTTGTTGTCTGGGTTCCCCTGAACTTAGTCCAATTATTGTGTCATAATGTTGTGAGCCTTTAGTGTTAAGTGGTCCTTGTTTCTGCAAGAATGACTAGCATCCTGTTTCCTAAGCTTCTGGTGTAAGAGAATCCACATAGCACTTAAAAAAACACTTAGTTCCTGTGGGAACATTTTTTTCATGATAAAAATAGATACATGGTAAAGCCTGAATTCTTGCAATATGTAAAGACTATGTGGTTCCTGGTTTCTAGGGCATAAAGAATATGTTTCCACTTTGTTAGTTGTTCTTTGTTCTTACCTTTTTTCTTTTTACTTCCATAGTTTCTCTAGAAAATGAAAATTTCAAAATATACAAGATCTAAAGCTAAGATATTGGAGTCATTTTAAAGATAAATAATGGATAATTAAATGAGACAGTATACATAAATGTACTTTTAAAAGTATCCAAAATTAATGACTCAGGTAAATTTGGTTTTAATATATAACAGTATCAGCCATAATGGATAAGTTCATTATAATAATCACTAATAAATTTCCTAGTAACATGACAAGTACTTGGAAGTACATCTCATAAAGTATTAGTGAAATGTTAGATAACTAATTTATTCATTTTTACATTTATTTTAGAAAAGGATTTTTATCATATTTCTAAGTAGCTTGCAGCTATGTAGGTAAGTTCTGTTCATTTCTTCATTTTATTAGCTCTCAGAATGGCAGTTATATTCTATAACATTCCCAACATATTTGCTTTGTTAATCCATATAAACTACACTTCGTGCCTAATCATTAGGACATAATCATGGTGAAACTTAGATGATTGTTGGGGGCATCACCATTTAATTGTGATAGTTATTATTTTCATGGTATTCTTACATGGGTGCTCCATCAACAGCTCTGGTCTGAGAAAGCCCACTTGGACCCTTTATATTATCCACTTTCTCTCCTAGAGCATGCTCATTCAGTATAATGACACCCTGATTTTTGCAGATGCTTAGAGCAAACATTTCTAGGTCATCTTCCATTTGTTCCTCTACTGCCGTCCCCACTCCTCTTTCTCCTCCTTCCCCCAATCATCCATCTAGGAAGTCATCTTATCCTGTTGCTTTTTACCAGAAGGGGAACAGGAAGGAGCATGTCTGACAGGGAGCTATGAAAGGAATGACAATGCTCCATGTGGACAGGATACTGACTGAGTCCTGGTGGAGAGCAGTGGTGGGAGATGAACAGGGTGAAGAAGACCATGGAATACCTTGAAAGTCTTGCTTAGGAATTTGGAGTTTATCCTTTATTTAGAGGGAAGTCACTGGTAAGCAACCACAACCATAAGCACAAGCAAAATTGGAGATTGGCATCGGATGTGCAATGAAAGGAAAATGAGGGAGTTTCGGGTGCTGCTAAAAGAGGGATTGACAGGAAAACAGGGAACATGAGCTTATCAGGGAAGAAAGTAAAACTGAGGGTAGAAGGGATGGGCCATACTGGGAGAGAAAGGAGTGATGCAGAGAGTAGTTTAGAAAGAATGAAGAAGCAGGACAAGTAGAAGATGTATGGTTGTGGTCAGAGGGAAATTTCAGAGTTGAAGGTTTGAGAAGAAGATGATCCTGGGAGTCAATTATTTAAGGCCCACAGTGAATACCATTGAAATAGATGAGGGGTGACATACTAGGAGGCTAAGGGCTTTGGTGTTATGGGGGCTATTGATATTGCATGAATGGATGGCTGCATTCAGAGTGGAAAGGAAATTTTCAACATTTGGAGAAGGATGAAGTAGATGTTGGTAGATGTTGGGAATGGGGCAAGGCAGAAGAGCTTATTGCTTGAGAGCACTGGCTGGGTTTGAATCCTGGCCCCACCACTTTCTGATCATGTGGACCTGGGAAAGTTGGGTCTGTACCTTTGTTTCTTCATCTGCAAAATAGGGATGATAACAATAATAACTGTTTCCAAGGTCATTATCAATATTACCCAAGATAAAGCATTAAAGCACTCAGAAAAGTGCCAAGCTCACAGTGGGTGCCCAGTCAATATTAGCCATTATAACTTAGAAGTAGAGAAGTAAAAGTTATTTTTGGTCTTAGGAGGCAGGAAAATATTGGATCTCCTTCCTGTTGAGGGCAGGGGAAAAAAGTTCCTGGGAGAAAAATATATCCATGTTTAAAACAAACTCACAAGGAAAAAACCCATCTTTGTGTACTGTAAACATTATTGAGAATCTAACGTACCTTCTTGGCAATGGACTGAGCTTCCAGAGTGCAGGGGAATGACAGATGTCCAGAGGATCTGACTCATGGCCAGGACTATGGAAAACAGTAATGAGAGAGGTAAGGGTTGGGGTATAGACATAAGAGACAGATGGGCTACTTAACCTTGGAATTTCAAATGGAACTCTGGAGAGGAGTGGTGGGTAGTAGTATGTTTGCAAGGTCCCATTCTCTGGTGTAGATAGTAGATATGGTTATGACCAGTGTGGTAGGTGTATAAGAGCTTCAAACTGGAGTTTTATTACAGTGCATTTTAGTTGAGTGCATTTAGTTTAGTTCTGATTTCTGAGAAATCAGAAGATGCCATGGGGGACCAGCTCATTTAAGCAGATAGGACAGATTCAGATATAAAATACTGTATTCCCTTTGCTCTTAGAATTTGCCCTGAAACATTTAATTCTACCTATATCTTAAATCTCATTTCATTTTGCTTTGGATTATTGAATTTAGTCCATAGTTTACCTTTTGGATGTAACCCACTTTGTCTTCCTGGTTGTAATTCTTTCCTTTTTGGGGAATAATTTGACTACCTTCCTTAAGACACAGAGTCTCAGACTACTTTGGGTAACCCCCTATCTTAAACTCGGTTCATTAGAAACATACTTAAAGATGAAAAGTTAGGTGCAGAAAGTTTATTGGGACGTGCTCCCAGGAGATATGCCTGTAAGGAGGCAAGGAAGGCAGGATAGGGCAGGAAGAGAAGCTGATGTGCAGTGAGGTTGTAACTGAGGCCTTAGCCAATCCTACAGGAGCTCTATTTTTGTCCAACTTGAGGCCAAGGAACCAGATCTTTATATCCCAGCACTGGCCTGTCATTGATTGTGGACTACTCCCCAGGAGTGGGCATAAACTTAGGTGAGGTAGTTCACTGAGGCTGAGGGACTATCCTAGTGAGGGAAGCATCTAGGAATCTTTATTAGCTGACATTTTCTGCTGATGAAGGATGGATGTGTTGGCCCTGGAAAGCAGCCCCGGGCAGAGCACCACAGTATCTACTATACCCTCTTTCTACCATCTTCTCTTAGTACCTTCCAGCTGGCCTTAGTTTCTTTAAAGTGTTGGGGTGAGATGGGGGATGAGTAAAGAGAAAGGTAGTCAAACAGGGAAGGTAGGAGAAGGCTGAAATTTTATTTTACATCCTTTACAAGTTTTCCTGGGGACACCCACAAGAGACAAGGCCAAATACATCACAGGGAACCAAGGCTAGTGTAACAAATGTAGAAGTTACCCCCATGGGCCATGCAAAAAAGAAGGTTTGTACATTTATACCACACTCTCTATCCTTAGCTGCACATCTACAGACCATCTTTACTATCTATGAGGTCATCATCCCATTTGGCAACACTACTGCGGAATTACAAAGAAATTGTTATACATATCACATGGCTGCTAACAACAAGGAGGATGAGCTTTCAGTGATTATTGAAAAGTTAAGGGACTCATTATGACAAAACTACTGCCTTCTCTGGAGAAGTTATCCTTACAAAAGAAAGAGCAGTGAATCTCCCCACTAGGAGCATTTTTTATAAGATAAGAGCTTGGCTCCATATTAAATTAAAGGTAATATAGAAAGTTTTAAACTCTGAGAGGCTAAAATAATGGCAGTTCTGTTTTAATATATGGAGTTTGGGGATGCCTGATAAAAAAGTACCATCTGGGCTGTACCAGAGCTGTAAAATTAATATCCACTGACCTGTTTGAAGTATGCTCTTGTGAGTGATTGTGTCTCCGGCAGGTTATTTGGCTTTTCTTAGCACCAAAATGTGCATCTTCCACCATAGGTGTGGAAAGATCTTCTTTTAGGGGCAACTCTTTGAATTATTTCCCCACGATTCCAGAGAATTTTTGATCCCCTGACCACCAGGAGGCCACTTTCAATACTTCCAATGTCAGAAGCAAAAGTCATGGAACACTCCTCCCATTCATTCACTGGGAAAATTTCTAAATGATGACAATTCTCTTATTCCCTGGAAGAGAATAAAAGAATATAGAAGGTATGTTAGAAAGAAACTTCAGATATATCCCTCTTCATTAAAATGTGAATTTCACTCTAAACGTGCTCATTTCCTAAGTTGTAAATTATAGTCAGAAAAAGAAAATAAATACAACTTGGCTATTCCCAAGTTTATGAAATCACATAGTCTTTCCTGATGAAAAATTCCCTGCTCAACAACCAATTTGCTGCTAATGATAATAAGGTCATCCAAGTGCACAGCTTTTGGGTTTCCATGGTACACACAGTGACTGATTAAAATTACCCAGCAAAACCATGGAAGTGGGCTGTTATACTGGTTGGAAAGTTGTGTATAGAATGAACCCTTAGGCATTGATGGGAACTGGTTAGTCAGCCTGCCATTAATTAGCAAGGGAAACCTCTCCTGTTTTAAATAATTTATATCTGCAACCAAAATAGGCAATAGAAAGAGTATAAAATGAGGAAGTATTACTGCTTGCCAGGAGGACTTTTCCAAACACAATTTACCAGCATAAGAGGTACGTGGGTTTGAACACAGTTCACCCTGTGACAAAGCTCAGCCTAAACAATTGACCCTTCTGATGAAATTTTTTTAGTATGTTAGTATGTTAAACTAGTTAATCTATTTAATATGTTAAACTAGTTAATACTAACCTAGGTATAAGGAGAATGTGGTGCTTTCATATCTTTGTTGGGCAAACAGCATCAGACATTTTTCATTGTCTATTCTGTACTTTTAGGGAAAAGAAATATATCCTTGACTTAGATCCCAGACCATTCTTTTTTGTGTATTTGGCTTAAATCGCTGACAAAGCCATTGAAATAAGTGCCATTTTATTAAATGGGAAAAACGTAGATTGATTCTAATCATATAAATAATAAATTCTCTGAACATATAAAATACTTCTGGAGCTACATTAATGCACATTTGCATTTCTCTTTAATATGAAACAGCTGTTGTATTTTTCATTTTATGGCATTTTAAAGAGAAGGAAAGGATTGGGAACCAACATGAATCACAGGTCCCCACTACATTTCGTTAAAGACAATATCACATTAATTCCCATTGCTTCTGAGTCTGATGGAGAACAGAAACTTGCTTCATTTTTAAAACCCTGAAAGTTAACATAGAAACTTTAATGTAAGCATTTAAATTATCAACTTGGAATGAGAAAGTGAGTCAGCTCTGATATGCATCAGCTTAACTGCACCACTCTGGATTTAGGAGCTGGAAAGGTATAGAATTTACTTACATAAATCAAATCATCCTGATGAAAGGTAGCCACGTAAATCCCCATTTCTCATCTGGCATTCTCATTTGGATAGAAGAATCGATTCTTTTAGCAGTGGAATAAGCTGCCTTCCTTCTTTTGTTAACATGGTTTCTTTACAATTATGCAAACTAAATTTCAGTCGCCTTCCTTATCATGGCCTTGGGAAATAAAAATCAGGCTGGTTAAATATGGCTGATGTTTTTCATTATAGTTTGATAACCTACATTCCACATACAGTAACCAAACCTAGATTTTTTTTCTGACATCCTGAGCTGAAAATCAAGTTAATTTTTAGTCACCCTGAACTCATGACTTCATATTTTCAATAGGATTCTGAGTACACACTCTAAGAGGATACTTTTGTTCTCCTTTCTGCCTTCTTTCTCCCATGATTCTATACTTTGGCATTATGGCTTTATAGAAAAAAAAAAAACCCACTGTATTTTGGAGTCAAGTATATGTAGGGCAGGATTTTGACTCTGCTTCTTGTCTGCTGTGTGAATTTGGCAAGTTAAGTGAACATTCTGAACTTTAGGATCTCTGTTAAATGGGAATATTTAATTGTTGCCTCCCAAGATTTTTATGAGGGTTGAAGGAAATAATATGAGTAAAAATACCCCATTGTCTAGAACCCAGAGGACAGATGGTGGCCTTCCCTGTCACTCTCTCTTTTCCTTCTTTTTCCTCTCACTTCTAGCTCAAAAGGGACAGCGGCTGGGCGGTTGTCAAGGACTCTCTCAGCTGCAGGCTGAGTGTCTCCCGTAGTGTATCAAGTGGTATGAGAAAACCTCCTGCAGATGACATAAGTCACTATAACTGTATATATGACAACATCTCTATTTGTGTAGGAATTTTAACCCCAGGCTCAGCATGACACATCATTTCCTTAAGGCAAATCACAAAAGGCTGTCTGAAGGCATGGAGAATCCCAAAGTTCTCTAGGAATATTTGAGTGTAGGGCACTGTCTCAGACTTGGGGTAGACAGAATCTATGAGTCCCTTTCAGGTATCCCTTTCAGGGCTTCTGGAAAGCTCTTTGACTGGAAGTGAAATAAGGGAGCAGAAATCTACCACACCAGGGTGTGGCCATGATCAAGACCAGACAACTCAGAGTTAACAAGATCAAGAATACATGCCAGGATTCAATGGCTGGCAATATAATATTTTATTCTTACAAACAACTCTACAATGCAAGGGGAACTCCTCATTTAATCACCTTGATTCTTACAACTCTTACACAGTGAATATTATTTGTCTAGTTTTATAAATAAGGAAAGAGAAGCTCATTGAGACAAAACCAGTACCAAAACCTTAGTCTTTCTGTAGCTGAATGTAGTGGTGTGTAGAATGTGCACGTGTGGACTCTTCGAATCAGACACCTTGGCTCATACCCCAGTCCTGGCACTTCCTTGCTGAGTGTCCATGGGCACTTTATTGAACTTGCTTGAATTTCAATTTCCTTATGTGAGAAATAGGAATAACTACTGGGTTGCTCTGAGGATTCAATAAGATAATGTTCAAACACAAACCTAAGAATCTTTCTTTTCTCACAGTCTTTTTTTCCTTTTTCTCATGCAACTCCCAAACCTCTCTTCTTCTAGCCTTTCTCATTTCCACAAACGGTACCCCACCCACCGATTAACTGTTCAAGCCAATAACTTAGATGTCATCCTTGATTCCTCTCTTTTCCCTATTGTCCTCCCCACCTTTCAATCCAATCCACAAGTCTCTTGGCTCTGCCTCCAAAATACTCCATGAATCTGTCCACTCATCTCCATTTATGCTTTCATACACATGGTCTCAACTGGGCAACTGCTTCTGCATATGCCCCTTACAGTCTTTTTCCCACATTAGAGCTGATGTGACCTTTTAGAAATGTAAATCGTTTCATATGACCCTAGTGCTTAAAATCTTCCAATGGCTTCCTCCTGCACATAGACTAGAAAGAATCTAAACAAACTGCCTGCATGGCTCCTGCTTACCAGTCTGAATGTACCTTATACTCTTGTTTCCCATACCCCTGCCACATTGGGCATCCCAGGACTTTTGAACATGCTGCTCCCTCTGTTTGGAATATTTTCTCTCATCTTTTAGATTTTAGAATCTAAAAGCAAAGCTCAATATATGATCTCAGGGAGGCCTTTGGGCTCCCTATCTAAAGTAAATCTGTCCCAGCCACTCTCTATTACATTATTGCCCTCCACCTCTTCTCCCCCATTATTTATAGTACTTGACATACCCTATGTTATTTCTTTGTGTGGTTGTTTGATGGTTTATTGGTATTTGTCTTTGTCCACTAAAACATACTCTAAGGGGTCAGGGACTTACCTTGATTATCAGTGAATAGTTCTGGGGCAGAGGAGGCACTCAATAGATATTTGTTGAATGAATGAATGAATGAATGAATGAGTCAATCGAAAGAAGGAATGACTGAATGAAAACAGCACAGCATATGCAGCATATGCAGTAGTCTCAACTTTCTCTGTCTTCTTGTGGAACTTCCTTGTTCATTTTTAGAGTGTGTCACTTTCTTGATTGGTTGTATCAGTGACTGTTTTCAAATGATGCTATGCAGAGTTCAAGGTGATTCAGGATCCCCCAGTACCATGGCAGGAGATGCTAAATCATCTGGAATCCAGGACTTTGACCTTCCACTTCAACTAGAAGATATATATATATATATACACACACACACACACACATTTTTTATCTGTTTTACCTGGTGGAGTTTTACGTGAGATTACTTTTGCTAAAAGTTTGAAAATCACTGCTCTCTTTACTCCTATTATTTACTCCTGTATTTTCTGCCCAGACCCCTTGAGAACAGGATTTACTTCTGATTCACTTTTTCATCTCCACACTACCTGGTCCAAGGTGTTGCCACATAGGACACTTAGAGATTTCTGGTTGGTTGAATGAATGAGGAAAACCCTAGAGACTATGGCCTAATGCAGCTCCATTCTATAGACCCTACAGTACAATTACTGACACTTGTTTGCAATCAGATCCCCGGCCAATCAGGGATTGGATGATTTTCCCAATGTCCTTATCACTGTCATTGTTAGCAAAAATGTAGTTTATGGCATTTTATGCTCCATCAATTACTTTCTCTTCTAACAATTTTTTGCATTTTGATTTACAGTTTGATTTACCTTTTCTGATCTGTTTGTACCCCTTAACAACCTTCCATTCATCCAGTTCTCCCTCTAGAGAGTTTAACCAGATTGGCCAATTAACACTTCCTTTTTAACAAACAGATAAATATTTCAGTCTACTCAAGTATGGAGGACACCTTGTAGTGATGAGATAAATCAGGACTTCCCTATAGATTTTTTTTAACCTAGAGAGTGCATCCCTTGAAGCAATTACAGCAATAATAATAATAATAATAATGCATACATATATACATATTTCATGGTTATATATCCACTGGGAGCCTTGATTTCTCCTTGGACTCAAGGACTGGGGGATCACATGAGATTTCTCAATTTGCTTGGAGGTTAGATGGGTTCTGTTGTTTAATAATAATTATTATTTTTTTCAAAGATTTTATTTGTTTATATGACAGAGAGAGAGATAGCGAGAGCAGGAACACAAGCAGGGGGAGTGGCAGAGGCAGAAGCAGGCTTCCTGCTGAGCAGGGAGCCCAATGTGGGACTCGATCCCAGGACCCTGGGATCATGACCTGAGCCGAAGGCAGACGCTTAATGACTGAGCCACCCAGGCGCCCCTGTTGTTTAATAATTATAATATATGATGAATGTTAGTGCAAAATGGGTTTAGCCAAAATGTATGATGCCTGACATCTGTTTCCACACCTTCACCATAAGATCACTAGAATTATGTAGTATTATCATACATTCTAAAAGAGAATTTATCATTTTTCTATTCCAGATGGTTCTGGCTTCCCTGCTAACTAGCTACTCAGATAAATTGGGTGACAATTCTAAGAAAACACAATTCATATATTAAAGTGTTAGCTCATTCTAAAGAATGAGTATCACATTTTATGCTTTAGCTCTTTATTCATACAGTTACTTGCTATGTCTCTTAATGAATTACTGAGTTTGCTGAAACACTAAATTGTCTTTTTATAACTGAGGGACAATGAGTTGGCTTTTGATGGACTAGTAATTTATAACTGTGCAGGTGATGGTCTCAGCATCAATCTGTGATATTCTTTTATCAAGACTAATTCCAATGTAGTATTTCAATTTAGTTTTCATGAAAGCATTCAATTTGCATTTAAAAAACAGTCAATATAGAATAATAAAATGTTGTCAACTGATCACTAATGAGCTGTTCCACTTGTATGACACTGCCCTTCTTACCATGAATTGTCTTGGACTGACATCCACTACTCTGGGTGCCAGCCAAAAAGACATGTGAATGCCTGCTGGTGCCATACACCCAGGGATACTAAATATGGATATACTGAATGGCTCTTTGACTATTTATTCCATCTATGCCAATGTAACTGGGTATGTGAGAGACATAAAACTGAACCAGACACAATATATAACCTATTTGAGCAGTCATGAAAATAGCTAATAATAGTACAAAGGAGGGAAATAAGTGACCTAATGAAAGTCCAGCCAAGCTGTGACAGGAATCCAGAGGGAGGAGAGCTTGTTTTCCTGTGGAGGTTGGGAGGGCTTTACAGATGCATGGCATTAGAGCAAGACCTAAAGAATGAATTATGTCTAAAGAGGGTAGAAGAACATTTTTGACAATGTATTGGTTTTCTATTGCTGCTGTAACAAAAGGCCAAAAACTTAGTGGTTTAAAACAACATCAATTTATTATCTCATAGTTTCAGTGGGTCAGAAGTTTAGTACAGTAAGACTCAGTTGGTTCTTCACTTAGGTTCTTACAAGGACAAAATCTAAGTACCTGCAGGAATACATTTCTTTCTGAAGACTCTGGGGAAGAGTCCACTTTCCCCAGTGAGCTTCCAAGCTCATTGAGATTGTTGGCAGAATTCAATTCCTTGTCATTGTAACACTGAGGTCCTGATTTCCTGCTGGCTGCCAGCTGGGAGCCTCTCTTACCTCTTAGAGCTATTTGTATTCCTCATCCCATTGCCCTTTCTATCTCAAATCTCTCTGCCTTCTCCTTCTACTGCATGTCTCTAACTCTGACCAAAGAAAGTTCTGTAAAGGGCTCATGTGATTAAATTAGATTGAGTCTACCCAGTTAATTCAGGATAATGTCCTTATTTTAAGATCTGTAACATTAATTACGTTTGCAAGTCCCTTTTGCTATGTAACATAACATAGTCGCAGGTTCCAGGGATGAGGCCATGTAGATATTTTGGTGGCCATTATGTCTACCACAATGATGGAAAACAGTCAAAACTAAGGGGCTCTTAATGGCATTGGTGAGGAGGTAGGCCTGTGCTGAGTGACAGAACAGGAAACTAACTGGGAGGCAAAGTTGATCACTTCTTTCCATATGTTCCTATAATACCTTGGTGACTCCACTAAGAGTATACCCAGGTGTGTTGAATTGTTTTTCATTTCATCCTTGAGACCAGGGACCTGGCTCTATGCAGTTTTGCACACAAGGGCTAGCACTCTGCCTTCTCTCCTGATGGGTAATTGATACATATTTCTGCAGTTGAGTTGAAGGAAAGTGATGGTAATTGATGATAGAAAAATAGCATTTCTTAGGCCAAGGAGTAAATCTTTAAATGAGAATTGTCAGAGAGAGGTGGTAGGGGAAATAATTTCAGCAAGGATCTTGTTGGCAAGACAGGAATCACAGTGTGGGGTAGACTCCATCTTCTCTCATGCTTGCCATTTCTTCCACTCTTAGACCCTGTGCCCCCTTGAAACCTTCTGATTTTGGAGTAATTGCTGTACCAGCTTTTGGTATTTTTAGGCAAGTTCATTGTTTTCCAAGCTTCTCAGTAGTCCATAGCCCCGCTGCACTGCAATGTGTTCCTCATGTCTTGAATAAATGTAGTTTGATATCGGCTTACCATCTAAGGGCCATTTGTTTGGTTAGAAGGATTAGCCTCTGATTATGTTATTACTTTGGGTTAAATACAAAGGCTATGTTTTGGAAGTCAGCTATTCTGGATTGTGGTTTGTCTACTTCACATAACCTTTCTGAGGCTTAGAATTTTCATCCACAAAATGGGGATATGACACCTCATAGATCACCATTCAGATTAAATGAGAGTATGAAGGTAAGTGCTTGATCTTTACTCATTAATTAAATTGATTAATGGTTTTTGAGTATCAGTCCTCAACTCCTCCTTAAAATGACTGTAGCCCAGGGTCTTATTGGCTACACTAATTATACATGTAATTTATATATGAAATACCTAAAATATAAGGAAAAAGAAACGTGGTGGCAGTTGAGACCCTAGTGATAGGTTATCTCCTCTTCTTCCTCCCAACTGGTCCCTCCTTTTTCCTACTATTCCTCCCTTATTGGATGGGTGCCTCTGTCTCTGTCCTGGAAAAACATGGAACAGACTTAGTGTCTGGGTTCTTCTGACAACCTGAGGAAGTCCCCAGTCCAGCCTGCCGTGAAATTCCTCTTCTTTAGGATTTGTCTTACTTTTCATTTGGCAACTCATCATGTGCTATCTTGTGATAATTATTCTTTTATTTTAAATAACAAGTGTTTGTGTCTTATCTCTCAAACTATTTTATGAGCTTCTAGTCACCCATTCAAACACATTTTTGGGTACCTGCTATGTTCTAGGTACTGGAGAGGTAGTAGGGCCAGGATACACACAGATAGACAAGCCCTTGAGTTGGCAGTCTGATGTGGAAGATGGACAGTTAAACAATTGACTATGATCAGTGTGGCATGTTGTTACAAGAGAGAGAAAGGGGGTTTTAGGAGGCCACTATCTTTATGCAGTCCACAGTGCCTTGCATTTGGTAGGTACTCAATAAATATTAACAGACTAAAAATGTTTATAATTTTACCCTGTTGGGAATTCGATTCAGCAGTATTATAGGTTGCTGTATCTCAATTTGAGATCAGCCTCCATCTGAGATTTCCCAGTAGGTCATGAAGACTAATGGACCATCTCCCTATTCCCCAGTCAGCACCCGTAGCACTGCCCTCGCCAGGCCTATTGCAAGTCTAACTGCCCATAATTTCTTTGTTGCCCTATTAATAGTTTAACCCAGTGACTCAGGGCTTACTATGTACTTGAGAATCTATCCATGTACCAAGGAACCCTCTTTATTTATTTATTTAATTAATTAATTAATTTATTTTTATTCTTATGTTAATCCCCATACATTACATCATTAGTTTTAGATGAAGTGTTCCATGATTCATTGTTTGTGCATAACACCCAGTGCTCCATGCAGAACGTGCCCTCCTCAATACCCACCACCAGGCTAGCCCATCCCCCCACCCCCCTCCCCTCCAGAACCCTCAGTTTGTTTTTCAGAGTCCATCGTCTCTCATGGTTCGTCTACCCCTCCGATTTCCCCC
>NC_138369.1:22811508-22824468 GCF_054177405.1 Leptonychotes weddellii
TATTACTAAAGATTTATTATGTTTCCTACTAAATGACTTAAGAGCTATAAATCCCATGGTTAAATGTAATTAGTGGAGACATATTTATCGAAAGGGATAATTACATCTGATAAAAGTTCTTCAGTTAGGCTTAATTAAAACAGATTATTCCCCCCTAAATGAAAAGTAAATATGGTAATTACTGGGTAGATTTTCATAGCAAAAATGAGTATCTCAGCATTTCAATTTTCTAAAAGGGGTGGGAAAACAAACTATGTAACTGATTACTTCCCAATAAAGTATGATTAATAATCCCTGGGAAACAGGCATTTTCCAGGAGTAAACATTTTGCTATTAAATTACTAAAAGGGGAATTTTGCTCAGGAAAATTTATCATTAACTGACTTCTAAAGTGGACTGTGGCTATTTTTGAACATAATGAATAGTGTTTTAAGGAAATTTCCTTTTTTTTTTTTTCCTGAGATTATCTCTAGCTCAGCTAAATAGCAGTGGTAAGGAGAAAAATGAAAGTTAATCACTGGAAATAAAAATTTCCACAATAACCTGGGCTGGATATGGCTCTACAGGCACAGAATGTATAAGACCAAAATCTCAGAACATGGGCGCCTGGGTGGCTCAGTTGGTTAAGCGACTGCCTTCGGCTCAGGTCATGATCCTGGAGTCCCTGGATCGAGTCCCTGCTCGGCAGGGAGTCTGCTTCTCCCTCTGACCCTCCCCCCTCTCATGTGCTCTCTCTCATTCTCTCTCTCTCAAATAAATAAATAAAATCTTTAAAAAAAAAAATCTCAGAACATGTTCAGGACTTATAAATACTGAGATTACATTGTAAACCTATGTATCAGTTACAGATGTGCACGCATATTAATGTGTAAAACTACATACAGGGCATATTTTAGATTATCTTTTGTATTTAATCAGTATTTTTTTCAGTAGCAACACTAATACTAAAAAAATTCCACTTTACTTTTTAAAGCATTTTCAGGAAATTATTAGTTCATTAGATCATTCTATCCCCCTGGAAGACAGATGAAGCAGGGGTTATTCGCCTCAGAGAAGCCAAGTTCAGGGTTATACAGTTAATTAGTACATGAGTTAGGACTTGAGTTGATATTTGGGCCCTTAGTATAACATCCTCTCTCTGGCATCATTAAAGTATAGACGGGCACACGAACATGGTGGGAAGATGGGGTTGACTACATGCTACATGCTACAAACTAGTATGCATAAGTTCATCTCTGTAGCTTGGCCAGGTGGAACATTCTATATTCATGGCATGGCTCTGGGGTTAAAACAAATAGTGAAACAAACAGGCCTGGTATGGTGGATCCCCTTGGAGCCGAGTAGATGGGATGACCTACAGACTGGGTGATGAATGGCATGCATTGGTCTGCATGTGGAAAGTTTACAGAAGGATGAAGGCATATGGGCCACCATCTGTCTACTGCTTATCTGCCACTTGGTGGAGTTGAAGCTAGACCCTGGCCATTCTGATATTCTCACTCCTAGACTTTTGCCATATTTAAATATGTGCCTTTCTCTGGAGACCTCAAAGTATTATCACAGACAGTATTGCATTTCTCCTTACAATATCCTTTTGCATTCCATAGAGCCCAGATGATTTATCAAAGTCAATAGCTATGACTAATATATGCTCTGTCCTCCCAGAATTACATAAATGCCTAAGCACAGAGGCTGAGGAGAGATCTGTGCTGTCATAGCTGTAAAACTGAAGGCTTTTTAAGAAAGACCTCAAGCAGAAGCTCTCCTCTTTTATGCATGGGCTTTAAAGGGCTCTTTCCCCCCTCCCCGACCAAGAATAATTGAATTAATATTTTTCAGTGTTTACTGAATGCTACACATTAGGCAACTCCATTTTAATCAATGTCTACATTAGTTTCAGAGACCTGCTTCATTTTTATTGTTGAAAGATGTCAAGTTGTATCGGTCAAATGCAACTGAAGGACATTTCAAACAGTTTTACTAAATATAGCTTAAATATCACTGTAATGGGGGCGCCTGGGTGGCTCAGTCCTTGAGCGTCTGCCTTCGGCTCGGGTCATGGTCCCGGGGTCCTGGGATCGAGCCCCACATCGGGCTCCCTGCTCTGCGGGAAGCCTACTTCTCACTCTCCCACTCCCCCTACTTGTGTTCCCTCTCTCGCTGTCTCTCTCTCTCTGTCAAATAAAATCTTTAAAAAAAGAAAAAAAAAATATCACTGTAATAGACCCCAAAGGGTGTCTAGATTCATTGGACATACTGGGAATTGATCATTTCATTTGTGGTCCCGCTATGTGGGCCACATTCTGTGACTCTCAGGTCACTTTTTAACATAGAGATGTTGGCTATATTTGTTGAAATGATAACTGAATTCTTAAGACTTGCATAAAAGCCATACCAAATTCAGACATACACCTGGGTCTCTAAGTCTTAGAGGCAAATTCAGTGCATGTGAGTAAAAATATACAGTTTGATGACCAAAAGAATCTATATTTTGAAAATTAAAAATGAGATTAAAGGACTTCTAATTACTCATGAATTATTTGCGGGCAGTAGGTCTGATAAGTGCTTTGGTGAGAAGTAGTAGATGGACATATGCAACTTGTATCTGAGTAGAGATGCTCCAACCCCCATGTCTGTGGCCATGCATCAGGATTCCAGAGCTTTTTCATAAGAAAAATATAACTTTATTCACATAAAGATGATGACAGTTAAACAAATTCAAGAACCTCCATAGGGGTGGTATAATCATATCATAATAAGGGGTATGAATTGTGGAGCCAGAGTGCTTGGATTCAAATATGGCTTTGCCAGGTATTGGCTGTCTGTTCTTGGGGAAAGTTCCTGAACTGTCTGTATCTTGTTTTCCTCATCTGCAAAATGGGGGTAATATTAGTTCCTACCTCATAAGATTGTGTAAAGGTTAGATAATTTTAGGTCTCATTATTAACCCACATAGATTTAGGATTAGATTTATTTACATTTGCCTGATGTCTACATGCTCCTGCAAGATTTTGTATTAGAACTACATGTACACTTTTTGGCCTTGATTTAATATAATATATGCTAAATGATGTGAACAGGCTGATTCAGGAATAGGCTAATTTTGGCTCCAGACTGAATGCATCTGAGTGGCATTCATTATCCTGTTACATTACCTTGTTACCTGTGAAATTTTCATTATTCTGTTACATTAGCCTGCTCTCCACATGGTTTTCATTTTGAGGGTGGGCAGGGTAGGATGTGCCCTTGGTAATTTAGTGGTATGAATGATTATTAAGAGAAGAAATCTGTGTCCATCAAAAGCTGTCATGTGCTAGCTGTCCAAACAAGAACCCCATTTTTTTAATCTATTTTGTTCTCCTGTTTTATATTCATGATTTGCTTTAATATATTTTGATTCTGAATTCCAAAGGATCAATGTAATTATCCTCAAAGTAAATAACGTATATCTAATCTGCTCTACTTTTTCATAGCAGATAAATCAGTTTTTCAAGTCTTTTTCTTCGCATTTGTTCACTGACTTTGCCATCATTAATTTTTACTGTTTCCAGAACATGGGTTGCAGCCTAATGATACATCAACTTCTCAACTGTTGTCTATATAACATTTTAATATTATCTTCCAATTTGACTAAATCATCCAATGGTTACAAGTAGAAATTTCAGGTGTGAATAGTTTTGGGATGGTAGAAACCTACCTTTTTTCTTCCTTAATCATCGACTCTTTCCTGTAATTGCCTTTATGGTCCAAGACACTAGGTAAACCCTATGGCTCCTACAGAAAAATGCCCAATACTACCACAGGTTAAAAAACGGATTGCTATTCATGAATTTAAAAATGCATTATGCATTAATTTATTTATCTTCTTAAAGTTCACCTTCTCTCTCTGGGATGCTCTCTCCCCAGTCTAATTTCTTTAAAACAAAATTCAAATATATAGAGGGTGATTGAATACCATTTACTAGGAAATTGTGAACTCTTGGTCTTTTTATTTCTTTAAGGTGGATGTGAGGAACATGTGGATTTTTTTTTTTAGCTCTATGATTCCCTCTAAACCAAATACTTCTACTTTAAATACAAAATTACAGCCTTAACTTTTCCTAATGTTAACAGTAGAGTACATGAAGGGGAAAAATGTGCAATTTGTTAAAAATAATCCCAACTCTTTTATTGCCTTCCAATCCAAGATAATTGCATATAAAGAAATTCATTTAAATTATTGACACTAATTTACTAACTAGAATTTTAAATAATAATTTCATGAAAAGGAAAATTCAGCAAAGTCTCAGAAATAAACAAGATTTAACAACTTATTAGAACTGTTTCTACATTGTTATAAATCAAAACCATATTTCTGTAATTTTGGCAGCAACAATTTTCTTTTTACAGAATATAAAGAAATATCATGTATAAGATGTGGCTTGGTAACTACATATTTTAGTTCTTATTAAAACAACTACAAATTGCTTTTTTTCCCTCCTTGTTTTTGTTCTTTATGTAGTCTATTTCCAGAACTTGTAAACTGAAACCTTACCATAACACATTCATTCCAGAGAAGGAACCTGTGGTTATTCTGTGCTTCTTTCATTTTATTCAGCAAATATTTAAGCACCTACTATGCTAGGCGTTGTTCTAGGTGCTGGGATATGACAGCTGAATGAGAACTCAATCTTGCCCTCATGGGGCATACTTGGTAGGAGAGGAATACAAACAAAGACCTAATGTATAAAATCATCTCAGCGAGGCAGAGTTCCATGGTAAAAATAAAGGTAGTAATGTGGAGTGGAGTGGTGGTGTGGGGAGGAGGCTACAGAGGAGATGACAGTTGAGCCCCATGGTGAGAAAAACCAGCCCCCTGGACACCAGTGTTCCCAGCACTGAGGTGGGGATCAGCTTGGTGTATTTGAGGACTAGAGAAAAAGCTAGTATGACTGCAGCACAGTAACAAGGGGGCAGTGGTAGGAGATATTGTTAGAAAGATTACGTAGACCCATGGTAAAGGGTCTGCGTTTTATTCTGAGTGTTGCGGAAACTCACTGGGAGTTTTGAGCAGGTGATTGACTTGTGACCTAATTTATCTTTTAAAATCACTCTGGTTTTCAGGTGGGAAGTGAACGTGACAGGGGAGGGGCAAGAATGAAAGTAGGAAGTGTAAGATGACCCTTAAACAAGAGGTTATTTCTTGGAATTGTCAGAATTTCTACCACGTAGTTTCATTTACAGAGACAACATGGCATTGGGGTGAGGCCTGGGAGCTGAATTCTAGACTAATTCTGCCTCTTGTTCTCTCTCCATCTTGGGCTTTAGGATATTGGGCCAGAGCCAGAGAGTCCTTTCCAGCTCTAATATCTTAAGAAGGCTACTCTTTGGACCCCAAGAAATTTCCCCAGTGGTGCAGCAGTCTTACGTCCCTGCTCTGGAACACTGAAGGTTCTTAGCTCTGCTAGTGATTTTAGTAGATCAGTTGTGATGCTGCAGAGAACTGGGGCCAGGTGAAACCGGAGAAGACTCTGGAGCCAGGTGGAAGGTAAGGTAAGGTGAGACCACTGGACTTTGGGAGCCAAGGTTTCAAGAAGGAAAACCATGTCAGAGGAAAAGCATAACCTGGCCCCTTTGTCAAGTCTGGGACCCTCAGCAAAGCAGGAACCAGAGGTACAGACAGGCTCAGAGGAGTTGAATTTGAGATAGGGTCACCTCAGTGAATAAGAACAAGGAGCCAGTAAGAATCATGGTCCCTCTGAGGAGATAGGGTTATCTGCATAGAAAGAATGGCTTTGGGCTTCTGATCGGACTTCGTTTCATAGTACGGGGCATTGTCCAGAAAAGCTGGGAAATGTTTGAAATGTAGAACCTACTTCCTTCTAATCTCTAAGCAAGGGCGACTTAACTGGAGAGTGTGAGAGTAGTCTTACTCTAGGAAGGCTGAAAGGTGCTGCTGATTCAAACCTGTTTTAACATTAGTTCAGCCTTGATCATGTGGCTGGATTCTCAAAAAGGAGCTACTCTTCCACTTAGCCTGGTGAGTTCCTCCCAGGCAGAAATTGTGCCTTGGTTCATTTCTGAATCTTAAAACCTTTGCATGGTTCCTAGCATATGATCGTGCTGACTGCATGTGTGAACCAGCATAGTCAATGAAAGCAAGCTTTAGTTTCTACTTCAGCTGCTCAAGGCCCTATTTCATTCTTGTGTCTCAATTCTACCACAAAATTCTGCCTGGAACACTCTCTTCTTCAAGATTGAGTTCCTGCCCAGGTGTGAACTATTTTCCTTCCTCTAACCCTCCTTTCAGGAAGCAAATCTCAGTGACGGGTTTCTGGATATCTCAGAAAGCTGACACCTCGAATTTTCTCTCCCTTCCCTCCCCTTCCCCACTGACCAGCAGGCATCTCTAACACGTTGCCTTCTAACCCCATCAGGAGCCTTGTTAGAAGTACCTGTCAGGCCCTATGAGTCTTCTTGCCCCGCTGGGTGTGCAAATGTCCAACCTGATTCACAGTCAACCCAGCCCCAGGTCCATCAAGTCCATTCAAATGGGACAGTCTAAAGTGTAAATTCAGTAATAGAGTCAGACTATTTTTTTTAAAGATTTTATTTATTTATTTGAGCAAGAGAGAGAGCATGAGTGGGGTGGGGGGGCTGGAGGGGCTGGGAGGGAGGGGCAGAAGGAGAGGGAGAAGCAGGCTTCTGGCTGAGCAGGGAGCTTGACTTGGGGCTTGATCCCAGGACCCCAGAATCATGACCTGAGCCCAAGGCAGATGCTCAACCGACTGAGCCACCCAGGTGCTCCTAGAGTCAGAACTTTTAAACTGACATTTCTGTTCAGGCTCCCATAGTGAAGTGACCCTATAAATTAACAATTTTCTTCAGCCCACATCCTCTGCCCAAGATTGATGAGACATATTTATTCTCAACATTAACAGATCTTTTCTAATGGAGGCATCAGAATTCACAACCAAGCTCTGTTCTATGACCTCTGGTTTGCACAGAAAAGAATTTCATATGAAGAAATTCCAAGGCCAATTTTCAGAATAGGTCAATGCATGTAATTTCAAGACACATTTGTTTGGGAGAGTAGGAAGAGCATAGGAAATAAAAAACAAGGCAGAGAGAATTCCCATTAAAGGTGTTCTCTTGAACTGACTCAGGAGAAGATATTTAACCTGTTGAAAAGCAATGGAAAGACTGGGCAGGAAATGAGTACATTGCCAGCGCCATGGAAAACCAGGTAACTGTTCGGGCATTCAGAAAAAGATCTAATTCAATTTAGCAAGCTCGTAAAATCATTAAGAGCTTGAACTCTGGGGACTGACTCCCTGAGTTCTTATTGCTGTTAGGTGCTAAGTGTGTGACCATAGACAGCTCACTGAACCTCTTTCTTCCCCAGTTTTCTTGATAATAAAACTGGGATGATAATAGTATGTCACTTACCGGAGTATGAGGATTAAATGAGTCAGTCATTGTAAATGTTCAAGCACAGAGAACAGCACAGCAAATGGCAGACTTGGTTATTACTGTCATTGTTACTTTACCCTCACCATCTCTAGTGGTCACTCTAGACCATACCACAATCACCCACCCCCTGGAATATGGTATTTCTTAGGTGATAGCACTGCTATAGACTCTTCATTTGTTACTCAGCATCTGCCCATGCCTCCCTTAAAGCCTTTCTCCTCAGTTTGGTCCAAGTGATCTTTTACAAAAGTAGATCTGATCATGTGACTTCCAGATGAAAACCCTTCCAGTGAGTGCCCATAACTCTTGAATCGTATCCATACTCCTTTGTTCAAATGGCACCATTATTTAAAGGAGCCAATCTATACTCGACTTCATGGTCCTAATCACAGTCTCAATGAACTAATTAATTATGTGATCATTTAATGTCTATCCGCCTAATTACACTATGACCTCCATTATCTAGTGGGGGAAGAGTTTTCTGTTCCACCTCTAGTGTCTAGCACAGTGCCTGCCACTTGGTGGATGCTCAGTAAATACTTGTTGAGATATCCACTAAGTATATTTGTTGAACGAATGGATGTGGCTAAGTGTAAAGACAGTATGAGACAATTTTGTTATGTGGTGCAATCAAAATTTCCCTTGTGGTTGTGTTTCACACAGTTTTGATGTAAACTTTTATTTTCATTCCCTTTAAATGTCACATAATGGGGTAGAATGGAGAGAAAAGACAGAGATGGCAGAAGGAAAGAAGAGTCACAGAAGTAAATTAAACTATTGAAAAAAACAAAATAGTTCCATCTTAACATTTAAATGATATGATTTTGAGAATTTAGTGTTAGAAGATTTTTTCTTTTTTTTTTTTTGCCAATTTTCCAATGTGTTTTGAATTTCAAGTCTGTCGGTGATGTTTTATGATGAAGGCATTTTCTTTTATTTTCCGCATATTTTTTTAAGTTTTAGCATTTACATAGTTATCTCTCAAATAGAACTCTATGCCCAGCATAAATAGGGGAAAGCATCTAGACCAAATTATTTTTTTACCACACAAATAACCAGCATCCTCTTCTTAGAGATTATATAAATTTCTCAATTTTGTCTTTTACTTATAATGTTAGGGTTTTGCCTAATAAGTGATATCCGCTCATTCACTTTTTCAGTAAAGATTTACTAAGTGTCCAGTGGGCCAGCAACTGTGTTAGGTTTAGCTAAACTCACATTTGGAGTACAAAGCAGATCTTAATGGGTGACTCATACAAAATAACAACACTTTTTTTGCCATAAATTAAAAATGTGCAGCAACTTTTAAATTCTCTGTGCTCTCTTAATATTTTAAAGCTTAAATTGACCACAGTAATCAGTGTGTATGTGTGTGAGTGTGAGTGTGTGTGAGTGTGTGGGTTGGGGGAGATGAGAAGAAATGTCGGTTCTCTCGCTGAACTAAAAATATTTATAAAGTATGCTGTTTAGGGGCGCCTGGGTGGCGCAGTCGGTTAAGCCTCTGACTCTTGGTTTCAGCCCAGGTTGTGATCTCAGGGTTGTGAGATCGAGCCCTGCTTCGGGCTCTGCACTCAGCTTCAGATCCACTCTCTCTCTCTCTCTGCCCCTCCCACTCTTGTAAATAAATAAATCTTGAAAAAAAAAAAGTATGCTCTTTAGCAGTGTTACTGGTGACTACATTGCCAAGAATAGCATAAAGTGCAGCTGTTCCCCTCCCCCTTGAATCTTTTCCTAAGAGAAAGAGCTGACTCAGTTTCTTTCAGCTCTAATCCTTTGGACTCACATATGCTGAAAGCCAAGATTTTGTAAATTTTGGAAAGAGTGGACAAATTAATTGCTCTTACTTTCAGTACTTTAGAAAACCCTCAAGTGCATAATACAGACCTCTGATCCAGAATAAACGATGCTTAAATCTGTCATCTGGATGTTATAGCTGTCTCCCGACTACTCCCTTGGCCTTGACTCCTGATGACTTCAGGCAGTGCTGAGCTGAATTATCCCCTAGCCGGTGAGGGCATTTTTTTGTGTAAATGCATGGTGGAAATTGTCAAATACCCTTCCCCCCAATTCCCTCATCTGATGCACTTGAACCATGGTAGAGTTTTGTTGAAGCACTGCTTGACAAGCTGCCAGAACAGATAACGGGCATCTTGTGGAGAGTGCTGTGGAGTGAAGAAGTTGAGGAGGATAATTTTCAGGAAGTGAAGCTGTGCGTGTGGATTAGCCCACCTGCATTCCAACTCACCAGCACAACCAAGGGCTGATCTCAGTGCTCGACAGTCTTTAGCATCCCCAAGAATCTTCTGTGGAACTTACCGGTTCAGATAACCAGTGGCATCATCACCCACCCCCTGCCTGAAGACCTGTCTTTACTAGGTCAGGGCTGGGGGCTGACTCGGGACCAAGCACCTCAGTAGGGGAAGTGGGGTCTTTCCTAAAGGTAGTTTATTTTATTTATATGTATTTATTATAATGTATGTGTTATATATTTGTTATATATAAACTATTTCCTTCTTTGCTTTGGCTGCCAGGAAGCTGATGAGAGTAATGGGAATACCACTCACTTTTTATTTTGATGCACTCATTTCAGTCAATGAGAGACAGCATTGCAGAGTGGTTAAGAGTATGGATTCTAGATCCAGACCCCCAGCTTTGAATCCTGGCTTCCCACCACTGATTTGTGACCTTATGCACCTAGTTACCTTTTCTGGGCCTCAAATTTTCAAATTAGTAAAACTGGAATACTAGTCAAGGATCATAGAATCCTTGTCAGGATTAAACAAAGTAATACATGAAAAGTGCAGAGTAGTGCCTGGCACATAGTTAACACCCATGTGTTTTTCTTTTATTACATATGTGTTATTATTTACTCCTCACAACAATTCTATGGCATATCTATTTTATGCCTCGGGTAGAAAAAACTGGATTTCAGGAAGAGTTGGTAACTTGCCTGAATTCTCCCATTTGGTGAAGTTTCTGTGATCCACATTCTGTCTCAGTCCAGGTCTTTTGATGGTCCCAACAGATCACAATGTTTTCTGTGTTGTCAGAGATAAAGTTAATGCTTATTCCCCTCTATTAACCAATGTAGTTGTAATATTTGTATTTTCACTCTCTCAGTATAGGTTTTTATATCCCCTTTCCATTGCTTTTTGATTGCACTATCTTATACATCTCTCAGTGTAAGCTGCCACAGATATTTTTTTGAAAAGGCAGGGAATAGTTTTCAAATAAAATAAATACATTAAGGCAAATATTCAGCATGTGTGTCTGTTGCCCGAGTGAGTAGCCATGTAAATGCGTTATGACTGACAGTAAAAGTGTGCCATTGAATGAGACCCAAGGGAAGCATTGCCAGTGTTTTTGGAGAAGCTCCTCTTTACAGAGAACTGGCTAAGAAAAGAAGTTTGCTGAGTAAATCCAGTGTCATCTGTTTCCATTGTAGTGGATTTACCAACAAAACTCCACAAATTATATAGAACGACAACAAGATATAAATTCAAAGAATAAGAGGCTGTATTTTTCTTGAATGCACAAAAATTGGAAGCAGAAGCTGTGGTTCAGCTGACTTGATAATTGGTTGAAACTTGGATATTGATTGAGTCTAGTTCCTGCAGAGATTTTCCCCCCTTACGAAGTAAGGAAAGTAGGTCAGAGCGGATAGCATGGCTGGAATGCATAACAAGTTGCTAAGAAGTAGAAGCTAAAATGATTTAGCAAAGATTGTGGTGAGAACCAGCTTACCAATTCATGAATGCATAGAATGTCTGTTGCTGTGTCATCATCCCTATTACCTCTAATTTGAAGGATAGAGACACACACCAGAAGTCATCTCCAGTTCTTTTGGTCTTTGTCATGAAGCTCACAGTTTTCCCTTCCTTATGGGGATTCCTTACATTTTCTTCTTTTCTGGACAACAGCTGATTGTTTCCTGCTTCTTCAAACCTCAGGAAGCACATTTATGAGGCTGCGGAGGCGAAGTGCACTTTCTGGGATTCTTTAAGAGTGCAACCTACACCAGAGGAGCTAGTCTTCCATCAGGACCCCTGAAAATGTGCGTCACTAGAATCACTGCAGGAAGTTAGCATGCCTGGCATGCTATGGCCATGACTTTCAGCCCCAGCCTTTCAGCCTCTGCACTGCTGACCAGCTGGGCTCTGCAAACATTCTGACAGCCGCTACATGTGTAGAGTCTGCTTGGGGTATGAGATGGACCTCATCCCAGGGAGGAGCTTTCCAATAGTTTGCAGAGCTGTCTCTAGGAATTTGGGAAACAGTCCCTTCAATCTAGCTGTGCCATGAGCCAATCACTAGCAGGAGCTTTTTAATCTCAGAATAAATACATGTGATGTGGAGCAACGAGGGATTTTTGCTGTTCCGTTACCGAGCACAGATCTTCCCAGAGCAAAGCTTTCAGGCCCTGGGGATCCCCCTGCCTTCCCCAGCTTGATTGCTTAAAACAAACTGTTATATTGGAAAACCAGAATTTTTCTGCTTGTTTCACAGGAAGATTCCCTCCTATTTCTCTTTGAAGTAGTTTCATGGAAGTTCCCAAATGCTCAGGAAAAGCCATCTTCCATTTCAGCGTGGCATGGGGGGGGTGCTTCTGTGAGATCCACAGACTCTCAGCAGCCAAACCACATCATCCAAGCACTTCTGTACTGCATAATTGTCCTGTCACCAAAGGAATGCAAAGAAATAGCTGATGAACCTGAAAGAATGTGACTAATTGTCTCCTGCATCCATTAAGCATTGGGAGGCTGAGTTTAGAAATAGCCTTATGCTGATCCTCAAGTTGTGGGCAGTTAAAGTGCTCTATAAATAGAAGTGGTGGGTTCAAGTATTTATTCATTCCTTCTTCAAATATTTATCGAGTGCCCACCATGTGCCCAGCGCTGGGCTAGGTGCTGGGATGCAGTGGTGAACAAGACAGATATAAGCCCGGTCCTCACAGAACCTCCATTCTAATGAGGGAAATAGACAATTAACAAGTCACAACTACAGAGTTGAAGGTGATGAGGTGGAAGGCCACTAAGGCAGCACTGTGGACTGAGTAGTAGGGGAGGGTCTCTCTAAAGAGAATATTAGAGCAAAAACCCGAAGGATGAGAATGAGCTGGGGACAGGGCATTTCAGGAGAGAGAAAAGCAAATGCCTAGAATGTGAGGACTTGCTTTCTGTGTTGGAGAAACAGAAAGGAGGCTCAGTGCTTCTCCTCTTTTCCCTTCTCTGCCACTTTCCCGCCTCAGTTGGTGCAATGACTCTGGAAGAAAACAGAGGACCAAATCAAGCAAAATTAATAAAAATATGGCAGACAAAAGTAACAATTTTTAAATGAGAAATACAACTTACCATTCAAAATAGTATTTCTTCACATCTTTGACAATTTGTGCCATCAGAATCAGTATTCATGAGAAGGGCGATCATTTCTTGATTAAAAATCTAATACCTAAGTGTGATTCTAATATATTGGTGAATGCCTATGGGAGCCATTTTCGATTAAATGCTA
>NC_138369.1:22824568-22849162 GCF_054177405.1 Leptonychotes weddellii
TTTACAAAATGCCATTGATTCCACAAATATTTTTTGGGTATTGCTCTATGTCCAGCCCTCAGCTAGGTGTTGGGAATACAAATACGAGTAGGAGAGAATGTTTATCCTCTTGGACATGCCATTATGTGCCTCTTAGGGCAAGCCTTCCAATTACAAAGAGACAATTTAAAATTTGCTACTCTCTAAAATTCTTCAATATCGTAGAACTAGTTATGACAGCAGTTTATCCCCAAACTTATGTGGTAAATAGGGAAATATAATTTTACCACCTGTTCTTAGAGACCAAAAATAAAAACTGAAATGAAAACAAACTCCTGCCCAAACAAAAATTCTTTCCAAACCCTGTCGACAAAGTGATGAGCCCGGACACAGGTGCTGGCGGTCAGCAGGATGGAAGTCAAGGGTTGTTTCAGTGAGTGGGAGGGGCCACACGGAGGGAGCTCTGCTGATGCTCTGTACACACCAAACACTCGTGTGTGAGTGTGTGTGCATGTGAATGTGTGTGTGTGTGTGTGATGGAACAGACAACTGAGTGGGGCTTTAGAGTTTATTTCAGTCACAGCCTTAGGGCATGGCATGCAGTCTGGTTTCTGGAACTTCCACATCACAGAGATGCAGAAACTAGGGTGCTAAGAGAACCAAACTACATGACCCATACCGCCGGGGCCCCTATGGTCTGAACTGACTCATCATCCATTGGCCAGATATGGCTGACACAGAGTATCCGTTCGCTGCGTTAGTCGGCAGGCGGCTGGATCTTTGACTTAAGCTGTGTGCATGTGTGTGTGTGCGCCCGCGCGCGTGTGTTGTTCCTCAATAAAATTTCTACCTTTGCTAGGGCTACTGCCGAGAATAAAAAACGGTAGGCTGAGGAACAAGTTCCTATCTGAATGCAAGTAGACTGAAGGACACGTCTTTGTCTTAAGCAAAGTCTTGCTTTTACTTAAGCAAAGACAGCATCACATAATTAAGCAGCCCTTCAGCCATGCAAAGGAATAAATCCGTCTGTTCATCCAGGTAGTCAGTCAGTTCGTCATAACCCTGTTATGTTATGTTCATTTGTGCTTGAGGAAATTTCTTGTTTTAGAGTGGTCAGTGTTAAGAGCAGTATGAGAAAATCCACAATGTACAGTTAAATATCTCACAAGGTCAGTCAACAAAAGACAAAATAAACTAGCGTCAAATTGGTTTTACTTGACAGTAAAGTTTGGCCAAACTTTATTATTACAATCAAATGCTCAGTGGTTGCTAGATATGTAATTTCTGTAATTTTAGTCTCAAATGGGAAACCTTTCATTGTGGGAGAATCATAAAATCATGGTGAAGGAAAACTGCAGATAGTGTACAGTGAGAGATAAGATATTTCTTGATAAAAAATGCTGGTTATGAACTTCACAATGTTGTGTTGAGTGAAAGAAGCTGGCACAAAGGAGTATGTACTCTGTGATTTCCATTAGATGAAATTCAAGAATAGCCCTAAGTTATCATTGTTTATAGAAATCAAGGAATTGACTGGAAAGGGACATGATGGAACTTTCTGGAATGATGGAAATGCTCTATATCTTGGTGGTTACACTTTAGATCTGTGCATTTTAATGTATGTAAATGATATCTCAATTAAAAATGAATAAAACTGAACTGAATACTTCAGATCTGTGCACTTTAATGTATGTAAATTATACCTCAATTAAATATGAATAAAATTATACACACACACAAAGATTAACTGTTAAATATAGTTAGTCTCAAACTTCTTTTTCCTGAATTGATCCTCATGCAAATATATCGATCACATCTGATTTAAATATTTCTTTCTTTTACCTATTTGCCAAATGACAACTTGATTAAATAAACAACATTAAAACCTGCATAGCCTCACAGATTTCCTAATTGTAACTCATACTGGTAAACTGTTGTTTACATCCTAGATCCTCCTGACTGTTCTGGTTTAGACAAGATGTAATTTAAAACTCTCTTAGTTTTTTCATCTGTATGAGAAATGATTAAACTTATCTGGAAGTTGTTGTAAGATCACATGAGAAAGGTGTGTTACAGTCCTGCTATTCAAAGGGTCCTCTGCAGGCTGGTAGCCTCAGGGTCAGTCACGTGCTTGGTAGAAATGCAAACTTGCAGGCCCCACACTGGACCTGCAGAATCAGAATCTTTGTTTTAAAAAAATGCCCAGGTAATTTGTATGCGTACTAAAGGTTTAGAAGCACTGTCTTAACGTATGTTGTGATCTTAAAAGTGAGATACAAATATTACAGATTGTCATTAATACAGTGTCTGTGGTGAAAACGTGGCCCGGCATTTTGCATATAGGTTTCCCTTGTTTTACCAGGCTATTGGACTGAAACCACTCTGCTGCCTCTGTAGGTAACATCTTTGTGAAGTGTGGCTGCCTGAGTTGCTGGTGGAGGGACCTCATGAGTCAGCATCGAAAGCTGTCTGAGGATCAGTCAGCAGACTGCATTTCCAGTTAGCTTCTCAGGATACAATTTCATGTGGAATGAGAGTGGCCTAAGGTCCACGCGAACACAGCACAGACTGTCAGAACACTGAGATTTCTGTAGACTCTAAAGGCTGTCCTTGATTTTCTTACCCCTAAATCTCTCTTTAGCCGTTCTCATAAGAGAGATGCTGCCATCCACCTTGTCACTCAGGCCCGCCACCTCCAGGTCGTCCACGGTTCTCCTCTTTCACGGCTCCTACCTCTACCCAAATCAGCAGCAAGTCTCCAAGCCCATCTCTAAATTCTGCCTTGAGTCTCCCTGGCTCCCTCCATTTTCACAGCCACCTGCGATCTCCTTCTATTACTACTGCCTCCTGGTGGCTCCCCGCTTCCACTGCGCATCCTCTGACCGTTCTCCCAAGCTCTCATCACTCCTCTGGGGAAACCCTCCCATGTGTTTCTATTATACTAGAGTGAGTGCCAGACTCTACATCTGCACCTGGAAAGACCCACAGGGTCTTGCTTAACCCGGTCTCTGTGTATCTCTGCAGCCACATCTTGCCCCTCTTCCCTGTAGTTCACTGGGCCCCCGCCTCTCTCATCTCATTCAGGTCTTAGGTGTGAGGCGCTCCAGGCCTTCCGGCCTTGCAAATGCTGCTCTCTTGTCTAGATGGTTCTCCTCCCCTCCTTGGAATTCTTAGCTCATTTTAGACCTTTGGATCTCAGTTAGTCCCCCACCCCCTCGAAGGTGCCTTCCTGTGAGTGCTCTACGGAGAGTAGTCTCCTCTGTCAAGTTCCATCCCAGACCCTATTTCTTTCCTTCATGGCACTTCATTACAAGTTGCAATCATTCTGCATCTTCGCCATTCTATTTTTACCTTCCCTTTTAGAATCGTCGGGCTCATGTCTGTACTGTTCACTACTGTGTCCCCTGGTGAACTTTCGTGACTGGCACGTGGTAGGTACTTAACAGATACTGGTTATGACGAACTGACTGACTACCTGGATGAACAGACGGATTTATTCCTTTGCATGGCTGAAGGGCTGCTTAATTATGTGATGCTGTCTGGAATTTATCTCCCATCAAAGTACAAAATGCCCACTTCTTAATTCTGAGCTCATCACCCTCACACCAGATTGCTGAATGGATTGTTAAAATTCTCAAAAAAGCACTTAAAGAAAAAAAAGAAAGAAAAGAAAAGCAGAATTCATTTTTGCAGAGCTTGTTTGCTTTGTATCCCTGGTCCTCCCATGACCTCGTCCTTCTTTTGGAAAGGGCGGTTCGGTTCCTTGCAGTGGTTTCATCAATCTCTGGTCCCTGGACCCCTGCTGTTGGAAACCACAGGAAAAGCAAGCACAACATCACCTTTAATTAGCAGTAGAGGAGGCTGCCTGATATACACAGATAGTGCCTTGAAAATAAGAAACAGAAAAATGTGGGGCAGGACTGGGTTCATGGAAAAGAACTAGGAAATGAAAAAGAATAATTATCCTGTTTTAACATAATGTTGTTAATCTGTATTGCCCATTATCATCTAGAGTGTCTTGCCTATTGAAGTATGTGAGCTGTGGAGCTGCTCTTTGCTCCAGCAGTGTAGCTAACGTAAGGGACTGGCTCCCCATCCATCATAATAATTAGTTTGTCATAATTTTCTGCCCTTCTTGGCTCTGCGGTAAAAAGATAGAAGAGGCATTTAAAGTTACTCAGGAATTGTTCCCCAAATTTCCTCCCTGTTCTTTATGGGAACAGATAGCTGTATTTGTGCCCTATTTATTTTATGTTTGTCCTGTGATAATGAAGTATATTTCAACTGGAAGTATATAGCTTTAATTTTCATGTTCTACTTGGAAACATGTCGCTGTTTCATTTTGTTTCAGCTGTACAGTATATAAAGAGAGCCCACGCTTCCTTCTGCACTCACCCATCACCCACCAGAGTTAATTCCAGTTTCAAGACCAACATTATGACTTCACGAGCGGACTACATAATAGCAGGCACTGGTTCTGCAGTCCTGGAGAGTCTGCGAAGCGCTGTCCCCGGCTCCTCCCGGAATTCCCCCAACAGCGGGGCGGGGGGGGGGTTGGCAGCGGTGCAGGAGAGGCAGGGTGTACCCACATGCTCCTGTTAGAGAACGAGGAGGACACCGGGTCACTGACTGGCCCGGGTTCAGGCTGCTAGAGCTAGGGGGAGCTAGGACTTGGGTCCAGGTTTTCCAGTTGTAAATTATGGGCCTTCTATTACTTTAGCAACATCTCCTTGTGCTGGAGTTTGCTTCTGCTGCTGCGGAGACAGGGCAAGTTTCAGTTGGTCTCTCATTCCCTCAACAGTGCAAATGGGATAAGCTTTCCTTCTTGTGGTGGAAAAAAAATGAGGGCATGTTTGCATAATGATGTGGAGTTTAGAAGGAATTTTATGATACCGGGCAGAGGTTCTCAAAGTGCGCTCCTCAGACCAGCAGCATCAGCAGCCTCAGGAAGCTCGTTAGAAATATAGGTTTTCAGGCCTCACCCCAGACCTGCTGATCACAAACTCTGGGGTGGGGGCCAGAATGCAGGCTAAAGTTTCAGAACCACTGGTCTAAGGGGAAGAGGGGGAAACGCAGGGGAGAACAGAGAAGAGAGAAATGACATTATATGCCATGGAGAAAAAAAAAAACTTTGTTCCTCTACTTTCTGAGGTTCAGTGTCAGGACTGTGTAAATTAAACTGACAAAAGTAGATTTACAAATTTTACTTGATGTTAATATTCTAATTTGTATGTGTACACGGGGGTCTCACAGACAAGGAAGTGAAAAGCTAAAGAAGCAGTTAGGTCTAAGGACTAATATGCCGTTTTAACAAAGAGCCATACGTTTGTGGAGAAGTGACAAGACAAAGGAAGAGAGTTTGGGCCTCTAGGGGCAGGAAATTGTGGGAGGGTAAATATATGGGGGAAAACCTAATGGAAGATAAGAATTCAGTAAGATTTGTTTGTGCAGCTTCAAGAAGATGCTGTTTCCAGGAGTAAGAGTTGTCTCTTCTTCCAGGTATGGGAGTAGGGGAGGAGGACACTTTCACAAAGGGAAATTTAATCCCTGCTTTCAGACAGAAAGGGGCAGGATAGAGAGCTTTTTCTACATCTGCCATTGCTCAGTTACTTTTTGTTCAAAATAATCCTCATGCCAAAGTGCTAAGCTTTGGGCTAGCATATTCTGGTCCCTTTCAACCCTGAGGGGGACTCTGGGGCCAGATTGCTGGGTTTCTCTTGCCTTCTTGTCACTTCATTCATCCACAGAGTATTTGCTGAGTACTTACTATGTGCCAGGCACTGTGCAAATGCTTGGGAAACAGCAGGGGAGAAAATCAAAGTTCTCTGTCCTCATGGACCTGACATTCTGCCCTACGTTCATTGAGTGGGTGATTAAAGGCAAAAATTACTTGCCCTCTCTGTCCCTTTTTTCCTGGCCTGTAAGGAAGGAATGCTAATAGTGTCTAACTCACAGGGATTTTGTAAGGACAATGCATAAAACACCCAGCACGCAGCATGCAGGTAGAGTCTACAAGGGCATGCCCCCTTCCTGATCACACACTTCCAGTTGCCAAATGCTATTGATAAGCTGACAGTCCTATCTCTTGTCAACTGTCCCCAGAACAAGATCATAAACCCCAAAGAAGTAATACCATTTCCTAGGGCCAGGAAATGTTGGAAGCAGTTGAAATGATAATTTCAACTATCATTGTGGCAATATCAGCCCAAATATTCTGGGAATAAATATGCTCCTGGTACTGTTTCTGAGTTCTCTAACCTGACACAAGCTCAGAGATGAGGAACTTACAGAATGATTTCAAGCAGCATGTCTTAGATTTAAAGGTCTGGCTGCTCCAGGAGCACAGAGATGGGAGTGAAGAGATGGGGCTTTCCAGGGCTGACTTCAGGGCTGTGCTCCCCTAAATAGAAAGTTGTGCTGTATCAAAGCCTGGTTCAAACCTCAGCTACTCTAAGACATGCTCTCACATTAGGTCAGCCTGTGTGAAATTCTCTAGTCAGGGGTTTGGTGCTCCCCTCTATCACTGATGGAGCCGACAAACACAGTTTACTAGCCACTGGGAAGCAAAGTATCGCATCTGTTGTATTATTCTGTGCTAGTTTCTTGAAATCCCTCCCACCCTACTGTAAAACTGTAGTGAGAGCTGTATTGATAAGACAGTGGAGGTGGAGGTCCAGTGTGAACCTCCTATCCCCCTCAAATATAGATATCGAGGATGCTTTTTTTTTTTTTTGCGTGGTATATTGGTTGGGTGTGTTGGAAAGAGAGAGAGAGACCGTGAGTGGGTGTGTGGGCATCAGGACAAGAGAGAACAAGAAGGAAAAGAGAGGGAGGAGGAAGGAATGAAGGTGGAAGGGGAAGGAAGAAAGCAAAGGAGCAAGAAAGAGAAGGAGGAAGGAAGGGAGGAAGGAGAGGAAAGAACACGGGCAGGAAGAAAAGGAGCGGCTGGGGGGCTGGAGGGGACTAGGACCTGCAGAGCCCACTCCAACTTCACAGCCCAACCTGCTCCCTGGAGGAGAAGACAAGACAGGCCTCCTCCACTGCTGTCTGCCAGTGGGCATGGGTGGCCTGACACGCTTCTGTGTGGAGCAAGAGGTGGCCTGAGGGTGTGAGGACCGCTTTGACTCTGTGTCCCTGACCACCTCTGTACTGTGGCCCAGTGATTGATGATTCTGTCCCTGTCCTCTTCTCCTCATTGGACCTGTGCCTCTAGTAGGGGACTCAGCCCTGTGGCCCTTGTGACACACATACACCACATCTGTACCTTCCTCTAGACTTTGGGTGTTTGGAGGGTGCAGGCCACATTTTGGGCACCATATGATTTCCCACAGTTCCAAGTACTTTACACTTAGTAGGGATCATGATATTTGTTTAATGTGGTCAGATTATTTACTGAGAACTGCCCGATTTCTTAGAAAAAATAGACCCATTGGGGCCCCAGTGTACTCTACTGATTAGGAAGGATATAATGATTCCTCTTTTAATCCCTTCTTAATGACAAAACTTTACTGAGCTAAAATTTAGTGGATCTTTTTGTGTTTTCTCTCCCCCAGCCGTGCCCCATTCTAATAGGAGGAAAGCTCTGGAAGAACCTCTAATATTTCAGATATGAATTTAAGGAAGTCAGATTCAATTGCTTAGTTAATTAAATTTGCAGTATTCTCTTTGGAGATATTTATGGACTTATTTTCACACTTTTGTCTTTTCCTTTTCCTCTAGTTGAGCAGGAGCAAATACAAAGTGACAACCACATTACCGTACATGGAGTTATTTACAGACCAAGGTGATGGATTTCCTGATAATCTTTAATAGGATAATTTTCCTGGATGCATACTCCTGCCCCCTTGGTTTATCTGTTCACCTGTTGCATTATGTGTTATCTTAATCTCACATGACACCAAGGTTAGACCACAGCCCCATTTGAGTTTAGCAGATGCACTCTTTGAAATCTGGGGGTTTTCTTTGCAGCTTACAGCTAAAAGCCCAAGATTTGGACATATGGTCTACTACTCAAACATCTTAAAAGTAGAAGTAATGCCATAAGATGAGGCCATCAAAGTTTTCATTGCCTGAAAACCAAAGGATATATAGATTCCCAGTTCCAGGACAAGCTTTTATTCAGTATGAAACATTCAAGTGAGTTTCTCCAATAACTATTCTGAATACTACATAGCATTTAAAAAATCAAAGTCCATTTTTCACACCTCTAGCTTCTAGTATCTCTATGAGTATGTGCAGGAACTTTGCTAAAGTTTTTATTGCCTTCCCTTATAGAATCCTCATGATATCTTATGAGACAGGTTATTATTTCCATGTTATAAATGTAGAAACTGAGGCTCAGAAAGAGTAAATGATGTCCACCAGGTCACACAGCTTGAGACCAGGCTCTCAAGTCTAGGTCCTTTGATTACTAACCCAGAGTATTTCCCCTACTCCATTTTTATTATGTAAACAAACAGAACCTGAGATGAAAAGCACAAAATAGTAGTAGAAATAATAGATAATGAAAGCAATACATAATCCATAAATTAGTTAGGGTTTGACATTAAGAAATATGTACAACAATAGACTTTCAGACTCAGCTTCTTTGTAAAGACATTTAATATGGATTTCAAAGAACATCCAAGAAAAATTTAAAGGATAAAGAGGGGCCTTGCCCTATCAGATATCAAAACACATTATGATCTATAACAATTAGAAAAGTGTGGTGTTGATAAATGGACCAGGACAGAGAACCTGGAAATATACCCATAAAAAATGGAAAGTTTTTTGCATGAGAGAGTTGATATTTAAAATGAATGGCAAGGAGATGAGCTGATTATTCAGCAAGTGGTGATATTGACTATCTGGGGAAAAAAGTCCCTATCTCATATTATTTCTGGAAATACTGGAATAAAAACCTAAAATTAAAAAATTAAATATTAGAAATCATAAGATCTCCCAGGGCATTCCTATGAGGACTTGAGTTAAAGCAGTAAAGTTGAAAATGTATTTGCCTGTACCTAAGAAATAACTATTGACTCTTCAGATGCAACCATATTAAAATCCTATGCTTTGTATCTGAGTGGGTGCTGCCGACAACACACGAGATACACTGATATTACACATCTCCCACTTGGTTACCTAGTCCTTTTGGTAATCAGAAGCTTGTACTTTGGGGAGGACTGACTGAGATTGGGGGGGTGCCAGAATTTGTTATGGAGGAGAGCAAAGCGAAACTCCATCAACTCCTCATCCATCCCACCCAACAGTAGGATAGGTGGTCTTACTGTATGTTCCCATGGCAGCTGCTATTTCTGGACACTATGATTATTGCTGTTGACTGTTCTGGGTCTCCTGCTAGACTTTAAATTATAAGAGTAGAAGTTCTGTCTGCTTTGCTTACCAGTGGGCTTATCCCAATGCTTGGCCCATCCTGGTGCTCAACAATGCTTTGTAGAATTTGTAAATAAGCACATTGTCAGCCTTGTGAACAGGGATGACAAAGGTTGGTAGGGAAAAAGGTAGAAGTGTGTAATAGGGAGAGTGGTAGGTCTATATGAGCATTCTGTGCCAGTTGGGAAATGCTTGTATCTGTGATTTCTGAAGATGTCCAGATAAAGAGAAAGCAAGGGGATGTACCATCCCAGGTCAGGATGGGGGCATAGAGGCATATGTGGTAAAGAATATAATAGATATCCTTTTCTCAATCCTTACATCATGTCAGACACTGTGCTAAGCACTTTGTGTGCATAATTCCATTTATTCTCCATAGAAACCTCAGGGATGGATGCTATTATTACAGTGATTTTCCACATGAGCAACCTGAGGTTCAGAGAGGCTAAGTAACTTTTGCAGGGTCACTCAGCTAGTAAGTTGCAGAGTCAGAACTCAGATTCAACCCCCTAGTGCCTCCCAACAGACTGAACTGAGGCTAGTGAAACGGATGTTGTTTAGGGATAAGAAACTGTTGCATCCCTAGTCCAACATCCTGACTCTTCAGTCCTTCCTTACCCTTTTCATTAAAATGGACAACAAAAAAAACTCAAAGAAGAGCCACTTTACCACACCAAATCCAACCTGTGGAGACCTCAGCCCTCCGTGTGGATGAGAAGTGATTGCAGTTGCTCTTGGCCAAGGCCCTCCCTGGTGGTTGATGTTTCCAGCTGCGAAGGGATGCCTGTAAGAGAGATGGCAGTCTCTCGAGCTTTCTAGCAGGCATTGCTGCTTGCACACCAGCACCCACTTCACACAAGGCTCATCTTGGCCAGATGCAGCACTTCATTAGACCACCATTGTCTGCTCTGTCTTTTGCACAGGGCCAAACTTCAGACCCAGCTGCAAATTAGTAGTGGTTGTCAACCAACTGGATCCCTGCAATCGGTAATCTACAATTTTCACTTGCCATGACTGATTGTCTCATTCTATACAAAGTTAGTGGTATGAACCTGGGCAATAATTACTTGGCTTCAGCTAAATGTATCTGTGTTTCTTAAATGAATTATAGGGACTGGTCTTAATATTCCTTCATTTTCTGTTAGGACATAGTTGAAAGTTTGCAAAAAATACCAAAAAACTGAAAAGAGTAGAACAACTTCCTTTATTTAAATTGCTCATTTCTATCATTACTTATGATGACTAGGCAAAAGACAAAGGACAAAAACAAAAACAAAAGCCCACAACAACCCTTTTAATAAATGTTTCTATTTGAGTAATGATTCCAAGATAAGAGCTTCAAGTTCCTAATTGGAGGAAGAGATAGAAAATCAATCAGTTGCCTGGAGAATGAAAATAAACTACTTAAATTAGCTTTGTGTGGCCTGTGGGTTTTTTAATCCTGGAAAACCAGAACTAACAAGGCTAATTTTAAGAGAGAATAACACCGATGCAGGTGTTTTGGACTCACATGAACAATTTTATATAGGAATATAATGTACATGTGGTCACTAACTCCCAAGAAATGACCACTCTGGGAGAAAAATAAAATTGGCACAACAGATGCATTTGTTTATGTGACCTACATCCAAATGAGATAGCACTGACCTGCCAAATCTGAAAATAATGGTGTTAATTCCATCATACAGTATTTTGGCCCAGTTCCATAAACAGATAGTTCAGTTCCCTTAAGAAGAAGCTAGTGGTCACTCCATGGCCTCTCTTCAGAGGACAGGTTCTTCAGCAAGAAATTTTGGGGGCAGAAAGTATAGGACCTCTCTCTTGTTCAAGAACCAGTTGGACTTAGGGAGGTGAACAGAAACTTTTCCTTGAGAAGATTTGGAAATCCCTGTCCAGGTCATAAAAGGAAAGGTTGGGAGAGGAGAACCCAGCCTCCAGAGTCTACTCAGACAGGTCACTTGTGGTAATGAATCGAGGATCTAAAACCAATTCCTTTCAACTCTGTGTGTGGCATACCTTGCAGAGTTCCCATGTACCCCACCCAGGGGTGTGTCTGAGTTTGGAGTCACGTTGTTTGTATATGAGGCTGTGTGAGGACTGCTTCTTATGAAACCTCATGGGAACTAATTTGCAGATAAGGGTATGCTAAATGAGCATCTGAGTCAATGTAGTTTAACTCGGTTAAGACCTGTTGTTCCTGAAGCCTGGTAACCCTGGACCAAATCATGGCTAGTGGTGATGTGGGCCTGTAGGAAAAATTATTTAACCTCTCTGAACCTCAGTCCCCTCATCTGTTAAAAGAGGATGACATCAGGACCTTCCTCAAAGTGCTATTGTGAGGATAAAATGAGATACATGCATACATTTTCACATTTATATTTCTAGCAGTCTGTTGATGATTTATGTGTTGGCATAGATGATGCAGAACTCAACTCAGATAAGTTAGGGTCAAAATAATCAAACTCATGTGACTACAAAAACTTTTGCTAAGAAATTAAGTTTTCTCCATAAGGTATGTGGTTGCAGGGAGGTGGCATCCTTAGGAAGACCCTCAGGGATCCAGCTCAGTCATCTTTGGAGTTTGAGACACAATTTGAAGTGTAGAATAGTTCAAGACTTTTATATTACCTAATGGAAGACATCTGACCACAAAACTAGTAAAATAGCATGAAGGGATGTCTGCAAAATACACCCTCTTCTCACCCTAATCTGCTATCAGTTATATACTAAATCAGAGAACAGCTAACCGCTATCTAAACAAATAGTGATATTAAAAGTTAAGTCATTTTGATGGTACTAAATAGTTATTCATGAACAAATTAAATTGAAAGTCATGTGGTTCATAGAGTCTCCCTTCAAATATCAGATAGCATCCATCTTCCTATTTATCAATAAGCACAAGACATCCATAAAATCATAGGCTCTGAAAACTTCCAGAGACCTTCTCATAGGTAAAACTCATTCATTGCAGGTTATATCAGTAAGTCAATTCAACTTAGTTTGATAGCTTATAACTGTCCAGGCTGTTGCATTTACCGAGCCATGCACTACCCTTTTTTCAAGCGTGCTTGAGAAAATTACTTGTGAGACTATTTCTCTTCTGGGCACAATCAAGTGCTTTAGAATGAACTCCATAACTGCAGATTCAACATAGCATTAGGCTTGGTAATAATATAAAAAAATATTGCTTTAATAATGCCGTGAAGTTGCCTAGAATCCCATGACTTTCCTTCTGCTAGTAATTCAGCCAGAGAACTTTTTTTTTAAAGATTTTATTTATTTATTTGAGAGAGAGAGAGAGAGAGCACATGAGAGGAGGGAGGGTCAGAGGGAGAAGCAGACTCCCCGCTGAGCAGGGAGCCCGATGCGGGACTTGATCCTGGGACTCCAGGATCATGAGCTGAGCCAAAGGCAGTCGCTTAACCAACTGAAGCACGCAGGCACCCTCAGCCAGAGAACTTATCAGTGAATGTGTGTGAGTGCCGAAGAGCAAGGCCCGGTTTAAGGACAACAAAAACTTCAAGGTTAAGGAGAGAGGACCAGAATCAACACCATCTATATGAGTTGGCTTCTTTGGAGGGAGGCTGCTGCCCTCACCCAGGACCTGGTGCCTTCTTCACTGTGAGAAAACAGGGCTGGATGGTCAAGAGAGGTCCTGGTGGGCAGTTTGGTTTCTTATTTGGGATCTTCCAATTATTCCTCTCCATTGCCAAGTTTATACAAACCTTTAAGGAAGTTCTCTCCTCCATGTCTTTCTCCTTTTTAAGTGTGTTGAAGCACACTGGAACTATAAAGCACTATGCAGATGTAAGAGCTTCACGTACCATGTGCATGTTTGATATGGTGCCACGTGCTGTGGAGAGTCTGAAGGAATCACGCACTGTGGGAGGGACAGAGATATCCATCCTCAAATCCAGCATTTCCCCAAGTGGGACCACCTACCGCTGGTGGTGCCTGGGATGATGTTAGCTGACAGGTGAAGGAGGATTTTTATTATAATGGTCATAATTTATATTTCAATAAGTATGCATGCATTTATCATGATATGTAATAGGAAAAATAAAATTAGTGTACCATTATATAATAGGTATTATTGTATAGGACAAGGCTAAGTACATAGATTCATTGATTTAGTTGAAATAGAGAAAAAAAGTGAGGATACACAGACTTGATAAAAACTATGAAGATGGGATATAAATTACTGAGTTTTGAAAATATTAAGGCCAGAGAAGGGGATGGGACTGTCTTGCCCAAAGTCCGATAGCAAATGAGAAACAGTGCTGGACGATTATTCATGTCTTCTAAACCCCCAAGGTCTTCCAGGTCTTTTGATGATAGCAGGACTTCTTCCTTCCTTAGCTGGCCATGTCTCCACTTCAGCTTTGAGTGCATCACGAAGAAGGCACAGTGCTTTTCTCTCTAGGGATATCCATTGAAGGGTTTAACTCAGTGAAGTGTTAAAAGCTTCAACAGTGCATTTGCAACATGGGGTCTTGAACAATATACTATCGATAGCTTATAGAACAGCTGCTGTGGGCGATGAGCTCAGACCAAAAACTGGGACCTTTCCTTGGCCCTTTGCAAAGCCTCAGAAGTTGTGCACAGCTAGAGAGAGGAAGCAGTGGCCAAGCCAAGCCAATTCAGCATGTGGCATGCCTCCTGGTCTGCAGCCTCCTTCCCCCACATGCCAGACCTAAATCGCCACAATGCCCAATTCCCATCTACTAAGAAAGCAAGGAGAAGATTAGAAACAAGAAGGTTTTGCTAAGAGACTGAAAAAGGGAGTCCCTGTCTACAGAGACTATAGTCTATCCCCCATCTGCAGCTCATTTATAGTAATGACTGTCATTCATTTATCCCCGTGCCTACATCATTTCTGAACCCCATACCACTACAAGTTAGCATTCCTATCCCCATTTTGAAAATGAGGTAATAGAAGTTCAAGGTTAATTTGCCCAAATGGGAAAGTTTCTCAATTCTAGGCCAATCGGACTGCAAAGACCCAAGACTCATATTCAATATTACTCCATAGAGGGAAAGAGAAGAGACATATGAAATGATTTTGAATGATGTAAGGACATGTGTAATTCAATGATAGATTAGACAGCAGTGACTTTTAGGGCTAAAATAATTCACAGTAGGACAAATCATTGTTCTACTCATTTATGTATCTAAATTCAAGTTGGATTCCTCACTCCGTGCCAGACACTTGGGATTGATCTGAAATAGAGGTCAGCAAACTACAACTCAAAGGTGAAATCCGGCCCACTACCTGTTTTTTGTGCTACAACAGCAGAGTTGAATAGTTGTGACAGAGACCTTTGGGCTTGCGACACCTAAAATATTTGTTATCTGGCCTTTAACAGAAAAAGTTTGCTGACCATTTATCTAAAAGTCCCAGAAGACTTTGTATAAGAGGTAGAACTTGATGACAAAAGGAAGATTAGAATTTTGAGCACAGGAGAAGGCATCACAGACCCTGAATCCTAATTTGGCCTGATTACATAGAAAAAGTAGAGAGACCTAGAGAAAGTAGCAGTTTGAGTCTCATTATTGTAATTTGTAAAATGGAGATGGAACCACCTGTTCAGACAGCCTCCTAAGTTTCAGTGGGTTGGATGACACAATAGGTAATAAATAATAATTAATAGCTACATTTTATTGCATACTAATTGAGCAGACTTTTTTTCTAAGCGATTTACAGGCAACATCTTACAGTATCTTTTTTTTTTTTTTACATCTTACAGTATCTTACATGCAATCTCAGTAACCCAGTGGAAGGGTTGCTCGGTGTAAAGGAGTGACTGACTAGAAACTAGTAATGTGTTTTTTTAATTTTGTCTTTCTGAGAATTTGATCTTTGCCCTAGTTAGCCCAAGGATGGCATCTGCCTAGGGTTGCCTGTGGGAGTGAAGAGGAAGATTAGGATTTGTTAAGGAGGGAAGCCAGAGACAAAGAAGGAGGTAATCCTTAGCTTCTGAGATGCAAAGAAAACTTGCAAGTTGGATAATTTCCCTGCAATACTATTTACATTTTTTATTGCCTCTATTGGAGTATTGGGGTGAGGCCAAGTATGGAGGATCTAGTTTATAATATTGTCTGCACACTGTGGAGCAGATATTTCTTCTGCTCAGGCAGCTAGGCTGGCTTTAAGGTATCAGGATGCAGGGGAAATAAAAGACAAACAGCCCAATCTTTTTCTGGTCTGGCAAATGGTAGGAGGAGAAACAGGTGAGTGGAGAGGAAGAACAAGGGAAGAGGGGGAAGGTATGTCACATAAGGGAGGATTTAATTGAGGGAAGGTGTTATTGCCCACGCCATTGAGGAATTTGGACAGGGACCTCATCTTGGACAGCCCCGGAATTCACCCTGGTAAGTTGTGCAGGTGCTTAGAAGGAGCTTCAGGGCTTTGGCTTCCCTGGCTGTGCTCAACCCTGCAGTGTGGGCCCTTCGTGTAAGCTGTGGACTTGCCGGGGGGCTTTCTGTCACATGGCTCTGCAGGAAAGATACTGCAGAGATCTGGGTCTGTAGGCAGCAGGAATGAGGAGAGGCCAGGACAGCTGGGGAGCAGCAGTGGGATTGGTCCAAGCTAAGCTGAAGGCCAGCATGGCCACAGTGACCAGGGGACAGGAGCTTATTCCTAGAAACTGAGGATGTCAGAGACCCACACCCTGAGCTTCCAGCACTGTCTGATATCCTGTAAGACTTGCATACCTCAGTAAGATCCCTGCTTAGGGAAGAGATGGGAGAGGAGACTTTGAGAGTCTGAGAGTCTGAGCATTTTTATAAAGAGGGACTGAACTAAAGAGAATTTTTACTTTTCAGATTAGATTTAGTTTTAAGCAAGATTGTATGTTTAGCTTCCCCTCTTCATTCCCCCTGCCCTGTCACTATTCCTACTAGGAGTGGGGGGAGGGGTGGGGAAGTCAGATTAATAATTTTGGTCAAGGGGTGCCTGGGTGGCTCAGATGGTTAAGTGTCTGCCTTTGGCTCAGGTCATGATCCCAGGGTCCTGGGATCGAGCCCCACATCGGGCTCCTGGCTCAACGGGGAGTCCGCTTCTCCCTCTCCCTCTGCTTCTCCCACTGCTCATGCTCTCTCTCTATATATATCTCTGTGTCTCAAATGACTAAATAAAATCTTTTAAAAAATAATTTTGGTCAAAATTGTTTACAATTATATATATATATCTTTTCTGAACAGACAAATTGTATTGTCAGTTAAAAGTAACAACCCCTTTACACTATCATCATCCCCAGTGGTACTCATCTGCCTGGCTCTAGAACCAGAGCACCATTGAAAACTAAAGACTTATACAGACTTAGAGCTTGCTCTCACCATTGTGATTGTGGTTGTCATCGTTAGGATTTAGGTCACCATGCTAAAATCCAAACTGCAGATGTCACAATCGAGGCTGGAACTGGTATCCTGGAAGACATTGGCTGTGTGCAAAAGTGACCTGGAAACTGATTAATGAAACCAGCAACATGGAGAAGATTGAACCACAGCCCGCCATGGGGATCCCAGGGCAAGGAAGGGGACTGTCCTTCAGAGGCATGAGTTTTTGCCCCTCTGTATTCTGAGTTTCACTTTAAGGAAATGGTTGAAAGCAGTCTTGGGACTGGAAGGGCCCTTAGACCTGGAGAAGAGTTTGCAAGGAAGCGGTTAGTCTTCTGGCTCTGCAGTCTAAGACTGGTTTCCCAGAGTTGGTCGGGAGGGAAGAGCAGGTGGCAGCTAGCAGGGTGGAGAGGAGAAAGGATAGGAGCTGGAGAGGTGAGAACTCTGATTCCTGGTGATGGAGAGGTGGTGAGGAGGAGTGGTGTCTTTCCTCCCTATGAAAAGTCTAGAGTTACCCTTTGAAACCTTGGCTGTGGTCTGACCAGCTGGCAAATACTCCCGTGTGCCAGGAAGAGAAGGGATGCTGAGCCCTTAGACACCATCTGCTGAGCATGTCCTGGCACATGCCAACTTCCTGACTGAGTGATTTGGAAGTTATTTGTGTTTCAGGCTCTAAGCACAATCTCCAATGCTGTTTTCCTACCAGGAAACTGCTTCTGTCCCTCCTGAAGAGGTCTTAGAACTCTCTGATATTCCTGTGAGGAGAGGCTTCAAGCCAGCTCATTTGGAGCTTCCATTTGGTATAGGAAAAATAATTTTTTTAAAAAAATGGGCAGAGTTGTGAAGTGTATATAATAAGACCAGGCTTGGGCACCTGGACACAGGCCTTCGTCCCAAACCTCTTTTAGCAGGTAGGCAGATTTCCAAGTTACAAACTATAGTGCTGAAATGTGGGATCTAAACATGCCCAATGTCTCCACCTGCCAGAGCAGGCAAGGGGAAGGACCAGACCTGAGTAAGATTTAGTCCCACAACAGCCTTTATTCCAGGAACATTTGCTTGTTTTCATTGGCCTCAGTGAGATTCTTAAAAAGAAAAGGGATGGGCTTGTGGATAGCTTTTCCCTCTGCTGCTTCTGGTTTCCCTGTACTGTCTAGATTTTCTGTAATGAGTATATAATTCTTTGCTTTTCAGAAAAAAAAATCTTTAAAAGATAGGAATAAAAACTTAGATCTTAACAGCTGCTGACATCCTGTGCCCTCAGATTGTGATGAGGGGGAGGCAGGGTGAGAGAACAAAGATCTGGGTCTTCTTTTAGGTTTCATCACCACCTGCCTACCCCCGCTGATTTGGTAGGAAGTATACACACTGCTCTATTTCAAAAACTAGTCTGGTTAACGGATACCATTAGGGAATATTGTTTAATTTTCTTAGAGGCATTGCTGTATTGTACCATATGAGCACATATAGGAGAAAGTCCTCGTTTGTAGGTTATCTAGATGGAAACATTAAAGGGTGAAGTGTCAAGATGACTGCTTCCTACTTTGAAGCAGTTCCTGTAAAAAGGCAAATATGAAGCAAAAAATTAACAATTGTTGAGCTCAGTGATTGCTCTATTTGTATTCCTTGCACTCTTCTCTCAAATATTTCTATTTGTTTGAAAATTTTGATAATGAAAATTTGGGAACAAAACAGCATCAGACATGATTTTCAGGGAAGCATATTCACAGTGGGGAAAAGGAAACAAATTTGTTCCGAATGCTCCTTAATGCCACCCTTCTCCTTTTTTCTGAGACCTTGTGAAAGACTCTTCATTGCCTGTTCTTTACAGTACCTTTAAATTGGAAATGGGCTTAATTTCCATCATTAGAACAGTGGTGAAATAGTTTAAGGTACATCTCTATTATGAAAGAACATGGAGACTAAAGCAATGTTTCCATGTGATATAATTTTTCTTCTACCTAAGAAATTTTTAACCTTTTCTGAAGTGCAGTTCTATTGGTGATGAATTTTCTTACATTTTGTTTGTCTGAGAAAGTTTTTATTTTGCTTTCTTTTCTGAAGGATATTATCACTGGATATAAAATTCTAGGCTTATAGGTTTTTTTCTTCTTCAACATTTTCAAGGTGTTTTTCCATTGTCTTCTGATTCTATAGATTTGCAGTTTTTATCAAATTTGGAAAACTTTTGGCTGGTAATATTTAAAATAGTTCTCTGTAACTCCTTCTTCTAGGACCCCTACAATGTATATTTCAGACCATTTTCAGTTCTCCCTGTGCTTCATTTACTTTACATTCTATTGTTATGTTTTCAAGGTTGCTGATATTTTCTTTTGCAGGGTCAAATCTGCTGTTAAAGCTATCTGCTAAAATTTCTATTTTCCATATTGTAATTTTTATCTCTAAAGGTTCTATTTGACTTTCTTTTAATATGTCTAATTTTTCTCCTCATTATAGTTATGTTTTCTATGAAATACAAATCCATTATTATAATAATTGTTCTAACTTTTAACTGATCCTTCTCTGTGAATTCCATCATCTCCATCATCTTGTCTGTGAGTTCCGTCATCTATCATTTCCATGTTTGTTTCTGTTGACTGGGTTTTCTCCTGAGTATAGGTCACATTCTCCTGATTATTGTCCCATTTAGTAATTTTTGGTTGGATGCTATACATTATGTATATTACACAGTTGAGTGTCTGGATTTCATTGTCTTCCTTTAAAGAGTTTTGGACTTTATATTGAAAGATGTGTATTTTTCTATCAACTTGAGCTCATTGAGTCCTTTTTTTAAGGCTATATGAAGGTTAATTTATAATAAACTTTAGGCATAGATCAGCTCTATTACTAAATCATGACCCCTCTTTGGTGTCCACTGAATATCCCAGGTGATCACTGTGGACACCATACTCTGATTCATCGAAACCTGAACATCTCACAATCGTATGTGAGCTCTGGAAATTGTTCTGCCTTCTTAACTGAGTAATTCTTTGTCCTGTCTTTTGGAGTTTCACTCTATTCATGCACAACTTTGTACTTAGCAAAGACTCCATGTAACCCCTATGCAGCTTTCTGGAGCTCTTTCATTGTGTGGCTTCATTTTTTTGGAACTTTGCCTACATTTTCCAGCCATTTCATCCTCTTCAGTCTCTGGTGAATATTTCAGCAAGACCACCAAGCTGTATTTGGTTTTCTCTTCCCTGCTCATGGTCTTAAAATTGCTTCAGTAAGAGAAGCAGAACAATTGTAGGAATCCCCTTATTTATTTTTCTTCTGTCAGGGATCCCAGCCTGTGTTGTCTGTTTTCCGATGTCTGAAAGTAGTTATTTCATATATATTATCCAGTTTTCTAGCTGATTCTTATAGGAGGTTAAACATGGTCCTTATTTCTCCAATATATCTAATTTTAAATAAAATGGTAAATATAATTACTTGAATTTAAAAATTAAATTTATTTAAACTACAAAAAGAACCCAAACCAATTCATTCATTTATTCCACCCCCACCTCCACCCCTTGCTTCTGGCAATCACCAATCTGTTCTCTGTATCTGTGGGCTTGAGATATATATATAGCATATATGTATATTCTTTTGTATAATATACATATATATATTCTTTTGCATATATGTAAAATATATATAATTTAGATTCCACATATACGTGAGATCAGATGTATTTGTTTTTCTCTTTCTGACTTACTTCACTTGACATATGCCCTTGAGGTCCATTCATGTTGTCACAAATGGCTGAATAATATTCCACTGTATATACATACCACAATTTCTTTATCCATTCCTCCATTGATGAACACAAGTTTTTTCCCAATCTTGGCTATTGTAAATAATACTACAATGAACATAGGGGGCACATATGTCTTTTCAAATTAGTGTTTTTATTATCTTTGGATAAATACCCAGTAGTAGAATTGCTGAATGATGTGGTAGTTCTATTTTTAATTTTTTGAGGAACCTCCATACTGTTTTTCATAGAGGCTGCAGCAACTTACATTCCTACCAACAGTGCACCATGATTCCCTTTTCTCCACATCTTTACCAACACTTGTTGTTTCTAGTCTTTTTCATAATAGCTATTCTAACAGGTATGAGGTGATTACTAATTGTGGTTTTATTTTGCATTTGCATTTAATTAATGATGTAGAGCAACTTTTCATGTACATGTTGGCTATCTGTATGTATTCTTTGGAAAATATCTATTCAGATCTTCTGCTCATGTTTTATTCAGATTGTTTTATTTTTGGCTTTCTTTGTTGTTGTTGTTGTTTTGCTAATGAGTTGTATGAGTGTTTTATATATTTTGCACATTAGCCAATGTGCAATCAGATATATTATTTGTAAATATTTTCTCCCATTCAGTAAGTTGTCTTTTCATTCTGCTGATGGTTTTCTTTACTGGGCAGAAGATTTTTATTTTATTTTTATTTTATTTATTTATTTATTTATTTATTTTTAAAGATTTTATTTATTCATTTGAGACACAGAGATACAGAGAGAGAGAGAGCATGAGCAGGGAGAGAGGCAGAGGGAGAGGGAGAAGCAGGCTCCCTGCTGAGCAGGGAGCCCAATGTGGGGCTCGATCCCAGGACGCTGGGATCATGACCTGAGCTGAAGGCAGATGCTTAACCATCTGAGCCACCCAGGCACCCCAAGTGCAGAAGATTTTTAGTTTGATGTAATCCCATGAGTTTATTTTTGCTTTTGTTGCTTTTGCTTTTGGTGTCAGATTTCAAAAAAAAAAAATGTTTGCCAAGACCTATGTCAAAGAACTTATCACCTGTGTGTTCTTTTGGAAGTTTTATGGTTTCAGGTCTTATGTTCAAGTTTTAATCCATTTTGAGCTAATTTTTGTGTATGGTGCAAGAGAGTGGTTTAGTTTCATTCTTTTGCATCTGGCTGTCCAATTTTCCCAACACCATTTATTGAAGACACTGTCCTTTCCCCACTGTATATTCTTGGCTCCTTTATCACTCATTAATTAACCACATATGCATGAGTTTATTTCTGGGCTTTCTATTTGTTTCATTGCTCTGTGTGTTTGTTTTAATGTTAATACCACATCGTGTTAATTACTAAAGCTTTGTAATATAGTTTTAAATTAGGGAATGTGATGCCTCCATCTTTGTTCTTTTTCCTCAAGATTGCTTTGGCTATTTGGGGTCTTTTATGGTTTCATACAAATTTTAGATCTCTTTGTTCTATTCCTATGAAAAATTCCAATGAAAATTTGATAGGGTTTGCATTGAATGTGTAGTTTGCTTTAGATAGTATGGACATTTTAATAATATTAATTCTTCCTATCATGAGCATGGAATATCTTTCCATTTATTTGTGTCATCTTCAATTTCTTTCATTAATGTCTTATAATTTTAAATATACAGGTCTTTCATCTCCTTGATTAAATTTTTTCCTAGGTACTTTATTCTTTCTGATGAAATTTTAGGTGGGATTGTTTTCTTAATTTGTCTTTCCATTATTAGTGTATAGGAAACAACAGATTTTTGTATATTGATTTTTATATCTTGCAGTTTTACTGAATTTGTTTATTAGGTCTAAGAGTTTTCTGATGGAGTCTTCAGGGTTTTCTATATATAATATCAGTCATCTGTAAATAGAGACAATTTTACTTCTTCCTTTCCAATTTGGATGCCTTTGATATCTTTTCTTGCTTAATTGCTGTGGCCAAGATTTCCAACACTATGTTGAATAAAAATGGCAAGAGTTGGTATCCTTGTCTTGTTCCTGACTTTAGAGAAAAAAACTTTTAGCTTTTCACCATGGAGTTTGATTTTAGCTGTGGGCTTGTCATATATGGCCTTGAGATATGTTCTTTCTGTATCTGCTTTGTTGAGAGTTTTTATTGTGGATGTTGAATTTTGTCAAGTATTTTTTCTGCATCTATTAAGATAATCATATGATTTTTATCCTTCAGTTTACTAATGTGGTATATCATGTTAACTGATTTGAGGATGTTGAACAATCCTTAAATTCCTGGAATAAATCTCACTTGATCATTGTGTATGAAGATGAATTTAACAGAGGAAGAATCATCCAGAGACATTGTATAACTTCAGGTAATAAGAGCTACAATTTTAAAATGATACTCCAAATTTTAAAAATGTGGGAGACCATAAGATTTTGAAGTAATTAGTTTTTAATTATATATATCAGACTTAGTCAGCATTTATAGAATCTATAGTCTGAAAGATGAGGAAGTTGGGAATACCTTTACTTCCCTCCACTTGCTTCTTCATTAATTATTTTATATTGATATTTACACATTTTTAAGATGTATAATATTTGCTTTCTGCTATGTAGCCACAGTGCACCATGTTGGTGTGTCCTAATTCCATGCTGAACTGGATTCAATTCTCACTGATATTTTACCACAGCATATCTATTTTTGAGTTCCTCATCTTAAGTTATCATTTATTTGGCAGGATATATCATCGATCTCTCCCTGCCCCCAAAGACTCACGGGGAATGTTCTCTGAGTCCTTAAGGCTTATGAATTTCTGTCATTAATCTTGTAACTGCAGTAAACCTGGATGGATATAAAATTTTCTCAGAACTTTTCACATATCACTCTATTGCCTTTTATCATCTAATGTTACTAGGGTGGAAAAGCCTGAAGTAAGCCTAGTATTTCCCCTTTTTACATGAACTACTTTTTGGCCTATATTTCCATAGAATTCATTTTATATATCTTCGAAGTTTGGTAGCTTTACCAGAATATCTCTCTTTTAAAAAAAGTCTAATTTCAGTATAGTTAACAAAAAGTTTTATATTAGTTCCAGGTATACAGTATGTATCAGAATATCTCTTGCTATATTTTCTTTTGTATCACTTTTTCCTGAGTTATGATGTGTCCTCTTATGACAGATTTACATCTTTATTTCAAGAAATGTTCTTGCCCATTGGGCCTTGTCTTCTTGGAGATTCTTTTGAAAGACTTCTTGGAACTGGGTAGTGGGAAGAAGCCAGAGGGTCTTGGGAGGCTGTCAGCGGAGGCTTGAAAGGAGGAAAGGAAACTGCTATTGGAAACTTTATATAAGGGAGCCCACATTATACATTCGCAGGACAATTGGCCAGACTATTGCTTATAGTAAATTGAAAAATAGAAAAGGTACCTAATTAATCTATTTATCTTGCTAAGAATATTTCCAGATAGAATAGTGAGTGTTAACTGACTATCTATATGTGATAAAGTACAGCTTTAGAGAGAGAAACTAAACAAGGAATTATTTCATTTTTAAACAGAATTAGAGGGAATATTTCCAACCCAGAACTCGCTTGATCAGAAACTAAAACTATTTCTCATTCTAATATTCTTAGGAAAAATTTCTCAAAATAAGAAAAGGCCTAATGGCAAGTATAAAATATACAATACTGCCTGTGAAACATGGCTTAGTGGTCAAGAACCTGTAAGAGCCTTTACTAAGACATTAGAAAGACAAAAGGTGGAACCTCATAGTTTCTTCCTCATCTTGAAAAAAAAAGAAAAAAGGACTTCTGGTAATTTTAAGAACATAACTTATAGACCCTCTCAGCTGGATAGCACTCTGACTCATAGTTCTAAAGTAGAGAGAGGTTTGTGGGTGTTTCTCTCATCTAATGGAGTGAATATAATTTGATGACTAGGAATTCCATTGAGTTTTTATAGGAATTATATCAGACTAAAAGGTAATAGAAATAGAATACAAAGAGGCCTCTTGGGCCCTAACTTAATGATAAGCAGAGAGCACGTTGAGAAATCTACTCAGCTGTAACCACAGATCATTTTTTAATTGTTCTGTTAATCACCATAAATTACATCATTAGTTTTTGATGTAGTGTTCCATGATTCATTGTTTGTGCATAACACCCAGTGCTCCACGCAGAACATGC
>NC_138369.1:22849662-22869856 GCF_054177405.1 Leptonychotes weddellii
TGGAAGTCCGGAGTTGTGATGCCGCCAGCTTCGCTTTTCTTTTTCAACATTCCTCTGGCTATTCAGGGTCTTCTCTGGTTCCATACAAATTTTAGGATGATTTGTTCCATTTCTTTGAAAAAAGTGGATGGTATTTTGATGGGGATTGCATTGAATGTGTAGATTGCTCTAGGTAGCATTGACATCTTCACAATATTTGTTCTTCCAATCCATGAGCATGGAACGTTTTTCCATTTCTTTGTGCCTTCCTCAATTTCTTTCATGCGTATTTTATAGTTTTCTGAGTACAGATCCTTCACCTCTTTGGTTAGATTTATTCATAGGTATCTTATGGTTTTGGGTGCAATTGTAAATGGGATCAACTCCTTCATTTCTCTTTCCTCTGTCTTGTTGTTGGTGTATAGGAATGGCACTGATTTCTGTGCATTGATTTTATATCCTGCCATATTACTGAATTCCTGTATGAGTTCTAGCAGTTTTGGGGTGGAGACCACAGATCATTTTTTGTGGCAGAACTGGGTCTTGATGGAGGAAGTTGTGATCTGTGCCCAGTTGGATTTCAGCATTGCCATGGAGTGTTATGTGTTTCTTATTGTCCCCTTTTTTTGAATTAGTGTGTTTATTGTAGTGCTTCTGACCCTGCCTCACCATCATATATTGGACATTTTTGGAGGGGGGGAGTTAAAATTTGTCTCCTCAGTTCACATGTCTTTTGATCAAGAGCTGCACTTGAGGAGCCTCATTCACATCTGGAGCTGGTTTGAATGACAGTGTCCTACACCTCAAGTCTAAATCTGATGCTACAGTGAATGAGACTTTGGAGATTCTTAGGGGTAAGGGGGGTGTTCATTTGGGGGAATGTGATGGATCATTAAGGGTCAGGGTGTTCACTTTAGTGTCATCTAAGGAGCCGTGCCTTCCAGTATGTGTGCCCTAGTGTCATTCCTGCTCCATGAGTTTGGGCTGGCTGTCACCCACTTTAACTGTGAAATATGCTGGAAGCAATACTGTGTCAGTTCTGGGCAGCTTCCACTCCTGTACTATTAGAAGTAACTTATCACACAAGAAATCCAACAGCCTTAAGATGGCCATGCTCTGAGGAACCTCAAACTAGCCAGGTAGAGAGACCATGCAGAAGAGAATCAAGGGACTCAGTCAACAACCCCAGCTGAGCTCTCGGCTTACTCAGCACCCAACAGCCCATCATCTGAGTGATTTGTTTTGTCAGTGGATTTCCCAGTTTTAGTTGAGCTACTTCTCCTAATGTTAATGTAGGAAATAGATAAGTAGTCCTCCCCAAGTCCTGTCCAAATTGCAGATTTGTGAGAAAATAAGTTTTAAGCCACTAAAGTTTTCAGGTACTTTTTAATGCAGCTATAGACAACTGAAACATCTTAACTTTTTCCTTTGAATTATTTTTATTACAGACATCATGTGGTTGTAAACTTCTTTGAGGGGACAATTGTTCTTAATATATATGTCTTAGTCTGTATTTTTTATGATACTTCCTTCATCTTCTCTACACCTTCCCTGCCAATTACTTATACATTTGTTCCACATTGGGTCCTTTCCAATTATTACCAATCATCATGTAATTCAACTAATTTATTAGCTAAGTAATTCAACTAAAACAAAGGATTTGTTTATAAATAAGAATGTGTGGTGATGAATTGGGGGGGTAAATTGCAGCCACATTGATTCAAGTTTCACCTTTTTTTTCCTTTGTCCAGTGATGATGCTTCCCTTGGGTTTCAGTGTTTTTAGTATTACTGTGGCTCAGAAAAAACTTGAAACTCAGAAGAAACTTGAAAGTTACAAAAATCCATTGTTTGTAATCCGGGGGCCAATGCTGTCTTTTCTGTTTGCCCCACCTCATTTCCAGGAGGCTCTCTTAGCAATAAGTAGAGAGACCATAGAATTTATTACTAAGTTATCATTCACTCCATAGTGAAAGGAAGTGCCATTTATAATTGCACTAGCATGGTAGGCACAAAGTGGGCACACTACATCATCAAACCACTTTGTAAGCCTGGGTTTTGAACAATAAAAATGGCATGTACCTTTGTGAACTTTACCTGCTTAGCTTTCCTGCTGTAGGAAAGAATAGGATTATGTAGGGACAGTCCCCACTTCTCCTTTGGCCTGCCTATATCCCTAGATCTCATTGTTTCTATTAAGAAATTCTTACATTGACCTTTCAAATCTGGGTCATTAGCATGTTGAGGGAATTTTATATCCTAATTTAATTTCCATGGAAGTTATATGTAGCCCTCAGTTACTTTTTACATTTTGGGCCAGGTTTCAAAGCACAGGGCAGAATTTATGATTTATGATTCATAGCCTGTGGTTTGGAGTTTTGTATGTTTACCTCTATCATTACTATGGGAATATACTTAATTTTCATTTTCATTTTTTAAACTTGTTTTTGATGGATTTAGAAGGAGGAACATGGAATTAAAATGTCTTTACTCTGTTATCTGTAAGAGAGAAACCAGTTTGTTGACATGGAGATATGACCTTGATATGGAGTCAAACATAAGAAAGCCAATTTCAGTATATTGGGTATTATATGAATCTCTTTGTGCTAAAAAAACATACTTTATGTTCATAACATATTTCTAAGGGTATTTATGCCAGTGGTAATTGAAGTTATTTTATGGAGTGAAGATGGTGTATATAATGTATATAATTTGGAAATTTTTACAATGGGCATGAATTACTTTAATAAATCTTCAAAAAAGTCAATGAAGATAATTCCCCTGTGGAGAAAAACAAAAAAGACTCAAGTCTCTGTGGCTCTTATTGCATTATGGGGTTGAGGATTCATGCCACTAACAAGGCATCCTATGGTTAAGCATGAAATGCCTTTTTATTTTGACCCTATAGCCTTTCATCAAAATTTTCCCATTGCAAACCTTACAGGGAATTATCTTCCTTAGCTCGAGAAAATGTAAGAGTTGTCTGTCAAGGAGCACTTTGATCCCAAAGGTCAGAAGCTAGTAGGGTAGGATTGAATTAACCACAGTAACAACAAAAAGACAATCCCCGTCTGTATGGGATGGTTGATGCCTGTTGTCTGGGCTTCTGGGTCTGCAGTTGTCCCATTCTGTGACTTATTTATTTCCCTAAATAAATTGCATTGCCATTTCCTGCTCGTTGTCCTCTGCCTACTTCAGTGTCCCAGGTTACAGCATTAATATTTTAGCAATGATGGTATATCCCTTAGCATATCCAGAATGGAGGAACAAACAAGAAATAGCAGTGATAAGCCTGTGCTGCCAGACCCTCCTTGGAGAGCTTTATTGTGCACACCAAGAAATGGATTCATGAAACTTAGTTTGGTGGAGTGGAAAGTAAAACACAGAAAAGAAATAGAGTGGTTCACACAGCTGTCACAGTCATGTCAGAAATCCAGATGAGAAAGGTAAGCATCAGCAGATCACAAAGACCTTCCAGGGAAGAGCTGGGCTGATATAGTGTGTCAAGCACCTGACACAGTAGTGAAGCTTGACAAGTCATTTTGATGCTGAGCTGGAAAATTCCTTGAAAATAAACACATTGTTCAAAAAGGCCAAAATTCCAAATCAATACAAAGAAAAGAGCTAAGAGAATGAGTGAAAACAAGTTAATGAGGAATGATGGCTTGCCCCTGCTCCCACTGCTGATCATCACCCCAGCAAGTGCAGATGTTTGGTGTTGATAGACTGAGTTGTGAAGTGGGAAAATATGGCCTGAAGAGTCAGGCAGATCTGAGGTAAGACCCAGTTCACCCACTTGCCACTTGGATTTAGCATCTTGGGCAAGCGACTTCTTTCTTCTCCTCAGGAGATTCTTTGCTGGTTCTGGTTGCACTGAATCTAGGTTTGAGCTTCTTTTTCTATAATTTAGGAATAATAGTATTCTCTCTATAATGTTGTTTTAAAGATTAAATGAGATAGCAGCTGTAAAGTGCTAATCTACAGAATGTGCTCAATAAATGCTAGTTGCTAGTTCCCTGGGGCCTGTCCTTGGTCCCCAAGCTCTCAAGAGTGGAATGCTCTTATGCCTTGCCCTGACTTCCCTCCTCTTCCTATTTTTTCCTCTTCCTGTTCTGTAAGCATGGTGAAGTCCTGAGCTGGCAGATAAATTGGGCTCCAGCTCAGGTGAAGCAGAGAGAACGCTTGATGTATTTGTCCTGCAGCTGAGGAAGCAAGCTGCGTTTGTGCTCCTGGTTTCCATTACTGAGCTGGCCATATTTTATCTTCCCTTAAGTGGCAGCCAGATCCCTCCAGGTCAGGTCAACACAGACTCTGAATGCAGGAGAGAGAAGCAGGTACTAAAACTGGTCAGAGGTATTTATTTCTCCTACAACTGTGCTATCTAAAAGGGGCACTAACATCTTCAAACCTGAAGTTGGAAGTTGCAGTTCTCCTTTTGTGACGTCCTTTGAATCTCTGGCCTGTTTCCACTCAGGTGAGCCTATGTGATCCTGCCAGATGTGTTCCTTTGTACAGCTTTCATCATGGCACCTACCTTCTCAAAGACATCGCAAACTCCCCAATGCCTGTGAAATAAATCCCAAACTCCTTATGTTGGCACCCAGCTCAAATGCTAGCCTCTCCAGAAGCTTCGTTTGGAGGTAGATGGAGGTAATCGTGCTCTTCCCCAAACTCCTCTGGCTTTCTCTGAGCAGAACACCGATGTCTGATGCTTAGAATTCTCCCCTCTGCAGTACAGACTTTAAGAATCTTCGTCTTCTTCTCTAGTAGAACATAGGCCCTTTGAAAATAAAATTTATGCCCAACCCCTGTTTTCTCCACAGTGTGTAATACATATTAGGCAACTAGATGAATAAATTTGAAAGCAGTAGTTGAGCTGTAGTATGTATATTTAATTGTTGGTGATGTACTGTTTGATATCCCCAGGGATGGCAAATTCCTGCCATGCATGCCCTCATGGTTTTTCTGGTGCATATGGCTAAATTCTTTTCATGTGCCAAGCCTAATGTGCAAGTGGCTGTCTGGAGAAGTAGGTTATGAAGGCTTTTAAGGTTTTATCTTGTGCCAGTAGGATAGAGTGCTGTGATTGATTATTAATGTCTCCCATTACCACTATATTAGAATTGATTGAAAGATGGAAGTTTTATGTCATATTACATTTAATGTACTTGCAATGAAAACTGACTCCTAAAATTGCAATCACATCAATATATGGAGAAGTTGTGGAAATAACACAGATTGGAGTCACCAGTCTTAACTTTCACTTTAGCTTCTTCCACTCGGGAGCTAGCAGCAAATTGCTTAATCTCCATTTCTTCACATGTACAATGAGTTACTAACACTTGTTTTGCCTATCTCACAGCCAAAGAAGAGAACCAATTCCTCAGAACCAATTTTCCTGGTTCTGAGGACAAAATGAAATATATAGTAATATACACATTATGATTAGAATTCATAAATAGCTTTTATTATTTCTTACTTTGAAAGCCTCACATGTTCTTTAAATTAAGAACAAAAATACAGAGAAAAAAAAGAAATTCACTAGTTCTTATTGAACAGAGACAATCACTAGTAATAGCTTAGTGTATAGCCTTTCAGATCCTTTTCAGTGAGATTTATAGTCTTTGTAAACCTTTGAGACTTGTTTTCTTTTCCTTTATCAATATAGAGAGAATATTTTTAGATTTTATTATTCTTCTATAATATCGCTTGAATGTTAAATAGTATTTTATTGAATATTAATAGTGTGCTGCTCACTGTGAAGTACAAATGCAATGTTGATTTGGTTATTTATATGATGAGCACCAAGCAAGAGGGACCCTAGAAATTTGTTTGACAAATTAAAAATTGTAGTGTGCTTGGAGTAGTGGGTATTCAGGTAGCACTGGGGGCTGTTATACAGGAATCTTATGGCAATGGTAATTGTCAGGTGTGTTGATTTTAAGAAGGCCAGTATATTGGATTTGGTGGGCCTCAAAGAAAAATAAAGAAAGAAAGAGAATGAATGTTCCTTAAGTAGTGTTTATGTGGTTGCTGGATGTTAGTTTTGCAAATGTTTCTACAGTGAAGAAGGGATGGATTTTTGAAAAGTTGTAATCAATAAGAAACAGGAAAGAGAAGATTTTGAATTTAGCTTTTGGTAGGGCTCTTTGTTCCCCTTTGGTTAAAAACAAAAGGAAATTAGCAGAAACGGAGCAAATTTAGAAAAGTACACAAAGCACTGCTTATTTCTGCTGACTTAAAAGAAATAGTCCTTCTTTGAATGTAAGAGTTTTTTTGTTTGTTCTGGAGTACAGGGACTGGAATTCTTAAAATATTAGAAACATGAGACAAATTTCAAATTTAAGAACCTATAGTATTTCTGTAAAATATACATCACCCTATATGGTCAGTTCCACAGGACATATTTTCAAGCCTCTTTTAGAATTCTGAGGACTTGTGTCTGTGGTCAGGTGTAGTAAAAACACACACACACAAAGATCTGTCTTATGTCCCATTTCTGCCATTTACAAGTCACATGGTCTTGAACAAATACCCAACCTCCTTCAGCTCCAGTTACTTGTATCACAGGATAATTCTTAGAGTTAAATGAAATCATGTCTTTAAGTTCTTGGCACAGGGTAGGTACTCAGTAAGTGTTGGTCACGGACCTCTATAGAAGGCTCTAAATAGGTCATGGAGGGAGACAAGTTGGCTCACTCTCTCTCCTTGGGAACTGATGGCTGAGCCACCAGAAATTTTGTATTTTCTCAGCTAAGTAAATTATGTGTTACAATGTAAGTAAAAAAACACTGATTAAATAAGCACATTCTATAAGAAGGTTCTAAGAAATTCGATAACTGGTCAAAGCAAGAGTGAAAGAAAAAAAGTCATAGACATTTTAAGATTTGAATATTTTCTCTTATTATCAGTTCAATTATCAATTCTAATTATATCCCTATGGTCTAGAGGCTTCCAGATGTCCATTTCCAGCCAGGCCCATGCTCATCTCCTTCTGTGGCATCTCATCTCAGGCCTAGAATGAAACCATTTGGGGTCAAAGCCTTCTGGTTAGGGAATGCTGCACTTAACTCTCTCTTACCATGTGGGGCTGGATAGGTGGGGATGGACACAGCTCTTTGCTTCTGCATACTTGATTTGATATTTAGTCCTTTTTCTTTGACTCTTTTACCCAATTAGAGAAGAAGTGGCTTAGGAGGACAGAGCTGTCCTCAGTTCTGCATTACTTCTTCCTTGTGTTTATTCCTCAACTTATTAAAAAGAATTATTCCTAAAAAGGATAACCTTTTCTATTAAACGTTACAACAATGTCTCAGTCCAAATGAAATTTTAAAAAGTGACAAAGTGTCATTCAAGAATGTATAATTTTCTCTCCAATGTGACTTCTAACACTGATATGTTGTTAAAATCTATGTGCTGAAGAAAAACTAAGTATATCCAACTGGTTTATCATATTTATATCACACTCTCCTCTAAGGCCTAAGAAATAACTCTAAGTATTAACTCTCTTAAATATTAAACCTATTTTATTGAATCATTATCAGCTGTTTAAACTTTAAGTGAAAGTCAGAGCACTAAAAATGGGCCCAACATTTAAAATTCAGTTGCCAGGGCCTGAGTGGTGCAGTCAGTTAAGCATCTGACTCTTGGTTTTGGCTCAAGTCGTGATCTCAGGGTCATTAGATTGAGCCCTGCATTGGGTTCTATGCGCAGCATGGAGTCTACTTGAGATTCTCTCTCCCTCTCCCTTTGCCCCTCCTGCTCGTTTTCTCTCTCTCTCTCTCTCTCTCGCATAAATAAATTTAAAATCCCATGGCTACACAGAGAGCTTTGATTGGTGTTAAAGGCTTTTGATAGGCCCTTGTCAGCATCAAAATATAAGATATTTTGTGGTCTGCAAGAATTAATTGATTGGCTACTTTAGTGATTATAATATTGATTTGTTCCTCATGTCACATTCGTTACATCTGTGTTAGCATCCTAGGGAAAACAATACAGTTGCAATTATTACCTGCATATTTTTCAGGATAAAAACTAGATAGTTTTGTATTTGTTTGTTTATTCCTTCACCAGGCAAAGCTGTTGCCCAATAATTAACTAGACATTGATTTTAGGAAAGAAGCAAAGCACTTGATTTTTTTCTTGTTTGATACCTGCACTATATGGAAGAAATTCATGAGAGGGCAGGGGAGAGAAGACATTTTAAAAAATTGCTATACCACATGGTTAAGAAATTTCTCTGTGATTATAAAATCATAAAAGAATAATTGGATGGAGATACCACCTGATTCTCCTGGGTATTCTAGTGACATTTCTGAGAGCCAAGAAGGGTCTCTGCATGAATCTCAAAAACATTCTGCAATTTTTTTCCTCTTCTCTCTTCAGCTCAATGGGTTCCTGGCCAAGCCCCAGGACCAGGAGCTGGGAGAGAGGCTGGGGCTCAGCTCAGTCAAGATGAAGTGAAATGCCAGACATGCTGAAACTTCTGTCTGAAATCTCCAGGGAAGTTTAAAAAAACTTCAGAGCTCTGTACTTCATGAACAAAATTCTAAATTAACCATTCCAGGGTCACTTCTGACCAACTCTTTAGTCCTTTTGTTTTGTGGCATGGTTGAGAAATCCAGTTCCAGCCCATGTGGATTTATTCAGGAAGGTACATGGGGATTTTGGAGGGTGTGTGTGTCATATTTCAAATGCAAAGTTGAAAATCTGCACAGCATGAAAAAGAGAGAACCACTGGCCACCAAAGGAACGTCTCGTCTTCATTAGTCTTAAATATAGACATTTCGATTGGACTTTCGGTGATAATTGCTCCATTGCGCCAAGACAAAAAATGTCCAGCTACGCTGGTACTTAGTACACCTGTCCTAAATGCTTAAGGATAACTAATGAAAGGTGGATGACTTGAAATTTGGAGGAAAGTAAAAAATGCCAGAGAAAAGAGGCAATGATGGTAGAGAAGCTCTTTTTTCCTTTGGTACCATTGTTCCCTTTTTGGCTTCTTAACCATAATACTGAAATGGCTACCATTCATGAAGTCTGTTTAGGTATGTAAGGATGTCCCACGCATTATGCCACTCCATCCTGACAGCTGCCCTGTTTATAGGTGTCAATTTATAGATAAGGAATCTGAAGTTTAGAAAGGCTCTGTGGTTTGCCCAAAGGAGCGCATTTTATGGGAAGTCAAAATGCAAATGCTAACACATGATTTGTGAGTACCCTTCCTGTAATTCTTAGTTCTGAATGTATATATATCAGGATCTCCTATGGAGTTTTTTTTTTTTTTTAAATGCAGATTCCTGGGTTTTAACCCAACACCTCCAGTAGGAAGCTAGAAAACCCTGGCTTTTGCTTGTTTGTGTATTCAGGTCTCTATAAATTTCTAAGGTACAGTCCTGAAAAGTCATGCCATAGTCAAGGATGACTGAAGCAGAGGGCCAGGGAATTAGCAGAATAGCTTCCAGTTGGCACTTAGAGGAGAGTGGGGTAGTACACACACAAGGGGTCACCTCTGTTGCCCTACCATCAATAAGGATGCTGCAGAGCCCCTCTTCCTTACTTTTCACAGATTTGTTTTCAAAACCTTTTCCCCCCAGTTCTAGCCAATAGCACAGTTTCTTGCACAGAGTGGGTACTCCAACATGTTTGCAAAGTGACCACATAAATTCTTCATCCTTGCCATGGCACAGAAGATAGCCTGGCCCAGTTAGATACAAGGAAAAGGGAGAGCTTGGGGAATAGACTGAAAAGGTGTGGCATCCGAATGGCAGGACTCTGTAGTAATGGGAGGAGGGGAGAGAGCAGCATGTTCTGGGTGCCTTGGACATATAAGGTACTTTCATGAGTCATTTCATTATTTCTTGTAACTGTTCTCCAAAGTAACTTCCTTTGCACACACTGAACAGATGAACAACTGAACCTCAGACAGTTTAGAATCCTGCTCATGATCATTGGCTAGTATCAGAAAAGCCAGAATTCCAGCCCTCTATCTGACACAAAGCCTATGCTCTTTATAACTTTCCTCTGCATCTCCTAATTAGAGAGTCTTGCTCTAAAGCTGCTGGTCCAACAGAAATATAAAGCAAACTATAAGCGTGAGACATATATGTCATTTAAAATTTTCTAGTACACACACTTAAAAAAAGTATAAAGAAACAGGTAAAACTAATGTTAATAATGTATCTTATTTAACCTAACATAGCCAAAATATCATTTTAACAGGCAATCAATAAAAAAATCTCAATAATATATTTTACATTCTTTTCTTCATGCTAAGTTTTCAAAACCTGATGTGTATTCTATATTTACAACACATCTCAACTAAGATTGGCTACATTTCAAGTGCTCAGGAGCCACATGTGGCTCATGGCTGCCATATTGACAGCACAGGTATAGACAATCAGTAGTGCTATCAGGGAGCTTATTGGATTGATGTGGGAGAGCTCAGATTGGGAAGCCCAGGAGGAGGTTATACTTTGAAGGTAACTGGGTCAGGCAATTTGGCATGCAGGAAGTATATTATTAATTAATTAATTCAACATAAATTGGTGAATACCTACTATGTACCAGGCACTGTTCTAGGCCCTAGGGTAGAGTGGTGAACAAGATCAAGTGCTTTCATTAATGGAATCTACACTCTAGGAGGTGAGAGACAATAAGCAGATCAATGCATAATATAAGTGATATGAAGAAAAATGCAGCCAGCAAGCAGATAGAGTGTGGTAGGGACTATTTTCTTTAAAGATTTTATTAATTTATTTGACAGAGAGAGAGACAGCAAGAGAGGGAATACAAGCAGGGGGAGTGGGAGAGAGAGAAGCAGGCTTCCAACTGAGTAGGGAGCCCAATGTGGGGCTTGATTCCAGGACCCTGGGATCATGACCTGAGCCAAAGGCAGACGCTTAATGACTGAGGCACCCAGGCGCCTTGGGACTATTTTTGATGAGATAGTGAGGAGAAACCTTTCCAAAGACAAAACATTTGAGTGGGGACTGAAACCAGGCACAGGAAAAGCTGGGCAAAAGAGTGTTCTAAGCAGAGGGAATCCTGAGGTGACAACATGTTGAGCATAATCTGGGAATAGCAGGGCCAGTGTTTGTAGGGGAGGGAGAGTGGTAGGAAGTGAGGTCTGAGAGTGAGAGTGGGGTCATCTCAGCTCATGCAAGGCCTCATAGGATATGGCAAGGACTTCCCAGTGTGATGGGGAGCTTTCATAGGGTTTTGAGCCAAAGAGTGGTGTTCTCTGATACACACATAGTTTTATAAAGGATGTTCTAGCTATGGTATGGAGAATCACCTGGAGGTAGGGGCAGTGAGTGACACATTGTTGTTGTAGGTAATGGGTATAGCTCTGAGGAATAAGTCCAACTTCATTGGGATGGGGATGCACAGACACTAGAGATCCCATTCTTAGAGTGCTGATGCACTAAGTGCTATTTTATATATTACATAGGCATATGTTGATAATTGGAGAGCATTTTTTTTTCAAATTGCACAACTGAATAGATTAAGAAGACTGGGACTCAGAGAATTAGGTCAGTTGCCAAAACTGGGGTAGGATGTGTGAATGTGGCTGATGTTACAGGGTAATTTGGTCAGGGACCCCAGAATGCCAGAATCTGCCTTAGCCCAGCCAATTCTCTTCTCTGGGAGGGTTCCAAGCAATACTGAGTTATGAGAAACAGTGGCACATAAAAAATAAGAGTAGCACTGTATCATTAGCTGACCTTGTATTTAAAACACCAGTGTACAGTAATTAGGGGAAAAAATTGGCACAAGAATCATAAAGTGGATACTAAAGTGGATGGATTGTCTTCTTAGACCCATGCCTAATCTTAGAATCTTATCACTAGAGATGAGAGCACCCCCTCAGTAGAATGTAAGCTTCATAAAGACTGGGATCCTATCTTATTTATAGCCATATTCCCAGAAATAGAACCTGGCATCTATTAAGTGCTCAATATTTGTTGCATCCATCCATCCACTCATTCAATAACTCCTAAAAAATATCTTTGCTGGGCACTGGGATAGAGGATAGAGCAGGGAGGAGACATGTGGGAGAGCTCAGATTGGGAAGCCCAGGAGGAGGTTATACTTTGAAGGTAACTGGGTCAGGCAATTTGGCATGCAGGAAGTATATTATTAATTAATTAATTCAACATAAATTAGTGAATACCTACTATGTACCAGGCACTGTTCTAGGCCCTAGGGTAGAGCGGTGAACAAGATCAAGTGCTTTCATTAATGGAATCTACACTCTAGGAGGTAGCCCAGGAGGAGGAGTTAATTAACTCCAGGAGGAATTAATTCTGAATTAACGGTCACCATCAGAAACAGACTTTCCCTACTGTATAATGAGCTCTTGGGAGAGAAAGGACAGCTCACTATGAGAGGGCACATGAGGGTTCCCAAATCCAGGACAAGGGAGGGTGAGGAGCCTTCCTCCCAGAGACAGTGGTGCCAGCAGAGATTTTTTTTTTGGTTTAGAATAGGGGTTATTACATTTGTAAACTGTAAAAATACACTCTGTTGGTGCACTCATAGGCAGTATCAAGGTAGCTTGAATGCAGAACTGTATTTTTAGAATAATAGTCTATAGTTAGTTGGCAAATTTAAATGGTGATAAAGCCTCATTAATATGTATGACCTACAGTTTTCCTAAATTTGCTAGAATGAAAAGCTGGCATATATGATAATTTTTAAAACCCTACATTCATACCATTCATTTGTGTAATCTGACATATAATACCTGATTATCATAATTTTACCTAAATAATGAGTAAACTAAGGGGAAAAATTAAAACCTTTCACATTAGACACAATTGTAATTATTTTACAGTTATATTCACAGTGAAATTCTTAATTAAGTCTGCATGCCTCTTTTACAGAAGTACATTTTATATAGTTAATTTTTTAATGTCTGCATTAATGGGAGGAAAGAGAAGCACAGATATTTCCCCAAAACCAAAGCTTAAAATCCATCTCTACTGGGCTGTGTGATAAAGTCTACCCTGTGCAATGCCTGATATTTGCTTTCCTAATGATGCTCTTTGTAGGATAATATTAACATGTGTTTGCATTTCCTGAAAAAAAAATGTTGTAAATCAGGGAAGAGAATATGGCAGGAGCTGAGGGATGTGGAGGTCTGTTTGAGACTGACATTTCCCAATGACGATAGGTATGCAGATAGCTGACTAGCTCATATGTCATAAGTTGAAAGAGAAGAAGATATTTCTTCCCTCCCTGCATTTCTTCCTTCCTTCCTTCCTTCCTTCCTTCCTTCCTTCCTTCCTTCCTTCCTTCCTTCCTTCCTTCTTTCCTTCCTTCCTTCCTTCCCTCCCTTCCTCTCTCCTTCCTTCCTTCCTTCCCTAATCTCAATTCATTTATTATATTTCCAGAAATGTTCAGTGTCAACAAAAACACAGAAATCCATTCAAGTTCAGGCAAAACCTTAACAATAAACTTGGAGAAGCAACTTATCAATATGGTTATCTCCATGGGAACTAAATACTTCAGCCCATTTCTAGCCTAACCCTTCAAGGCACATGGTCAAAAACTTGAGAAGGATATGCTGTGCATATGTTGTGCATATGTTGGTGCTCCTGCTTCTGCATATGTGGATGCCCAACACAATATTTTTGAAAAATTAAAAAGAATTCAACAAGCATATTTAGTCATAGGAGGGCATTTTGCAGTGTTTTGTTGCTGTTGTCATAATAAAGATTACAAATGATCTCCCTGCTATTCAGGATACATCATCTAGGATCAGATATCAAGCCAAAGATGGCAGAAATGCATTCAGAGCCCCGCTTTATGAATTTACTTTGTTTATTGCATTTCTTTTCTTGGAAATGTAATTGCTTTGGCATTACTGGGATCAGGGGGGAAAGCATGTCATCAAGAGAGTAAGCTATAGAGTGGGGAAATGTGATAAAAGTCAATTTAAGTTTGACAGAAATCTTGGGGTTTTTTTCATCCATAACTTCTAGGTGACTACTTCAACCTTTGCAAAGCCAGAGGAAATATTTTTATCCATTTTTGTTGTTGTTCAACACACATTAAAAAAGGGCAGATCTGATGTATTACCAGAAGCTTGATAATAGTTTGGAATAATAGTTCATCTTCAGAAAATATCAAATAATCCAATTATCACACAAATGTAATTGCTTTGATTTTTGGTTGTGAAAAAAACTGAAAGAGAAGAAGCACAACAATGATACAATCTGTTAAATACTAAATGGACATCAGATTAAGCCAAACTTCTTGTTCCTTTCAACACAAGCAATCTTAAATCCCCTTTTAACTCATATAAAATTCAGCATATTATTTTCAGTAATTGTACAGTATATCATGCACAGAAATAAAAAATGCAAATCATTTTCTCTTGGACATGTAGTCTAAACTTTTGAGATGAAGACCATGTACGTATGCACGCACGTGCATGCACACACACACACACTACACACACACAGGCACTCTCATTTCTTGTTCTTTGGGTACCAGTGTACGCACAATGATATAGACTTAGTTGGGTTCCAAGCTATGTTTCTTGGGTTGCAAGTAACCAAAATGGACTTTGGCTAATTTAACCAAGCAGAAATTTGTTGGAAGGAATGGCATTACTTACAGAATCAGTGTCAGGCTAAAGAAGCAGGCTTGGAAATGGGCATGAACCCAGGCATTCTAGTTGGCAAGAATTATTTTGTAGCATCCGAGTGCTAAGGTTCAATGAATGAGCCCCAAACATTTTCATTTTGTTCTTTTTTTGGTTGAAATTGAGATTCCTGGAAGTGCACAAGCATACAATTGATTCATTTGCTCACATGCTCACTGATGGAAGGAGAGAGGGGGCACTTCTTTTAACTGTTTCAAGAGACTATATCCAATGGGAGAAGGAAGGGCCTCTGAAGGGATAGATTCTGGGCGGCCAAAAACAGTGAGCAAACAGTCTAGGGTGTGAGGGTAAGTAGGTATTACTCCTTGGGGAGGTATTTCTAGCCCTGAGTGGTGAGCTGACGGTCTCTTCTTTACCATTTCCAAATCATAGCACAGATTGATGTGATGTAATGAGCTCCTGGTTTGGAGTCTGAAGACCGGGGTCTCATACTGCTTAGGTTTTGTGACTTTTTGCTACTCTCTTGTCTTTGTGACCTAGCATCCCTGCCTTGCCTATCTCACAGAGTTATTATGGACACTAAGAGCCATATGCATTAAGGTATGTGAAAGCAATTTCTAAAGCTGGGAATGGGTTTCCAAATGATCCTATGAGTTTGAGAATCCTCTGTGTGTGACTTTAAGAGCCCAAAAAGAGACACAAAGAGCTAACAGCATATTTGAGATCCAGCACATACTATAGATACTAAGATCAAGGTCAGTTCATGAATGTGTGTCCCTGACAGATTAGATGGCTGAAATGACTGTCATGAAATTTAATACCAGATACCAGACTTAACCCATACCTTATAAAGTAAAGTCTTCAATTTCCTCTTTTTAAGGACAATCTGTTCCATGCTCTGGTTCCCAGTAGTCCTTAAGCTTCAGGCATCTGTCTGGATTTAGGGTTCTTAAATTATAAAAGAAAAACATAGAGGGGTCATTTTTGAGGAATATATTCTGGACTTCTTGCATAATTCAAAATTCACCTACTTCAAGACTAATACCAACAAAAGATAGGAGGGAGTTTTGTTTATCAGCTAAAATGAGTGTCCCTATGTAGCCCTAGCAAAAACTCAGTTTACAGCTCACTAGCCTCCTTCATCTTTGAGATTAAATTATGTGATTGTCTATAAACTTTTAATTTGGGCGGTTGGAGTTATAGTATTACAAATTTTCACAGAAAAAGAGGCTCAACATATTTTATGCCTTATTTTGACTTCCTGTAATTCAACTCTGCAGGCAATGTGGTACTCTGTAATTTGGCATAGTGCTCTAATGACCTCACCTTCTAAAATACCCCAACTTTCAGGAGCAGCATTTGGTTTAAATCAGTAACACATCCACTGTCCAATGTATCCTATTTAGAAAATGCATAAGGAGGAGTCCAGTAAAGCTAGGATATTTTAGTGTACATTTCATCTCGACCCACCCATGGAAAATTCTGATTTTCATAAACCTGAGCACTCATGTCTGATGACTATGTCTTGCTTTCACATGGGTTGACTCTTGTGAGTTGAATGAAGAGTTTTGTTTGCATGCTTGGACAAATTCTCAGTTATGGAATGAATTTCTCTGCTTTTGGTAAAGGGGCAGACATCACCCAGTCAAGAGAGAGGTTTACTTGGTTAATGTGAAGGAAGGCTTCATACTAAGGTAAGCATTGCTGAAGGGATGATGTAGAAAACTCTGGAGCCACTTATAAGAATTTGGGCCACCCACATCCAACCTTTGAATTCCTCATGCCTACACTTGCCGTTTAACAGATGAGGCAACTGAGTGAGGCCCTAGGAAGTTCGCTCACCAATCCAGAGTCACATAGCTGAAGTGGTGAGGACTGGCCAGCTGCAGAGCTGACTTCTCCCCCACACACAACCCTTTTAAGGCAAGACTTTTAAGCTATTTTGTAAAAGAGCTGTTTAAAGCTCTCTTCTTCTCTCTCTCCCTATTACAACTTTAAATGTTACTTTCTGAAAATAATTCCCAGTGCTATAGCCACAGAACTCATTTTTTTCAAGGAATGATTAGATATTTTGCCAAACAAACAAACAAACAAACCAGTAGGTCTTTGAATGAGGTATAGGAAAATGCATTCTAAGAAAAGGTGACTATACAAAAGAAACTAAAATTAAAAAAGAAAGGACAACAGCTGAATTCTTGGATGAACATATAGCTTTCAAGTAGAATACTCTCTAGTGTGGAATTACGTGAGCATGGCATGGATATTATGGAATAATTTTCTAGATTCCCTTCTGTGTATCTTTGGTTCTAGTTGGAATGTCTCCTCCAGGTTTGTAACCTCTCTTCTTTGTGTGCATGTGTAGATTTCAGTGTGGCCTCACCAACTTTGCACTGGGAAATTTATAAATGACGCTATTGCTTCTTCTTCTTGATCATTCATAATAGTGCATACCTAGGTCTTATCACTTCCTAAAATAAAAATAATCTCTTACAATGGCCTGGAGGCTCATAGTCTACAAAGTATTTTCTATCTGATTTCACTCCATCCTCACAGTGGCCCTCTGGCTTGGAAAATGAATATCATCGCATTTTTATGGATACATAGCTTGAACTGCAAGATATTTTGCAGCTTGCTATGGGCAGGAGAGCTGGAATCCATATCCCATGTCACTTGATTCTCCACTCTCTGTTCTTTGCTTTGGCCACATAACTTCTCTGTAGAGGCATTCTTCAGATGCTGTCCACTTCTCCTCACGTCTGTGTCAGGGGTCCTGGTCCACAGTAGCATCCTAGCAATTGCCATCACAGGCAGTGCCTGCTCTTCCCCTAATGGCATATGTATTTATGTCTCAGGTTTGTTCTCCAACCCAAGCCAAGTGTCCACACGGCGATTCCCTTCAATCTAGACCTCAGGCATGGTCAGTAGGATGGGTACTGCCTTGCCACTGTGCCTCTGACCCCTTTCAGCTTGTTAACTTGCTGCTCTAGCAGAGTTGGTTTGTACCCACATCCTCACCAGCACTAACTGCCAGCCACACATGCAGGCACTGCTGTGATTAGGTATTGATTTCGTGTAACATGTGTATACAGAGGAAGTTCATCTCATTTGTGGGCTGCTGTTATCTGTCGGTAGAACAAAATGTGTGATTATCAGTGGCTATCCTATGGCTATGTATGGCGGACTGTAACCTCTCATCCATCCAACTGTAGTGGTGTTACGGTGCGCCATCCAAGAGTGGACCATTTGTCTTAACATGGCCTGTACTGCTGTTTGTCCCTAGAAATAGCTGCACAGATTCTTCATTGCAACCCCTTCTTAGTTCCAATTTGGCCTTGCCAGATGGAAACTCGTGAAGTCCATTTGCTATAATGTAATATGGCTGAGACTTCAAATAAATGGAGCACCAGGTATTATTTGTTTTCTGCTTTCTTTGCAGCGGTCACACCTCCTGGCATTCTTCTGGTAACTTGCTATTCACAGGAGAGCAAGACAAGAAGTTTGGGATGGAAATGAAGTTCACATCATTAACACTGTCAGGAAATGCTGGTAGGTTCTTGAGTCCCCCATCACCTTTATGTGGCATTCACAAGCCCCTGGGCTGAGTTGAGATTGGTCTGCTTTGTAGATTTGATGAGGTAGGTATATTGGGGGGAGAACCCCTCATTCCCACTACAGGAATGGGAGCCTGAGGAACTGGGACCCGAGTCTCTCTTAATTGTGTGATTTCTCTTTCCACTTGACAGCTTCATCTCTACCGAGCCACTGGCTGTCTTGATTAGGAACTTTCTCCTACTAGTGGAATGGAAGTTTCTAAATAAAGACATGAGCTGTTTGTGTAGGTGTCTTTGCTTGTTTGGAGTTTTCCATCATGGGGTGGGAGGTTGGAGGGAATAACCTACGTAGGTGGTGCCTTGCCTTCCCAGCTTGCTCAAAATATTGGCCTGGGGTATCAGGAGATGAACTGGTTAAAAAGTCTTGTTTCTCGAGCTGGTATTCTCTCCTTTAACAAAGCAGTTTTATCTCTCACCTACTGCTACCTAAAGTTACTTCCATTAGGTGTTTCTTTCCCGCTACCATGTAAAGGGATTAAAAATAACACTGTAGGTAGACTGGTGGTAGAGAGGAAGGTTTCCAATCTTGTGCACCATTGTGGGTTATATCTTTGAAGCTCACACTGAACTCAAGCTCCATTGTAAGTGTCAATTTATTACAGCCTATTCGCCTGGGTGAGTTAAGAGTCCTGAGCTAGGGAATGGCAAGTAATCATCAGTCACACTGTGGAGGTGTCAATTGCATCTTAAACATGTCACTCAGGAATCTGGTGAATGAGCCAGAAACAAAAGTGTAAAATAAAATAATCTTCCTTCAATGTCTTCCTCTGATACATTTCAGCAGGGGTCTCTTCAGGACCATGTCAACAATAATAGTGCACAAAGCTGAATGCTTCTTTTGGCATGTTCAGGTAGGGGATAGAGGGTGTATGGGGAAGATTTAGACTTTGGGGTCACATGGCTCTGGGTTCTGATTTCCCAGCTCTTGGATACTGAACAAATAAATTACTCATCTCCTCAGAGCTTCCGTCTTCTTGTCTATATACTGTGAGCTTTACGGGGATCTTGCAGGTCATGAAGCCTGAGTAGGCAGCACTCATGATGTCATCTAGCACAGAGTGGACACTCCCTGAGGTGTCCTGCCACCACACTGCCAAGACACCAAGCCAATTACAGCTCTGATGATGTAGCTCTTTTCCAAAGTTAAATTGTGTTTCTTTCCTCTTAGTGACATATAGGTCCATCACAAAAAAGCCATGGGATACTTTGATCTGTAAGATGTGTAGAGTTTCTTAAAACCCAATATAGAGTGAGGCTCCATGAAAGGCCTAGTCTGGAACATTGCCATCAGCAGCAGATTTTGCTGAATAGTGCTATATGTGCTTAATAATAGGGTTTTCTTTTTGTAAACCATTTTTTTTTTGGTGGAACTATTTTCTATGATGCTGAGGTTACAGAAAATATAATTTTTTCTGTCACTGTTGGTGTTCTTCAGGCCACCGCTATTAAATGGATGTGCCTTTGGAAACTGGGGTGGTTATCTACATCAGAAAAATACCTTATCCTGGGCCGCATTGGGTGACTTGGACAAAACAATGCAATTTCGATGGGGAAAATGGTATGTATTACATTTTATACAAGCTGGCTTCCAATAATAACCATCTGACACTTGTGATCCTATGTTTTCAATTTTCCTTTTAAAGAATGCAACAAACAATGCTGCCAAAGCATATTTTTCTGTCAAGTGTTCGCTGACTTGTGAGTTGCTGGGCAGATTTTCTGTCTTCCGTGTTAGAAGTCACAAACATCCACCACTCACTTTTCTCTTAGAGTAACCTCTCATGCAACAGTGTCATGACATATGTTACAGTCCAGGTTTGTATTCGAAAACGAAGTCCCTATGTATGAGTCCAGAGAAATAGGGGCATGATTTTAACCTTGGTTCTGGGTTTTTGTTTTGGTTTGGTCTTTTTGACTTGGGTATGAGTTCAGTGTCTGCTAATTAAAAGAATAAAAATAGGAGGGGGGAAAGATGGCGGAGGAGTAGGGGA
>NC_138369.1:22870356-22885685 GCF_054177405.1 Leptonychotes weddellii
AATGTCCGCAATAGCCAAACTGTGGAAAGAGCCGAGATGCCCTTCAACAGATGAATGGATAAAGAAGATGTGGTCCATATATACAATGGAATATTAGCCATCAGAAAAGATGAACACCCAACTTTTACATCAACATGGATGGGACTGGAGGAGATTATGCTAAGTGAAATAAGTCAAGCAGAGAAAGTCAATTATCATATGGTTTCACTTATTTGTGGAACATAAGGAATAGCATGGAAGACATTAGGAGAAGGAAGGGAAAAATGGGGGGGATTGGAGGGAGAGATGAACAATGAGAGACTATGGACTCTGAGAAACAAACAGGGTTTTAAAGGGGAGGGGGGAAGGGGGATTGGTTAGCCTGATGATGGGTATTAAGGAGGGCACGTACTGCATGGAGCACTGGGTGTTATACGAAAACAACGGATCGTGGATCACCACATCAAAAACCAATGATGTATTGTAGAGTGACTAACATAACATAATACAATTAAAAAAAAGAATAAAAATAGAAGCCTATTGCTAACACCAAAATACATTTCTTGAGTGCCTATCTTATACATATCCCTTTGCTAGGCTTTATTCTGAGACAACTTACATAACATATCCTATTTAAAAGACTGTTTATTAGAGTAACACTTTGGGAATCCTTGGTGGGAGGTAGGTGTGATATTCAGTGTAGCTTCCCCAACTGCCATGTAGGGCACCAGCCGGAGCGTGCCTGTGTGGGAAGAGGATTCATTTAAAAATTCATTTCGAGGAAATTCCCTGTATCTTTGTACAAGAAGTCCAGATAACTTGAGCATTATTTGGCTCCATAAAAATACTGAACTGATCTCAATTCCTACCTCCTTTCTTTTTTTCTTCTTTTGAATTGAAAGAGCAGTTTAACTTTAGCATAGTTGCTGTGTTAGTTATCTGTTGCTGCATAGCAAGTTGTCCCCCAAATAGTGGCTTAAAACAACCAACATTTATTATCTTCCAGTTTCTGAGGGTTAGGATTTCATGAGTAGCTTGGCTAGGTCATTCTGGCTCAGAGTTTCTCACGAGGTGGTGGTTAAGGCAGTAGGGCTGCAGTGATCTGAAGGCTTGACCAGGACTGGAAGATCCACTTTCAAGATGGCACAGTCACTTCTTGGCTGGAGGCCAAGGTTTTCTGTATGAGCCTCTCCACATGGCAGCTGGCTTCCCCCAGAGCAAGTGATCCGGGAGAGAGTGAGAGGGAGGAGAAAGAGAGAGAATAAACAGGAAACCACAGTGGCTTTTATAACTATCTCCAAAGTCACACAACTGTCACTTTCTCTTTATTTGTTGGAAGTGAGTCACTAAGTCCAGCCCACATTCAAAGGAAGGAGAATTAGACTCCTCCTCTTAAAGGGAGCAGTATCAAAGAATTTGGGAACACACATTGAAACTGCCACAATTGTACTTGTCATTTAAAATTTCCAAAGAGTTCCCAAAAATTGTTTCTTTAGACGAGTTCTCAAGAGTTTCTCTCCTAGCACTAAGGCCCAGGGTCTTTTGCTCTAAAAGAACTATAGTGTATTATTAGCCTTTGGTATAAATCTCTGCTTCCAATTGCTATCCTATTGCATTCTGTGCAGAATCTGTTTCAGCCAGTGGAGAAATGATAATAAGCTGAGACATTTTGCTGTTCTCAAACAGAGCATTTCCCTGTGGTTTTAAGGCTTCCCTTCATCATGTTTTCATTATCATGAGGATGGTATCACTGAAGAGCAAGTATGAGTGGATGGGCATTTATTTTGTGAGCATTGAGGAGGGAGGGGAGCATCTCTCTAAATTTGTGGTTCTTCTTGGTAAGACAAATTTAAACAAATCACATATTCATAAATAAAGTACAGAAAAGAGCATCAGAATATACTGGAGTAGAAGTTAGGATAGTAATAAGGCTGTTTGTTTATAGTAACCTCTTAAGAAACATTAAGTGTTGCTAAGATATTAACTTAGGGGTCTGCTAGTGATAAAGGGAATGGTCTGGAGGGTTTTTTTTTTTTTTTAATCTTCTAAATTAACATACAGTAAATTATCACTTTTGGTACATAGATCTATGAATTATAACATATGTATAGATTTTTGTAACTACCACCACAATCAAAATACCAGACAATTCCATCACCCCCAAATCTCCCTCTTGCTACCCTTCATAGTGGTATCTCACCCATCCCCAACTCATTTCAACCTCTGATTTTTTTCTCTGTCGCTATAGTTTTGTGTTTTTGAGAGTGCCACATAAATGGGTTTATACAGTGTGTAATACTTTGAAACTAAGTGTTTTCATTTATTACAATGCTTTTGAGATTCATTCAAGATGCTGTGAGTATCAGTAGTTCATTTCTTTTATTGCTAAGTAGTATTTCATTATGTGGATGTACCACAGTTTGTTTATACATTTGCCTGCTGAAGATTTGAGTTGTTTCCAGCTTTTGGCAATTATAAATAGAGCCAATGCACACATTTATGTACAAGTGTTTGAATGAACATATATTTTCATTTCTCTACGTTAAATATGTAGGAGTGGGATTAGTTGGTCACATGGTAATTGAATATATAATTTTATAAGAAACTGTCAAACTGTTTTCTAGAGTGGCTGTGCCATCTTTCATTCCCACCAGCAATGTATTAGAGTTCTAGTTGTTTTACATGATTGCCAGTACTTAAAATTATCGGATTTTTATAGTATCTCATTTTGGTTTAAATTTGCATTTACCTAATGGATAATGATATTGAACATCATTTCATATGTTTGTCTTTGGTATATCCTCTTTGATGAAGTGTCTGTTTAAGTCTTGTGTTTATTTTTAAACGGGTTATTTTCTTACTGTTGAATTTTGTGAGTTATTTTTATATTGTGCTTTTGTTGTCATGCCTACAAACTCTGTGTAAATCCAGCTCAGATATATTTTCTCCTCTGCTTTTAAAAAATGTTTTGTACTTTACATTTAGATCTAAGATCTATTTTACTGAAGTTTTGCGTTATGTGTGAGGTTTAGATTGGGATCTATCTATCTATCTATCATCTATCCATCTGGTATATGAATGTCCAATTGTTCCAACACTGTTTGTTGAAAAGACTACCCTTTTCCCATTGAATTGCCTGTACAGCTTTGTCAAAGTCAACTGGCCATATTTATGTTGGTCTATTTTAGGAAACTCCATTGAGATTTTTCTGGTTCTTCATATGCCCAGTAATACTGTATTGTATACTGGACATTTTGAATCTAATGTTATGAGACTCTGGGTCTTATTTAAATCCTATCAAAAATGTTAAGAAGTTTTGTTCTAGTAGGTATTTAAACTGTTTAGTTTCAGATCACTTGTTCCAACCAGCCTTCTGGAGATTGAGGTTTCAATGCCAAGTCCATTTTCAAAGACTTTATATTGCTGTTTAGATCACAGAATAGCAGCTCCAGCAGCCCAGCTGGGACCTAGATGGTTGACTAAGGTATGTGGTTTAGGGTCAGATCTATGCATGAGCTACTTGGGGTAAGTCCCGAATTCATAAATAACTTCATAAATTCATTTTTCCAACCTCCCTTTCTCTACAGTCTCCTAATATTTTTATTCTCCATGGCTCTTCTTTTCCATCTTCCACTCAGAAAACTGGGGCTTTACTTATCCCACTCTGCTGCATATTTTCTGTGGATGATCTTTGTCCAGGGCCATGTAGCAGAGAGGGGGAAAAGTCATAGACAGACAGACAGACAGACACACACACACACACACACACACACCAGTAACCAATTTTGCCCCATATGATTGTAGAGAACACAGATCTTTTGGTGAGACAAGAAACATCCCCTTCCTCAGAGTTTTAGGTGCCTGGATATCACCACAGCCTGTATGCAAGAGGATGGGAGAAAAGAGAGTGGAAGGAAAAAAAAAAAAAGAAGAAAACTGGAGATTCCACCCCCCTTCTCTTATCCTTTAGGGATCCCTTTTCCACTCCTCATGCCTGAGCTAGAGAGCTTCTCCTGGAGCTCTGTCCGTGCCTTCTACCCATTTCTGAATTTCAGGTTTCCTTCAGTTTGGGCAGGGGATACTGGGGAGAAATGGTAAACTCATTCACATTCTCTAAGAATGGGTGAGAGAAAAAGGTCCTCCAATTTCAAGGAGAGGGGAAACAGACTCTTACCTGATGCCTTGGCTCTGGGATCTAAATATTGTTATGGGTCTTTGGAAAAAACGATTTGCTGCAATCAATTAATTGATCAAGAGTTTCAAAATGGTTATATTTAAATATTTTATAGTATGTAGTTTCTGGAATGGTTCTATTAAACCAAACTTCCTCTCATCTGTGGTTTATCAGTGGTACAGCTCATATAGGAAAGGGAAGATAAATATTTGATTCCTTCCCTTTATTTGCCAGTTTTCAAAATAATGAATTAGCTCACCAGTATCCTCCAATGATGACCTATTAAAGTTTTTCTTTCTTTTAAAGAATCATTAGCTCTCATGGATTTAAACATATTTGATCTGTTTAGATCCACTGCAATTATTAACCTCATTGATGTTCAGATTCAATATAGAACTTTTTATTATCATTTGATCACCTTGGGTAAGTCATGACGTAGGCCAAGTCACTTGCCCAGATCACAGTGGGAACAGGTGATAGTTTATAAGTAAGACTCTCAGATGACTAATCTCCATAAGGATATATTACAATGACTGGCCAGAAAGTGTTCAGGAATGAAGGACAATGTTATCCACCCATTTATTTTATAATTATTCACTCATTGAATAATTATTCAATGGAAACATTAATTAAACAAACATTTATTGAATACCTACTGTATATCAGCTGCTATGTTAGGCACAGAGATCTCAATAAGCCAATAGGAATAGACACACTTCCTGCCCTCAGAGAGATCATATCTAGTCAAAGAAATAGAGACATTAATTAAATCATTGCACAAATATATGTTAAATTGTAATGTGACAGGAACTAAGAAAAATTACTATGAGGAAGGGTGTGGGAGTGATCAGGAGAGTTAGTCCTTTCTGGAAGGCCAGGGAAGGCTTCCCTTAGAGAAGATGACTTACCTGACATCTGAAGGAGGAGAAGAGGCTGACCAAGCAAAAGAGGGATGGGGTGAGAGTAAATTCAATCCAGAGTACTTATGTAGTTTAATTCCCCCTGCTGTCCCTATTTTTTTTTCCTGTTTTTTTTTTTTTATTATAATCTGGTCCCATGCCATCTGTAATCCTCCTAAGATTAGACTAAAAAAAATCTTCTGAAGGCTTCCACTGCTATTTAAAAAAAATAATTTTTTCCTTTAGCTTTCATTAACCTTCCCCCAAAATAACACTAACCTCTTCTGGTAACTAGGTCAAACATACAAAATAGGCTGTTTGGACAAATAAACAGATTTTCTATTCACCCCCTATGAAAGAAAAACACATCCAGAGAGTCTTATAAAGCCTCCTATCCTTTCCATGATTTTTCTTTGGGATGCTGTTGGATTTTTTTTTTTTTAAAGAAGCGTTCAGGAGCACTTAATTATCTACAGAACAAGTTGGATCATGTCTCCAAGCTCAGTTTGGATTCTAGCTGAGCCCGCTAAGCAATAGGTCTCCTGGGGCTTGCTTCAGTGGCTTGTATTTGCATTGGTTACTCCTGGTAACCAGGCTGCGAGGTAAAGGAAAAGAAAGCTTGAATGGTGGCTAAATAAAGAAATACCCAGATACCTGGCCATTTACCCTGGGGACCATCCCCTTAGAGGTGGATCTGGCCTTTTCAGAAGGGGAGAGCCTTGACAGAGAGAGCGGGAGAGAGAAGGAGAATGCACAAACACAGTGGCCTTCTGCCTTAAATTAGGAGGTTTGGTTCTGACAGGTGCTCCAGGAACCCCTCTGTTACTCACAACAATGAGATGTATTCTGAGAGTGCTGTGAAGCCAGCACTGCAATTTTTTCATATTGTTCCTTCTTCCTTAGGCTCGTCTTTGGCAGCTGCATGCAGGTGCCTGGGGTCCCACCTTGGACAGATAAGAATGTGCTCTTAGTCCAAGTGGCAAGTAGCCTTCCTGTGGATGCTCATGGCTTATAGCAGGAGAAGAGTCATAATAGGAGAAGAGCCTTCCCTCTGGCTCAAGGACCCTCCTCTCCTGATCAGGCACTGTTCGTGCCACAGTAGCAACTGCCAGAAAAGCCAAGCTTCATTTGCTGCCCAAGGCTATTTATGTCACAGCTGATGACCTGCAAATGTCCATAGATTCTTGGCCAGAAAGATCTGGCCAGAGTTACAATTTCAAGGAATGAACATTTCATTGGTGGTTCTTTTTCCAAACTCAAGCCAGCTAAAACTGAAAAGGGTTTTATTGCTCTTACAACTGAATATTCTCTGGGTAGATATGGCTTCAGGCATAACATGATTCAAGTGATGTCAGGAGCCCTTGATATCTTTCCTAAGCTATAAAAGAAAATCAGGGTGCTGTTACTAAAGGAAAAAATGGTGTTGGGTTGCCACAAAATAATAAATGTCCATTTCAGTTAGTTTAATATACATAGTGTGCCTGGATAGGATTATTTTTTCTTCTCTCTCCTTCTCTGGAGCCTGGTACTTCTCATGGATAAAGAAATGGAGGGGAATGTTTGTAATGCAACTCCAAGAAAGGATGGAGATAATGAGGTATACAAGCTAGTCTACCAGGAAGTTACCCTTTGCAAGGCAAGATGTCAAATTGTTTCTTTAAAATAATCCACCCAGAGCCCAGCCAGTATAGTGTTGTCTTCTCTACCCACTATCCCTACTTTCATCCTCATCATTGGAAGCTCCCTGCTTCCTGGGAGCAGAACTGGTAGGAAAGATAATGACTGCCAACTCACAAAGAGGAGGTGGTGTCATAGTGGAGGGGTGAAGTAGATGAAAGGAAAGAGGGAGGTTATGAAGTGGGAAATGAATGTGAAGGAGAGGGTCTGCTGCTAATGTGCTGGTTTTGTGGGGAGGCTCTGTGAATCACTAGTGAGGCTGAGCCATCTACAAAATGCATGGGGGTCATGTTACAGAGGCGGGATGCTGCTACCAAAAACTTAGCATCCTTTGGACTCAGTAAAGGTTGAAGTAAAGAATTTATGAAACACTCTTAGGGATTCTGGTGTGTGTGTGTATGTGTGTGTGTGTGTGTGTGTGTGTGTTCACCTGGTTTAAGGAGAGAAGCAGCAACAAGTGCCTGGATCTCCCCTCATGGAAGTTGGGAGGTAAGCAGCGCCCACAGGATGGACCAACCAGCTGATCAGTTTCTCTTTTCTTTGTAAATGATTTCTTTGTAAATGATTTTCTTTGTAAATGATCAGAATTTCATACACAATCCCTCAGTGGCAATCTTGTGAAGGGTTAACATCTCTATAGAAAGTCAATGCACCTGAGTGGTTACACTCATAGTCTTGGGGTCAGACAGAGCTTAGCTTGAGTCCCTTCACCATACACTACTCATGTGACCTTGTACTACTGGTGTGACCTCCAGCATGTTATTTCTCCTCACACATCGTAAGCTCTCAATAATGGGGTGGACAGTGATGATACAGGTTCCTGTTATCCTTGCTGAGTTTACTTGTGTGGGATTTTGGAACTTGAGTCTGAGAGTCAGATTGGAAAAACAAAAAGCTTACTGAAATGGAGACTTAAATATCCGGGATGAGAGCCCTAGCTTTGCTATTGCCTGAGTAGACCCACAACAGCCACTGCACTGGGCTGTGCTTTGCTCTCTGTATCTGCACGGTGTGTCTTTGTTGGGGGGGGCGTGTAGGAGCGATCAAAGCAAGTGATGCTCCCCCTATCTCACAGGCTTGTGTTAGAACCTGGGTGGGCTCTACTTTGTAAATTCTTGCTGGGAATAATGGGAGGGGATGGGGGGCAGAGGATAGGGTCTGGAGAGGGAAAGGGGAGAGAGGAGATGTTTCCAATCACCAGGCGTTGAGAGTAACATGGCCTCCCTTTTCCCTTGGCAGTTCAGGGCAAGAGGTGAGGCAGCACTTACTGGGCTGCAGTGGACATCGGAGTCTCCATGTGTGGGACATCTCTCCCAGCCTCTTCTATTCTTCTTCAGGAACTGAGACCTGCCACACCAGTGACCTTCTCTCCTAAGCCCAACTCAGAGCTTTGTGCAAGCCAATGTATTTAAATTCATCTGTTCTGATTCAGAGCAGTGAAAAATCACCTTATGTGCCATGAGCTTAGAGGGAAGAAAAACTTTGTATATTGTTCTTTTCGATCTATGGAGTCATGGGACAGCTTCTATAATTCTAGAAATTATGATAAGTCATCCATAAAGATGAGGCAGAATCCTCTTGAAGCAGTTACCATAGCTTAAAGCAACATTATTTACTATCCATTCATGGACGCGCGGCAGCATTTAAGGACTTTACTTAATTCCTTCATCACATTAGCAAATGAGCAGTCTGCAGGCCGGGCCTGGAACCTCCTCTGTCTCCCTGAGACTGAGGCTCAGGTATGTGTGGCTGTTTGGGCTTGCTTTGTCCACAGTTACTTTATGCACTTATAAAGAGTGATGGAGTCTGTTTAATCTACATTAAAGCTCCTTCAGCTTAAAGCCGGATTCTTACAAAAATGTTCTGATTTAATTAAATTCCTTCCTTTCAAATTAATTCATTTTAAAGAACATTTGCTGAGCAACTAGTTGGTGCCATGTTTAAAAATCAACTGGACCCAGATTCTCCTGCAAAGACAAGTGGATATCAGCATTTGCTACTCAACCCTCTGTAAACTGGGATGAAGGCAGGACTGGAATTCACAAACAGTTCAGCTCTTTCACAAATAGTCCAGACTTGGCCAGTTCTTTTCCATTTTTTTCATTCTCATCTCCTTCCTTTACCTACTAACTCACACACTCATTTATTCAGCAAATACTAAAGACCTAATTGTACACCTAGCAGAGAGGCAGTGTGGGGAGGAGAGCTAATTGTTCTCATTCGTTTGCATAGCTTATTGGAAAGTATCAAGAAGGCCAGCTCAAGAGCCAGATGGTGGGATTGTGAACAAAGGCAAGCTGACAACTTTCCTAAGCTCCAGTTCCTCATCTTCATGTGGAAATAATAGTAATACGTACCTCACATGGTTGTGAGGACTAAAGAAGCTAATGTATATAAGAGATTCAGCGTATTTTCTAGCACACAGTGGGGGCTCAAGAGTTACTCTTCGTCATCATCATTGCCTATTTTAGAATAAAAATTCCTAGAGGTCAGTGACATTTGCATTTTATGGATAATGAACAGCTTCCAACACCTGTTAACAAGCAATATGTATCAGTAATTAATAAATACTAATAAATAAAATACTAATAAAGATACTAAAACTTAAATGTTTTAAATCTTTCCCCCATGCCTCTGCCTATAAGGAAGACAGTGTGTGTAGAACATATATTTATAACCACATAACCGTATGTGGTCAGCTTCATCAATATCATTCTTGGGGCACCTGGGTGGCTCAGTTGGTTAAGTGGCTGACTCTTGATTTTGGCTCAGGTCATTATCTCAGGGCCATGAGATGGAGCCCCGCATTGGGCTCTGCACCTGGCGTGGAGCCTGCTTGAAATTCTCTCTCTCCCTCTCCCTCTGCCCTTCCTTGCCCTGCCCATTTACTCACACTCTCTCTCTCTCTTAGGGGAAAAAATATCATTCTTTGCAGCACCAAGCTGGGCCTGGTAAATGGGGGAAGGAAGGGAGAAAGGAAAGAAGAGGCTAAGAGGGGCTGCATGATAAGGAGCTGTGACGGAGCTAGGCTGGAGAGAGCCCAGGGAGGGTTCTGCATACCTGGTTTGGGAAGGAATGTGGGGGAAACCCTGACCTTGGAGAGGGAGAGGACAAAGACTTAGGGATAGTACCCTTGTCTAAGAAGGGGTGGGGAGAGAGAGAGAGGGAGAGAATTAGAGAGAGGGAGAGAATGAGAGAGGGGGAAAGGGACAGAGAATGAGAGAAAGAGAAAGAGGGAGCAAAGCCCTTCAGGGCAGCACTGGCTTCCTGGGCCTATACCCATGAGTCACACGAGACCCTGGCTCAGAAGGGTTCCATACTCTGTTCAACGTTTGGCTGTCACCCTCTGGAAATTCTTAATGGTTTTTTAACAAGGGTTTCCACATTCTCATTTTGCACTGGGCACTACAGATTATATAGCTGGTCCTGCCTTAGGGAAAGATTTGTGGAAGTTTTCCTGTGTGAAATGAATGTAATCTCTTTTCAGTGTTTTCTGGAGATGTGAACATCTTTCAGTTATTTTGGGGTGGGGGCAGTATCCAATTGTGGGTCCTTTGATCCAAACTCCAGACTGGGCTGGGCCTCAAGGTGGTTCAGCTTTGTCCAGACCCCGTAGCAGAAGAGCGACTCTTTCCTCTACCCTGTCTGTAGGAGTCCTCTGGCCCCTGCCAGCCCAATTCCTCGCCAAAATCCTTGGGCAGGTTTTTCAGGCAACCTCCACCATGTGCTCACTGCATCAGCTTTGGAGGAAACCCCCCATTCCCTTATTCTGGTGAAATGTTCCATGCTGAGAGAAAAGGCTTGAGGTTTTCCTTGGTGATAGTGGCAGTGGGGGTTAAGATAAAGAAAACAGTGTTCCGTGAAATGTTGCACAGGACGTGGAGAATTTCTCACCAAAGAAGTTCAAACTTGGGAAACCACACACTTCTGCTTCTGGGTGGATTTTGTGCAGAGCCACTTTCTCTTCCTGCTGCTTACATTCCGACAAAGGCACCGTGTAGAGAGGATGAAGTACTGTGAGTTCAGCCCATTATCAAATGTTTTCAAGGGTCATTTTGATCTTGTCAGGATCAGCAGGCTTCCTTTCAGCAGACCTAAAAAGGCTGACAGAAACAATAAATGGACAATTTTGAGACTCTTTGTCAGAGTTATACTTTGGGGGCAAACTCTGCCATAAATACTGATTTCTAGTCCCCTCTCCATTTGCCCACCATTTTCAGATATGATTGCCCCCCATCCCTGACCACCACATAGTCATCAACTTATCTAGCCAACACTGTGTCAGCAAGTGATGTGCAGTTGCTTCTCTATCTGCTCCGTAGTGCTTACACCACAAGGAACCAAACATGATGTATACCCTGGAGCACATATTCGTCTCTAATTTAGTGCCTACATATCTGTAATAGCCATATTGAACTGAAGCTGAGAAAAATCACCCTTGCCACCCTCCATTTTTAGGGAGTCTCTGATAGGTTGGAGGATTACCCTATCGATCACACAGTCAGGAATGATTACCTCTCACCCTCCTCTGTCTTGTCAATAAATGGCTACAAATTTCAATTCCAGGAGACACATTTAAACCAGGGGTGTCTGGAGCTGTGAATAGAATTATAAGTATGGTAGAATCTAAAAGAAAGCATTCAAACCCAACAGACAGATTATAGGATATGCCACACCCTATAAAGGATTTAGACTTTTAAGAGTATTAACATTTTTCCCATAATAGATTGTTCCACTCATGGAAATTACAATTACTGTCATTTCTTGATACTGACAAAGAAAATTACATATATTTTCTTCAGACATGGTATTTTAACTAAGTAGTGAAATAAGGTAGCAAGTAGTTCCAAATGGGCTTCAAAGAGACTATCGCCTTAACTTTTTAGATCTGTATGTCTTTATAAAAAGATTCTTTATGCTTTGTTTAAATGCCCCAACTCTATAGCTGAATCAGGTCTAGATGGCCTGACATACCATTAAACCCCTAATAATGAGGTCAATTTGGCATGAAAAACTGGTAGTAAAGAGCACTTTATAAAACAGTAAAAATCTATACTCCAAGTATTATAGCAAGACCAACAGATATCATATTAAGGGGGGGGGTGTGCAGAAAATCCATGCAAGGTGGATTCTTCTTGTCTGAACTTAAAGACATTGGTATGAGCCAGTGTTTCTTTCTTTTTTTATTTTTTGACATGGAATATTAGAAATTTCTTTATTCTTACTTATTTTTATTAAGCACCAGCTTAATACTGCAGAAAATTTTAAACTACCCATTCTTCCCTCCCCCACCCAAATTCTTGATAAAGAGCTCTTCAAGTGAAGACACACTCTCTTCTCTCTTCTGTATAAAACTTTATCAAATAAAGGCAAATAATTGTGTACATCTTGCTGTAAAATGCTGCCCACGGCTGTGGAAAGTGTCTGCCCAGGTTCCTATCACTGTCCAGGTCCTGAAAGACTCTTGTTCATGAACTGTCTCTTCACAAAGCAAGACCACCACTTGCTAGGTTTATCATTCTGAGGGTCAAAAACTGTCTCACAAAGTCTCAGTCCAGTCTCTTGTCTCAGCTGCTGTAAGTAGGCCCTCATCACCTCATCTTCCTGTTTGCAGGTTTGGCATAAGTTGCATTAAGTGGAAAACCAGGCTCTCCAGGAATGGGAAAATTAGTGATTCCCAGCGTATACATTTCTTTTTCACCTTGGCTTTTGGAATTGCACTTTTGGAGTTTCTTTAGACACTCGGAAATGTAGAGACTTATATGTATCAAGGTTCTGTCAGCTTCATTCTTAATCTCATAGTTTTTGAAGAAGATTGGTCTTAAAGTAATAGATGGCTTCATCCACAATATCTGTATCTTTTGTCTCTCTAAGGGCAGGTCCTTTGAACTGACTTCTGATAGGCAACAGTGCCATGTTTCCAATGAATTTGGTATCAGGGTCCATGAGAGAAGAGTGGTAAGCCGGCATCTTGGCGGTGCCCGTGTTTCAAGCTAGATGAGGAGGTTTATGAGCCAGTGTTTCTAAGCTGTGTTTGGTGGAATGCTGGCTTCACAGAATCTTAATATGAATTATGTTAAAAATAATGAAAAGAGGTCTGAGATAACAAAGCCAAAAGTGTTATCTTATTGTAGGAATTCTCAGTGTTTTTAATTTGCTCAACTGCCTCATGAATATACAAGGGTGAAGGGAGAACATGGACAGAACACTTCCTAAGCTTGTTGGAACTGAGAAAGATTTTCTGAGAAACATTTCAAGGAATTCAAGTTCTGGGACTCCTTTGGGGAAACTCCTTTCTTGGTCCTGGGGGCATGTTTGGAGGCAAGGGTGGTGAGCGGGACAAAGTGTGGCCCCCAGTGCTGTAGCTCATGTTGAAGAACTCAGTGGTCTAGCGTCCTCTGGCCATCTGGGATGGCACTTGGGGAAACCATTCCTTTCCTGTTTCCTCGTGAGGCTCCTTTATGAAGTTCGGAAAACAATCCAAAGCGATTCAGCAGGAGGAAGCATAGGCTACAGCTCTAAAATATCAGGTTAATTTGCTTGTATTCTTTGAAGTTTGAGATCTTTGAAGTTCTGTTTTCCCTTGAGAGGTGAAGATGAGAAAAACAAATGCCAAATGTCGTTTTATACTGTGAGAAGAAAGTACAATTAACAACCATGCAGTGTTCCCCAAATGCCTTAGCCAGAGAGCCTGAGTTGTAGTGTTCACAAACTTTGACTCTGCTGGGTTTTTAATGGGATGATACCCACCCTGGGATCCAGAAATGCTAGAATCCTGCCTTGCCAATCACTTTCCCACTGCCCTCCCCTATGAGGTTCTGGAGAGTATTACATACCCCAGGAACAAGAACATGCTAAAAGCTATCACTTTATCTATAGCTGTTTGACTGTTGAGCTCTGGTAAAGACTTAAGATCCAAGTGGGACCGTCTGGTTCCTTTTTCTTTCACAGCTTTAAATCCCACTATCTACCATTGTCCAGCTACCAGCAACAGAAGTTGGGGGGCGGGCAGCAAGATGGCTGGAGAACAGGCTGAGTCAGTGTACCCACCAGCTGCCAGCCTGGAGAAGAGAGAAAAGAAAGAGGGAAGGTTGACAGGTCACCATCAAGGCTATAAGAAATAGGACCTGACAACAAAAGTCCCATCGGATGGAAACTAAGAGGTGGATTGTTTTAGTCCATTTTGGCTGCTATAACACAATACTACACTTTGGGTAGGTTTAAACAAAAAAAAAGCTATTTGTCACAGTTCTGGGTGCTAGAAGTCTAAGATCAGGGTGCCAGCATGGTTGGTTCTGATAAGATCCCTCTTCCGGTCACAGGCTGGTGACTTCTTGCTGTGTCCTCATGTGGAGGAAGGAGCAGGGGAGCTCTCTTGGGCCTTTTGTATAAGGACACTAGTCTCATTCCTGAGGGTTCTGCCCTCATGACCTAATCCCCTCCCAAAGGCCCTGCCTCTTGGTACCATCACACTGGGCATTAGGATTCAAACATGAATTTGGGCGTAGGGGGTGGATACAATCATTCAGACCACAGCACAATTGGGCCTCCGATGATGAAGAGAGAGAGAGATTTAGGAGTTGGCAGATTTTTCCCTGGTTATTGCCTGCTTGATTAGATGATGCGTTGAGGCCTGACGCCACCCCTGGCTTCCCCTTTTCATGCAAGCACCTATAGCCCCAGCAGGGCCAAGCCACATTGTACAGTAACCACTACCATCACGTTGATCCCCAGGCCCTGTCTATCTGGAAGAAGGGCCGCTGAACCATGAAAGTATCTTGGCCTGGGACCAAGACTGGGAGATGAGAGGAGATGGGGCTGGGGCCACTGCCACCTTCTTTGCTTACTGAATGAAACCACAGATATGTCTCCTGTCCTTTAAAGGAATTGAGTGTGCAGTTTGATTGAGCCCAGTGGGAGGGTCAGAGAAGATTAGAATGAGACATTTTCCTCACTCCTTTCCTTCTCTCGGTAGCTGGAGCCCCATCTGGAAGAGCTGGTTTTCTGTTTCTGAGCCTGGTTTGATTCTGATTCTGGCCCAGGGATCATAGACTCTGTATGAATAGCATTCTGAAAGGTCAGCAGGCCTATATATGCACCCTCAGGCACATGGAGTCTTCCCCAGAGACACAGAGATCTTGTATTAAAAAATTTTTTTTCCTATTAAGAAATACTTCTTATATATAACCTCCTGCTTTTTTTACTGCTCTTTGTGAAGACAGAAGACAGCTGGGTGTATCTGTAGGTAAACCTTCTGTATGCTTAAAGATTCTTGGTCTTACTTTCTCTGGGCTGAAAAATCCAGTCTTAACCTCTTTTTCCAAATCTTATTTTCCTTCCTTTTCATGATATTGTAACTGTTCCAAGAAAGAATTTCCTTAAATTTGTTAATCATTAGAATCATCTGGAGACCCTTCTAAACAGACCAAATTACACATCACTCTCCAGACTTGCTGCATAAGAATTACAGGGGCGGGGGGGGGAGGGGGCGGAGCAAGATGGCGGAGGAGTAGGAGACCTGGATATCGTCTCCTCTCAGGAATTCAGCTGGATAGGGATCAAACCATTCTGAACACCTACAAACTCAACAGGAGATTGAA
>NC_138369.1:22886185-22918469 GCF_054177405.1 Leptonychotes weddellii
AAAAAAAAAAGAATTACAGGGGCAGGGGTGGTTTAGGGCTTGGGCAGAGATTGCCTTTCTTAAACAGGATGAATAAATTACTGGGATCTTTTTGAAGTACATGCCCAGCTTGCAGTTCTCCCTGCAGGGATGGTACCTGCCCTTCAGAGGTGGGTCTCTGGCTCTAGGTTGGCAGTAGCATCAGGGATGCAGGGACATCTGATCCAAACAATGCCAAACCGAGTCTTTTCCCCGGAATTTGGAAATGGAACTTAGAGACAGGAGGTCAGTTTCTGAGAGTGACTGGAAGTATGACATGACAAAAATGGAGACACCAAGTTATGACATGAAGATAGAGAGCAGAGAGGGATGGTCTGCAGGGAGGAGGTAGAGAAGAATGCAAACCATTCTAATGATTCTTTAGGCTCTTGTTCCAGTCTCTGCATTGCTGCCCTGGAGTTCCATGAGACAGTTGATGTCCTGTGCAATGGCATTCTCTTTGCTTACCCTAGCTAAAATAGATTTTCATTACCAGACACCCAGTGGGGCCTGACCGAATACAGAACTAACAGCCGGACTGGGAGAGGGAGACAACCTATTTCTTCTCTCCCTGTTGACTCACTATGGTACTCTATTTTGCTTTCCTGAGAGGAAACATGCCTCCTTGACTTCTAAAGAATATTTCATTGTCTGACTAGACAATTTTAACACACCTCAAGATCTGAATGAGTGCTGAATGGCCTGCTATGGAAAAATCTTCCCAATTGTCCTCATAGGAGAAAAAAAAACCTCATTAATATTTACTAGTTGATGCATTCACCCAATAACATGTAAAGTCAATACTGTTATTGGCCCATTTTACATCTGAGGAAATTAAGGCATAGAAAAGGTAAATAACTTCCCTTGGGTCACAGAGCTGGTAAATTATTGAGCCAAGACTTGAAGCCAGATTTAACTACAGAGTCCAGGATTTCAACTACTTTTCTGTACCTGCATTGAAACAAAAACTCAATGGTTGAAAGCAAAACTCTTGAGGCTACCTGAGAAGTAATGTGCAAATACTCATTTCTGTACCAAGAGAGCCCTCCAGTTTGACTTCTATAGGAAGTAGCAAGCAGGGTGGATTAGAGGTTTCTGGCAGTTTTCATAGATGAGTCAGGCTTGCCCTGAGGCCAGAGAGAGGTAGGAATAGAGGGTGTTGCCATCTTAACACCCATTTCTTCCTCTAAACAAATCTCTTATTTTCTTCAGATATCCATTCCTTTGCAAAATGGCTCATGTGCTAGGGGAGGCTGGCCTCCAAGAAGGAACCTTATTTCTCTGAGGGTAAAATCCACCCCTGCCACCAGTGATTGAGCATGTGACCCAATTTGGACCAATTAGATGCAAGGAGAGGCTTTCTTGGGAGCTTATGAGACAATTTTGTCTTAATCATATATGAAAAATTTCAGAAGAGAGTCCCTTTTTTGAGCTGGATATAATTTTATCAGTTAACTATTGCCACAAAAATGCTGCCTAGCAAAACCCCACAAAACCTCAACACCACAGAGCAATAAGCATCTCCTTAGTTGGTCCAAGCCTTGCTAATTAGAGCAATTCAGTTCTCCTGATATGGGCTGGGCCCACTAATGAGTCCAGAGATCAGCTGAGCTAGCTACTGTTCTACATCAAAGTCTCCCATTTCTTCCCAGGACCAGTGAACTAGCCTATACATGCTGTTCTCAAGACAATGACAGAGGTGTAAGAGCACCAATGGAAATACATAACATAGCTTAAGCATAGGCTCCATCACATCTACCAACATCTTAGTGACCAAAGAAAGTCACATGGTTAAGTTTTGCATCAAGCCCACCCACTATGGAGCCATAGTATATCAGATTGCCAAGCCCAACATCAATGGAACGGTGAAGACTGCTTTTTCCTAGGAGTGATAGGGAGGGTGGTAAATAGTTTGAGCTATATCCAGTCCACCACAGGGCCATGCATAGATGTGAAACTCAGGAGAATGACAGACCACCTACCTTTAAGCCTGCAGATAAAACCAGCGCACACAGAGAAGAGGTGACCTGAGAGAACCCCAGAAGAACAGAGCTGGAGCCTCTAGATTGTATCAACCCCAAGTTCTAGCTGAAATCCAGGCTTCAAGTAGTGTTGGCCAAGTTTGACACTATTTGAGCTCATCTGAGGTAGATTTTCTGGTACTTGTGCAGACACTCTCTCAATTCAGAATTTTCTTTGGAATGATTAGGAACAGAGGCCCATAGATGTGAATAAACAGCATGTTGGTAAAAAGCAATGCAGAGCTTAGAGAGATAACAGTTTTTTTTTTTTTTTTCAAATGTTTTGTCCTTGGAAACCCAACCATCCCATCCTTTTATTGCTCACTCACCTTGCAGCAGATCTATTTCTTCTTCATTTTGTGTAATTCGATTCATTCTCAGATGTTTGTTCATCTGACCTTCCAGTTGGTATGGTAACAGCCTGCCTGAACTGTAGCATTTATTATTCACTGCAAGTTCTTGTCAAGTCAGTAAGAATTAGGTTTGCCTTCTTTCAAGCAGTCCAGGGGACTAAGTCATTAAGGAGGAAAGATGGCCCCATACCCCCATCAAGGCTGATGCTTGAAATTCTCCTGTTAAAACTCTACCACTTTCCTGTGCTCACATTGATTGAGGTGGTTCCTTCCTTTCTGTAGAGCTCTTGTTTCCTAGCTGTAGAAGGTAACATTTATTTCCACCCTCCACCCCTGTCATGTTACATTAATAACAGGACACAAATTGAGTGGGCAGTTAGTCGATGAATTTGTAAAAGCCAAATTAAAAAACACTGGGAGGAACAAAGGGTAATATCTCAGAATAAGAATCAGTCATTTAAAATAATATGTACGAAGGTTTACTATGTACTTATAACTCAACTAAGAACTTCTTGACATCCTAGAGGGTAAAACATTGAGTAAGAACATGGCTAAAACCTGCTGGATACCTACTATGTGCTGGGCATTATATGAAGCCCATCACTCACATTACTTCACTCAATCTTCACAATGACCTTAGGAAATAATTAGGATTATCTCCATTTTAGGGAGAAAATGATGAATTTTTCCAAGGTCTAACAGCTGACATGTGAGGCTGGGGTTAGAATTTGAACGGGGACTTGTAAGGCCATTTTATTTATGCTATACTCTACTTCCTTAAACAAAAGTGCAGTGGTTATGGGTGTAGATTTGCTTATGAGAATAGTAAAATCTGGCCCTGCCATCCACTCATTGTATGGCTTTGGCCAAATTACTTAACCTTTCTGTGTTTCAGTTTCCTCATTTATAGAATAAGGATAATCCTCGTATTAACCTCTGAGTCTAGTCCTCAGAATTAAATGAGTGTACATGAAACACAGCACAATGCATGGGCATAATGAACTCTCAAATGATAGCTGTTTTTATAATATAGTGAATGCCTGGTACAACACTGTCCACTAGTATGTTCTGTGATGACTGAAATGTTCTAGATCTGCATTGTCTAACGCTGGAGCCTCTAGCTCCATGTGACTTTTGAAAACTTAAAATGTGGCTAGTGCAACTGAGGAAGGGAATCTTTTACTTCATTTCATTTTAATTAATTACAGTTTAAATTTAATAGCCACATGTACTTGGTGGCTCCCATATCAGACAGCACAGGTATAGAATGTGCCAGATACAATATATACAAAAAAGAATAAGATGTGATTCCCGTTTATGAGAATCTTATGGTTTAATGGAGGAACAAGTTGACAAGCAAATGATTAGTAGGCATGGTGATAGGTATTACAGTGCAGCTATAGACAAAATTCTATGGAAACTCAAAGAGCAAGGGACTAATTTGTGCCTGGGGATCAGGGAGAGCTTTTTACAGGCAGTGACAGTTGAGTTAGGCCTTGAAGGGTGAGTAAAGATTCAATTCATTCATTCAGCAGGTATGTGCTGAGAGTCTTCTCTAGGCCAGGCACCAAGTTTGAGAGAGTAGATGATTGTCCAACGAGAGGTAAAGGTAAGGGTACAGAGGAGACATCTCTGTTGGTTAGACTGTTTGAGGAGGTCCTGTTGTAAAAGGTAGAACTTGAACTGTCCCCTTGAATCACAGATAGGATTTGGATGATGCTGAGAGCTAAGGGAGGGCATTCCAGGTAGGAAGAACAGCATGAGTAAAGAGGTGAAGGTGGGCCCAGTAGCCACCATAAGACCAGCCTAAATGAAGTAGAGAACAAGATTGGAGGACAGCGGTGGTGAGGTCCCACTGGAGATGACTGTAAAGTGGGGGAGGGTATAAAGCAGGCTATGAATGGTGGTTGATGGGCTCTTACCTTTATGCCACTGGAGATTTTGAAGTCACATGTTGCAAGTTGTATAAAGTTGTGTGACAGATGTGCTCCAAGTGCTTCTGAAAAACAGAGGCAGAAGGTTCATTTGGGAAGGCACCCCCCACACTCCCCCAAAAGGCAGTGTTCAATTTCTTGGTATTCTGGCTGCCAGCATCCATTCCTTTCCATTAGCCTCCCCCATTTCCCCCAGGTCCCCTTTTATCTTATACAAAGATGAGAGGACACAGTCCCCAGTCTCAAGGAGCTCTGGTCCAGGGGGTCTCTCCAGGGTATACTTCGAACTGCAAGGAGAATCAGACACTTTACCTCTCATGTAACACTCAAGTGTTTGGTGCCAGGGAGGGGATGGTTGGAAGTCAGAACATTGCTATTACATTGTGGCAAGAAGAATAATGTGGTGGCAGCATGAGTCACATCCCGGGCTTTTCTCAGAGTCTGATCCTCCAGCCCCTTGCCATTCCGATATATGTCCACTAAGTCTCTTTTCACTTAAGGTCATCAGAGTCTGTGTCTTTTGCTTACGGCCAAGAACCCTGGCTGACCCATTTGAAAATAATGTGGATTCCTGCAAGTGGGAAGTGCTTGGTCGTGGCTCCAGTTCTGCCCTAAACTGTCATCTCCAGAAAGTCCTCTACCCCTGGGCCTCATGCTCTTGTCTCCCTAACAAGGGATCCACACTTGTGATTTCTAAGGGGGCTTTTGAGCAACCATTCAACCACACCTAGTCCAAGGTGATAGAAACAGAAGGAAAGGGTGGCTGCAAGACATTTTACAAACACGTAAGACTCGGTGGCTGATTGTAGTGAGAAGGCAAAGCAGAGTGAATAAAAGATGACTCTGTGCTTTTGAACTTGAAGGAAAAAATTTGCTTTCAAATCACCCAAAGCCACTTTTGCCATTCTTAGTTGTTGTATCCGTTTGACCAAAGAATTAGAGTTTAAAATATCCTTTTGTTCTCCCTTCTTTGTTAATCCCCTGCCAAGAAGCTCTGCGCATAACCGGGTAAATCCATCAGGAGCTCCTCAGTCATCAGAAGATTTGTAACTCACTGCCAGTAGCATTGCTGCTGTGATCTGGACTTCAGAGCTGGAGGAAGGGCATCTGGAACAAACAGTCCAGGCAGGGCTTGGCGATGTGTCCTGTTGGATGCAGCAAGTGACAGTCTGTTCCAGATGCACCTGTCATCTACTTTTCTGTTCCTTACACACAGCACACCTTTGGCTCAGCCATTCTCCCTCTTTGCAAGGACTTCTAGACTACTCTCTGGAAGAAAGATCTAATCCACCCCTCAAATACAAGCTCATGCTGTTCACTGAGTAAACGTGCATTGGGCCAGGCTCTGTGCTTGGTACCAACAATACAAAGATAAGAGGACACAGTCCCCAGTCTCAAGGAGCTCCCGTCTGGTGGGCCTGGGTGCTGTCCCCAAGCTCCACCTTGTCAGTCATTTTGCCTGTAAATGCACTGTGGGCCAATTCCTGAGGACAGGGACGTTTTCTGTATTCTTCACAATGCCTGTGCACCCAGAGTGGGTGTTCAAATGTACTCACTGAGAACCACACTTTGCTTTGTGCAGGGTGAAAGCCTTATTGTACAGTAGTGAAGAGAGCGTAACACAGAGTTACACAGATTGGATTCAAATCTCCCCTCCAAACCTAGCTCTGTGATTTATTAAGAGGGTGACTGGAGAAGCTATTTAACCTCTATGGGCCTCAGTTTTCTCATCTGTAAAATGGAGGACAGGTCATAAGAGTATTACTTGGCATTTAAGCAATGGGTTGTGTTTGCTTATAGAATGGTCTCAGTGTCCATGGCTGCTGCTTTGTTTTAATAACTAGAGAGCCTCAGGGATGTGGTGCATAATTCACAGCAACAGGGGGACAACTGCCTGCCTGCCCCCTTTTCCTCCCACTTTCTTTCTTTCTCTGTTCTTTCTCACCCTTCCTTCCTTTCCTTTTCTTTTTCATTTCATTTTTTTTCTTTTTCCTCTCTGTGTCTCTCTTTGCCTTCTCTCTCCCATTCTCTCTCTCTCTCTCCTCCCCATCTCCATCTGAGTAAAGGAAATTATTAGTTATAAATTATATTTAAATGCCCAAAATACTGAGCAGACAGACTCAGTGAATTAAACCTAGACTGTATCCTCTTTTCTAAGTAGACAGACCTTACTTTTCTCCTCATGATGATGAGGTCCAAGTACCTCTTGTGCAGACAATTTACTTAGAATTCCCCACCCATACAGACCCACTTAGGAACCTGACCCAAAAGCAGTGGAAAGAGAACAAAGCATAAATACATTTTTTTTTTTCCTTTTTCAGAATTGCTGACTGATTTTCTGGCAGTGGTATCCTGGCTCTACAGGAAAAGAAGAAAAAAAAAAAAAACAAGAAAGAAAAAGAAAAGGAAGAAAGCCCTGAATGCTTGCCAGTCTCTGCGGTGTGAGTACTCCCACCATGGTTGAATTCAAGCTTCCAGCATAAAATCCTAGAACACAGAATAGGGAGAGGTGCATACTGTCCCCCCTCAGGAGACACTCTAGTGTGTGCCACTGTTGAGAAACATACAAACACGGCCCCAGTGCTCAGGCCTCTCTGCCCACCCTCCCAAACCCAGGGGCCTAGTCCTAGCCCACAGCACCATGTCCCAATCAGGTTTCCTGCCTCTGTTGTCTATCCCTACCTCCGTCTGCGAAATATCCTTCTGAAACCCAGGTTAGAATATGTAACTTTCCTGCTGTATACTCCCCAGGGGCTCACCTTGGCCACCCCCAGGCCCTCCACCACTTCTTTCACCCTTGTCCCAAGCTACTCCAGGCCTCTCGTCTTGATACAAACCCTATGACCTCTCCCTGTCTTTGCTCATATCTAACTTGCTGCTTGGAATGCTATTCTCAGAACTCCCATTCCTGCTCCTTTGCCTGCCTGGTGAACTGCAGTCATCTCTAAGCCTAGCTAGGAGGCCTTGTTCCCTTTGCTGTTCTGATCCTTCATCTACCTTAAATTGCATGGCATCACTTACTCCCTTATCAGGGTCCCCTTGATACCATTCTATCATATCGTATGGTGAGACATGAACTGGTTTCTTTTATGTCCGGATCCTAAGATAGTGAGGAGGCCATGGGTCCAGGATTGATCATTCATTCATTCATTCATATATTCATTGAACAAACATTTATGGAGTGCCTGTTATGTGCCAAGCATTGTGCTGGGTGAGACTGGAGAAGAGTGAGGAATAAAACAGATCTTCCTCTTCTCTGGTAAAGTTCATAGTGGATGGAGGAGTAAAAGCATGGAACAGATAGAAAATAAATATGTAATTGCAAATATGTTCAATGAAGATAAAGAACAGGATGGCATGAGAAAAAGTCCCACTAGTGAAAGGTTTTTAAGTTTTCAAGAAACATGGAATATAAATTTTAAGGGATGGGGGCTTCACTCAGTGAATGGAGCACTGTGACTTGAAGTGCATTGTGTGGCAGGCACTTCAACCTGCCAGCTTATCAGTGTGAGCAAGGATGGTGCAGTGTTTGTATCCGTGGCACACTGGACTAGATTTCCAAGCCAGCTCAAGGGGCTTGAACGGAGGTCATCAAAAGTGTGTGTGGAGGGATGAACACATAGAACACAGGCTTCTAAGAGAAAAATGGAGAAAGCAGCGAGAAATGCACAGGAGACCTAGGCCAGCCCAGAACACGTGTGTTGCTGCAGAACAAGCATGTTGCTTGTATGGTGCACGGGCTGTGTCCTTTCCCCATTCAGATGATGGAGAGAAGGCTGCCCAGGCTGGAAGGGGAGGGTTTAGATGAGAGCTGCTCTTCATTAAAACTGAGAAGGTGAGGGGAGATGGTCGAGCTCTGTTTTGTATCTTTGTATCTCTATTAATTTTTTTAAAATTGTCTCTAGTGATAGAAAATTCAAAGCAAAATAGACTTAAGGGAAGAAAAAAGAAAGGATGAATGGGTTCAAGTAATTAAGAAATCCATAGTTACACCCAATGCCCAGATCTTTGTTTTTAATACCATTCCCCAATAAAATGAACTATGATCCATGGAGAAATGACTAATTCTAGAACTGAGGCAGAGAATATACAGTAATGAGCCTGGAGCATCTTAGTGGGGAAAGTAAGAAAGTGGGGGTGCCTGGATGGCTCAGTTGTTAAGTGTCTGCCTTTGGCTCAAGTCATGATCCCAGGGTCCTGGGATTGAGCCCCACATCAGACTCCCTGCTCCGCAGGAAGCCTGCTTCTCCCTCTCCCACTCCCCCTGCTTGTATTCCCTCTCTCGCTGTGTCTCTCTCTGTCAAATAAATAAAACCTCAAAAAAAAAAAAAAAGAAAGTAAGAAAGTGCTCAAAACCCAAAACACACACACAAACACACACATATTCAAGGATGTGGAATTTCAAGGGGACATAGCAGCCAACTGAACAAATAAGTGAAAGGTCAAAGCTGGAAGAATTTGAGTCACAAAAATAAATTGAAAGTACTGAATTAAAAACCAAAGTATAAAACGAGTCCATACCAATCACCATAAATAAGTGATTGAATAAATAAACGAGAGAGAAGAGACAAATCTACATGGTAGAATTCCAGAATATGTAGATATTCTGTCCACAAGAGGTAGAGCATAACGCATCCCCTGAAGTGTGGACTGCACAAAATGACTTCCTTCTGAAGAGTACAGTATGGAAAGGGGAAAAGAGTAGCTTTACATGGAGAAACCTAAAAACACTACTTCACCCAGGTAATTAAGATTGACATCAACAATGATAAGTCATGTTGACGGCATGTACCTTTGATTAAATGTGTTGAGTATGTCACTTGACTATGCGGCCTTCCTCCCTAAAACCCATAACCCAGTCTAATCATAAGAAAAACATCAGAAATCCCAACTGAGGAACATCCTACAAAATAGCTGTCCAGTATTCCTCACAACTGTCAAGGTCACCCAAAACAAGGCAAGTCTAAGAAACTGCCTTAGTCCAGAGGACCCAAAGGAGACATGATGACTAACTGTACTGTGGTATCCTGGATAGGATGCTGGAACAGAAAAGGACCAATGACTAAAAACCAAGTAAATCTCAATGAAACAGGGATTTTGGTTAATAGTGTATCAATATGGGCTTTAGTGTAATGTGTCATACTATCATAAGATGTTAACAATGGAAGACACTGGGGATGGGTTATATGGGAATACTCTGGACTATCCTTACAACTTATCTGTAAATCTAAAACTATTATGAAATTAATAGTTCATTAAGAATTTTTTTAAGTCCGTAGCTCAACAATGTTAGATATGGCTAGATATAGGATCTCACATGATGTTAACCAGAACTTGTCTCTCCATCTTTCAGATGTGTTGGCTTAGCTTTCAGTCTGGTTCCCTTCACTCACTGGAACCCTAACGACTCCAGACCTACATTATTCTAGTGGAAGGGAAGTTCTGTTCCTAATAATTGCAACCAAAGCTTCAGACTTATGTCATGTGCCCATCCCAGAATTAACCAGTGCGGCCCAGGGGGATGTGGGACTCTTACTGACCAGGCCTAGATCACATGCCGACATCTGGAGCTAGGGCACAATGAGCCCAACCCCTATCCAAAAGGCTGAGAGCAGAGATGGCTTGTTACTTAAACACAGTGGTTATTCAATCTGGTACTATGGTGCTGAGGGGACCAGCTGTTCCCCCTCCACCTACTCTCCAGGCCTCTAGGAATTTTCCAGTTTCTATTGTGAAGGGAGACAACTTCTTGGCTAATGGGCAGATCCCTTTATACTAGACCTTCTGGATGGTTTCCGGCTAGCCTACAAGTGGGCCAGGAAGTGGCCACCTTTGCTTGAACCAAAGACCCCTAGGTGCTGGGGCTACTTACCTGAGTGATAGGGTAGTTTCAGCAAGAGAAGAAAGTTAGGCCAGACAAACAATGGGATTGGAAAGCACTAGATACTGCCTCACACAAATTTTTAGTGGGAAAAAAATTATTTTTTGTGTGTCTTAATTTGCACCTACTTGAGGAGCTTCTAATTCATCTAACCATTTCATTCTAAAGATAATGCCATTTGGTATATACCTTTTCCTTCCAATACCTTGGTACGAAAAACGTTGCCTTTAGCTTTTTCTGCTTTCCATGAGTTCTCTCATTCAATTTTAGGCTCTGTACTTTAACCAGAATATATATAAGGTAGAACGCAAAAGCCTTCTTTTATGAAGCATTGTCACCAACATGTCAGCCCAGTGTCAAAGCGGCTCCAGGGAGAAAGATGGAAATAGACTGGTTCTATCTATGAGTGCTAGAAGCATACTTAAAACCTCCCATTATTAATCTCTTTGTAAAATATTTCTCCAAGAAGTTGTGCATTGCAAAATACAATGTAACATTTATATCAAGTGATATAGGAATTGCTTTAAGCAAAACTTGTTGTACTTTGTATAATGAGTACTGTGATAAAAATACATATTCATTTCCTGATCACAAATCACAGCAATTTAAGCCATCTTCTCCCTAGCTTTAGTGTTTGGAGGGAAGAATGTATGTGTGGGTGCCTCTCCCTTGAACAGAGGTGCATTCTTCTATGGGAGGAAGACTGTCTGTATGCCATATTGCTCGGAGCTCATTTATTTCTAAGCCTTTCTCATTAGGGTTCTAGAAGTGATGATGAGGCCATCATTTGAAACACAACCAAGGAAGTACTGCTGTGATCACAGCACAGTAGGAATGTAATCCATTTTTAAAATGTGTATTTGTTCAAGTTGTCCCATAACCTATAACTTTGTATATATCATTTCAGTCCTGAGTTTAAAGGATAGAAAAATCCAGGTCATCAAAGTAGTTTAGATTTTCTTAAGTGAGAAACCTTCCTCCTTGGGTACTGTTGAAACATGATTTAAGTGCCATGATGATGGGTATCAAATAAGAGGACTTCTGAGGTCACTCCAGGATTAGCAGAACAGTGAGGATCCTTAAATCTTTTTCTTTTTACCAAGGGAGCAAATAAATGCCAGTGACCTCCATCTGTGACCACTGTGCCTTCTGGCCATGACCTCTGAGGATTTGGACAGCTTCTCTGGTGTTAGCATGAGAGGTGTTCAATGCATGTCTTCCTGATCACCAGAGGTTCCATTTGCCTGATGTCCTAGGAATCTGTCCCTCTTTTTTTGTTCTCTTCCCAGGTCAGAGGGGAACTCTACAAAGCATACAACAAACATTTGCTCAGTTGCTTCTCTCCTGAGCTTTATAGCAGGGGACCTGGTGTTGGTTCTCATAAATATTTGCTAATTGGGTGAATAAACAACCTACGAGGTTTGGACTATTTCTTCTTTGCTTTTCAGAGGTGTGGGCAGACTCATAGGGTTATGTCACTTCCAGGGAGCCTGTTTGGTTCTAGGGCCCTGACTCTCATATTCTCCCTTGTGCCACCTCTAACAGATGCTCTCATTTGGTTCTCATGTGTCCTGCAAGTGGTTTTCAGGACAAAACTCAAGAGTATAGAGATTTTAAGGTGATTTAGAATACACTGAATTTCATAACAGCTATTGCCCCATTATTATTGGCAACTGGGAGTTGTAAGCAGTTCAACACACTAAGTTGGAATGTAGCCTGAGAAGTAAGGTTTCTGAGAGGCGTGGTAGATGCCCAGAATACCTCTTTGCCCAGCAGAGTTAGGATGTTTGCTCCATAGGGAACCTAAGAGATGAATTAGGTACAAACTGGCCTCCTTGCCCCAATTTGTCCCCAAACTGCCTCCAGAATTATTTCTAAAAACGTGGGCTTTTGCCAATGAGTGACTTCCTATTGTCCATTGTATAAACAACTAAGTCTAAAGCATGGCCTGCAAGTCTTCTGGATGAACCATGTGGTCAGTCTTTCTACAACCATCCCATTCTTCCCACTTTTGTGGCAGCTATGCAGGTTATAAAGACCAGCTGTCCAGTTTTAAAGATGGTTCTGACTGCTCTCATCCAAAAGGATAACCCCGTACCTATTGTCACAGTGATTGGTTAAGGTGTCCCAGATTTATGTCAATTGGCCCATGTCCTTCTGTGCCACAGAGATTGGTTCAGGGGTGAGTCAGTCATTATAAAGCCCAGGACTCTTGTTGGATGGTCTCAGGAGCAGGCTTTCTTTCTTCCCTTGGATGTTACTTGGGAAGCATATAACCTTGGTAGTTGGCAGCCACTCTGTGACCATGAGGGACACCCGGTGTTAGGACGAAGATATTACAAAAGAGAGAAGAGTAGAAATGTAAAGCAATCAGCTCCTTGGTGATATGATTGGGTCTTTAGATCAAACCAATCTGACTTTTTAGGTATCCGTGTTTCTAAAAGCCATAAATTTATCTATGTCAAAAAACCAATAAGCCATTTTTTATAGTTTGGGCTGGTTCAAGCTGGGTTTTCTATAATTAGCAACTAAAAGCCTTCTGACTGATATGCTGCTTATAAAGTAGTCCCAGTATTACTTTTTAAGATTTACCTCTGCCATTCCCTGCATGTACCAAAGGTTTCACTTGAAAACATTACTCCTCATTCTCTGTGAATTTTCACATATGGTCCCCCTCAGTCCTCACTATCCTACCTCACTCTATTGTAAACTCCTACTCATCTTACAAAATCCAACTCCGTATCACCTCCTCTAAAATTCTACCTGCTCTCCTTCAGTTCATCCTAGAAAGAATTAATGGCTCCCTTCTTAGTGTTGTTCAAGCATTACTTACATAGCTATATTAGAGCAATTTAAACACATTTATCAATTTAGTAGCTCATATGGATCTGTCAGGCAATGCGCTTGTATTTCTTGTTTAACCTTTATACCTGTCCTATGACATCATATTAATATCCTAATTTAAATGTAAATAAACAGTTTAGAGAGGTAAAGGAACTTATCCAAGAGTCTACAGCTTGTAAGATAGTGGGGTGGTGGGGAGAGCTGGGACTTAGATCGTTTAATTCCAGAATCTGGGCTCTTAACTTCTGCACAGTATTCTCTTCCCTGCTAGTGAGTTCTTTGAAGCCAGACACTATCTTTCATTCATGGGTGCTTGAATGTTCTAGGCACTCAGAAGCTAGCAGGTTAAGAAAATGAATGAATGGGGGGATGGATCCATTTATGCCCTTCACATCGCAGGTGAGGAAACCAGAACTCAGATGGTGTGTAAGTGATGTGCGTGCTCAGCTACAGTACAGATACCATTTTCTATCATACGTACGAACACCATACAGACTTCTTCTATAACATCCTGCCACTTTGGGAAGAAAATTCTATTTCCTCTAAAAGAAACTCCCCAAAGCAAGAGGATAAAAATAAAATCCAAAAATGCCTGGACTTCTCTCTCACCCCGGAACCAGTAATATGTCCCTCTTGGTTGAGTCCCAAATGAAGCAGACCTCCTCATCCCTTTCTCTGGAATCCAGGTTCTATCTTTTGTTAACTTTCTTTAAATTGTTACTGACGCCTAAACTAATTTGAGGTGAAAAGACAATAGAGCCAAATCACATTCAAGTCCTGGCTTGGGAGGCCTATTTTTAACTACTTAGACATCAGGTTTGGAAAGAGGAAGGGGGGTTTGAGCACAAAATCCAAAAGAACATTGAAAATAAGAAGTAGAGTCACACGTCATCCTAATTAGCCAGCAGTGGAGTAAAATTTCTGCATTTCTGTCATGTTGCCACCATGCAAGAGCAGACTGTGACATTAGTGTAATTACATAAATTTATGAGATGAAAGGAACAACTTTTTTAATCGTTCAAACAATATTCCTATTCAAATTGCTGTGCAATATCTTTATTTAGTCTTTAAGTATTTATTAAAGCAATTCATTTTTCAATGAAACCCTCAGTCTACCTGTATTTAAATGACTTGAGGGACACTTTTAATTTCCCTCCTCTAATTTCTTTAAATGTGTGTCCTCATCAAACGCCCATGTTCCACAAGCCTGTCAACCGGTGTACATTTAGTATCTGCTTTCAACATGGACCAACACCATCAGCATCACTGAGAGGAAGAGCAGCAGCAAAGTCCTCCAGAAGGAAGTGATTCTCTAGGGGCTGACTCACATCTTCTTCATCAGCATCATTGTAGCTCCCCTTTTTGACCACCTACTGGTTCCAGCATTGCACTTACTAAGCAGTTTCTGTCCAGCATCTTCAAGCCTCTGGGACTGCCTTGCTCATAGCTCCTTCTCAGGGAAGCCCCCCAGGCCCCCGCCCCACTGTGTGGGCAGCCATGTTTGAGATAACAGGACCCTGCTGCCCCTCTCTCCCCAGCCACTGTGGTGGATCCAAACTGTGGCTGAGAGCCTGACCTATAGACAATTAATCCATGGAACGGCCAGAGACCAGGATTTGTGTGGCCTCATTAAAAATATTAACTTGACTAACAACGTTCTCTTGGGAAGTTAATCTAAGCACAGAAAGGCTCTGCTTGTTTTCTGAAGTAGAAAGGATAGTGTATTAAACTGAGGCTCTTCATCTGGGGTCTATGAACCCATTTAGATTATGTGTGAAATTCTGGGCTTATGTGTATAAACAGTATGAACTGCTTCACAAATTTGAGGTAAAAGTAGGATCACATTTATTTGCTGATTAATTTCCCCTTTACTCCCCTCCTTGGAAGATTCCCAATCATTATTTTAAGGCTCTCTCACCCCCAGAGTGATCCAAGAACCCAGAGATTCCCCTAAGGACCCTGTTCCTAAGGGCTCTGTCCATTTCCCACATCCAAGCCAGGAACGTTCTGGAAACCATTCAGTCCACTGCTACTGATGGTTTCCTCCCATACCAAATCTTTGTTCAAGCTCAGTCCCCATAGTCAGCAGCAGATGCCATTGTCCTGCTGAAATGATGCCTGTGTGCTTCCTGGAGGCAGGACATGAGCATCACTGAGCCACTGGCGGGCTGGGTCAGTGCCCTGTCCTTGCATCTTCCAGAGGACACAGGTCCTCAAAACAGCAAGTATCCTGTTCCACTCCTTGGTCACCATCACAGAGATACACCTACCCTTTCAGGTAGAATCTACATGATGACAGGGTCTTCTCTCTCCCACACCTTCATTTTTTAAGAGAGGCAAAGCTTCACAAATCCAAGATGGGTTCCTCACATCTCTCTGACTAACATGGGGAGAAAAACCTAAAAAACCAACAACAGATTTTCATCTTTAGCTGGGCATGTTCAGACTGTGCATTTATTTTAAAAGAGGGTCTCTGGCTCTGATCCGGTTTTCAGTGGTATTTATGGCTCAGAAATAGGTGATTGAGTGAGAGAGGGAGAGAGAGAGTGGGGGAGAAAGAGAGAAAGAGAGAGAACCCAGAGTGCCCCGGGGACCCTGTGGGAGTCAGTGTCAGGGTAGCACTCTGCTGTCAGTGGGACCAAGCAGAGGATGCCTACAGTGTAACAAGTCCATTGATGGTGATGCTCAAGAGTGACAGAGCCACACAACATGGATGAGTCTCACACATGATGTTGAGTGAATAAAAACCATAATCTTCCATTCATACGAAGCTGAAAACCAGGCAGAATTAACCTACAGTAATATAAGTCAGAAGAGTGGTTCTCTTGGTGGGGGGGCATCAACTGAGCAGGGAGGTCCAGGCAGGCTCTCTACCAGAGGTCTGCCGACTTTGCCTTTGGGCAGCTAGTAAAGATTTTAGGCTTTGAAGCTGTAATGCTTCTGTGGCAACTACTCAAATAGCCTGAGACAAGAGGCAAACAGTGGTGTGGTTGTATTCTGAAAAAGCTATTTTTACAAAAAGTGGCAGATGGGATTTGGCCCACAGGCCTGAGTTTGCTCACCCCTGATCTATACCTTGATGTGGTTGGTGATTACATGGATCTGTGTAAAAAAAAATCTCAGAGGTGTACAGTTAAAATTGGGTATTTTATGTCTTTAATATATTAATTATGTCTCCATTAAAAAATGAGAGTAAGAAATCCATTAAGAGATTAAGCCAAAAGCAAAACAAAACAAAACACAAAAAAACAAAAGAAAGAAACAAGTTCCACAGACTCCAGATAGGATGTTCCTGGAATGAAAAAGAGTCTGGAATCCAGAATTGATCAGAGCTTCTGCTCTCTCTTGGGTGTTGTGAGGGTCCGTGTGTATCTTCACATCCATCCCTCACCCTCCCTTGACGTGAGCCAGCTGGAGGGGCCCCCCTGTTCCTTGCTACAAAGGAGACTTTCCAGAACACTGCACTCCTTGGCCAGGTATGACCTCCCACCTTGACCTGACCAGACAGGTTCCTGGCATCTGAATCACCTGCCCCAGATCACACAGCTCACACACAGACTTGCCTGGCGCACACCATACACGGCAGTCCTTGTGAATGCCTTGAAACCGCTCCAGTCTCTCCTCCCTTGGGCAGGTATAAGTGAGCTGCATTTCCTAGGACTCCAGTCGGCCTCACCTTGGAGTTAGCTCATTGCTGTCTGCCCTTTGCATTCTCATTCTCCAGCTCATCAGCAATTTTTTTTTCTTAGTGCTAAATTTGACAGTGGACGGAGAAAAACGCACAGCCACGGTCAGAGAGCAGCAAACTCTCTCCTCCATTAAGTCTGTCTTCATCTCTAAATAGTACTGATCAAAAAAATCACCTGTGTTTTCTCTGAGCAGCCTGCAGCTTGGTGAGGGTGAGTGTCCTCTGTAAGCTCTCGCCTTCCCTGGCTATCCCTTTGCTTCCCCACACCTGTCTCACTGGCCCGAGTGAGGACGCAGGAGAGAAAAGGGATGCCGTCATTAGCTATAACCCTTAGGGTTTTCCAAAAGCTGTCTGTCTATTAGACAAAATCAAAGAGGAAGAGAAGCTATTTTTCTGGGCACTTTGGGTCTAGAGAACTCTGGCTACTTGAATCAGAAGCAGGCTCTTTGTTGCTTTGTTTTTGTGTTAAATTGTCTATAATTTGGACGGTTTCACCTGTGTCTGGAAATGTATTTTGTATCCCCATATTTTGCACCTGAGCCATGAGGAAGATCCTTGACTGGCAGGAAAGATGCTTGAGAGCAGCGCACACAGGGGTCTCCCTGGTCACACTCAGCCAGGAAAGGGGAGCCCTGCAGCTTTATACAGTCTCACTGGACTGGGCTAAAATCCAGATGTTGGCAGGCTACATTCCTTTCTGGAAGCTCCAGGGGAGAATCTGTTTCTTCACCATTTCCAGCTTCTGGAGGCCCCCTGAATCCCTCGGCTTGTGGCTTCCATCTTCAAAAAGTCGTCAAATGTTGCATCTCTCTGGGTTTTTCTGCTGTAGTCATATCTTCCTCTTACTCTTCTGCTTCCGTCTTGCACTTACAAGGACACTGTGTTTACACTGGGCCCATGTAGGTAATGCAGGATAATAATGTTAACCAAGTCACAATGTTAATTCCATCTACAATCTAACTCCCTTTGCCACGTGGCCTAACACAGTCACAGGTTCTAAGGATTAGGGCGAGTACATCTTTGGGGGACATTATTCTGCCTGTCTGTGAGTAGGGGTCCAGCCTGAGCATGACACACTGGTTTTCCCTGAGCATAACACACCAGGGCACTCAGTCATGAGTTTCCTTCCTATTTCAGAACCAACATTGAAAGAATATTCAATTATCATTCAAAGAACAAAACAACAGTGTGTGAGGGGGTCAGCATTACCACATTGGCTTTGGTAGAGCAAGGAAGTCTACTTCCTGTGGTCATTCTCACAGTTTCTGCTTGTGTCTCAGGCAGAACCCTGTTTCACCAACCACAAATTACCCCAAACATGTTTAAGGAATTGTTCAAATCCTCTATCTAAATGTCCAGTAAATGTATCTCAATGTTCACTAAAGGGGAATGTGCAAAGCACATATGAAAGATTAAAAATGCTTACCAAGAACAATTAATAAAGCATATCCTGTGCAAATGAAAAATTAGATTACTTGCTGTTATCTCTAATGGCTGTTGGATTATTTGCTGACTACTACAGGTGTACAGAGCTACCTGCATTTTATCATGGTTTAGATTTAAGAAAGGGAGTTATGCAAAACCAGTAAGTAAATGAATAGGTCAATAGGTGTGAACACCTATAGCAAGTTAGTGAAGTGGTTAATGCCAAGAGTTAAACTCAAACTGCCTGGGTTCAAATTTAACTCTTCTGCTTGCTAACTGTGTGCTTTAAGCAAGTTTATTTACCTCTCTGTGTTTCACTTTTCTCCTCTGTAAAACGAAGATAATAGAACCTATATCACAGGGTTGTTGTAAAAATGAAATTAATCCATGTAAAGTGCTCAGAACCATGTTTGATATAATAGTAATTGTTCAGGGAATGTTAATCTTTACCAGTGTCATTATCATTACTATGTGACGGACACTGGAAGGCTCACTTGGGTTAGGTCCCCTGTCCCCCATGGGCAGGAAGGAACCAGTAGGTGAATAGGTAGGGAGGGAGTAGCTAAGAGGAAAGGGGAGGAGCATAAAAGAGGACTGGGGATTAGGGAAGGTTTCTTAGATGCAGTTGCATTCAGGCTGAGACTGGAAGGATACAAAGAATTTAACCCAATGGGTGTAGCTGAAGCCAAGGGTGGGGAGAGGGGCGCAGGGAGTGGGCACGAGGTCTGGGGGGTCTCAGCAGAAGGAGGTATGGAGTTCCTGCTGGGAGTACCAGGTTGCTACTGTCAGGAACTCCTGTGGTGGTAGCTGCCACTTCTGTTTCTTCCTTCCTCATCTGGCTCCTCACTTTTCCCTCTTTTCTCTCTCTTCTCCCTTTAGAAAGCCTTGACCCCAACAGCACTCCCAGGCAGGACAGGTTGGTGGCCTCTGGTTTAGATATAGTCCTATGGGGTAGGGCTGTGTGTGGGTCAGGTGTGTCACTGTCCTGGTCTGGGGACTCTATGATCCCAGGTCTTTAATGGGGAAAGCCCCAGACTCATCTCCCTCTGCCTTGTTGTTTCTAGTAGAGCAGTTCTGGATCATCAGTCCCACTGGCCATGCTGGTCTCCCTCCCATGCTTGCCCACAGTCCACAGTTCACAGGACCACTTGTCCTAGAACATTAATACGAACCAACTTCCGTGGGTCCTGGAACCTTAGAAGCCTCAGCTTCTAAGTGGAGGGCTGTGAGGGAATTCCAGGCAAACAGAGTGATTAGCCTTTCTCTGGTCTTGCTGGCGAAGACCAAACTCACTGCTTTCCTGTTTCTGCCCCCGTTTTCATTGAGCTTTGGCTATTTACTCAGGTAGGAGCTGTCTGGGGCGCTAGAAGCAGATGAGCCGGGAGCTTGTCCCTACCAGCTGCAGAGGCTGAACAAATCTTAGCAAGTCATGTAAACCCTCAGAGCCTCTGTCTTCATCTGGAAGATGGGGATTAGAATACCGGCTCACAGAGCTTTGGTGAGGATCAGACAGGGTGAATTTACAGCCCCCAGGCCAGGATCCTCGCCCCTCCAGTGGCAGCAGAGCCGTGTGCTGAGGACCTGCATGAGTGCGGATGCATGGCCTCTGCGCATGCTCCTCGCCCTCCCGTCTTCCCCTTCCGCAGAGCCCTTGTAGCTGAGTTGCGTCTCCCTTTTCCTGCTTTCTGATTGGGCTGTCGCCATCACAACTTCACGTGGGGCAGGTTCGCTTACAGAGAATTGTAAAACTGGAAAACAACCAAGCAGTGGGCCCCGAGAACAGACATAGGACTTTGAGCCAAAAATCTCTGTGACTTTGGTCAAGCAGTTACATTGCTCCGTCTCTTCCCTAAATTGGGATAGGAGCTGACTCACAGGGTTTGTGTGAGGATTAAAGTGAGGTTATAGGAAAGCTCCTTGTAAATTGTAATGTTATTTCCATCAGCATTAATAACTCCTGGCTGGTTTCCAGACGTCGCTGGGGAAGGTTATTACATACATTCACCCTGGAAGGCAGCTTGAATGTGAAGCAGCCCCGCGCTAAATCCGCCTCCTCAGAGGCTCCAGACCTGAGCTGTCCACGAGGTAGCCACCAGCCACATGTCACTGTAGAAACTTTATTTTTTCATTTAATTTAAATTCAGTTAGCCAACATTTAGTTAATTGACTTCCTCAGTCACACTAGCCACTTTCCAGTGGCTCATAGCCACGTATAGCTGGCGGCTACTGTATCGACAGAGCAAATATAGAACAGTTACATCATCACAGAAAGTTCTATTGGACAGCCCTGGACTAAAATAGGCACTCCCTCCCCCATCTCTTTAAAGTGTTCCAGGAACCCCTAAAGTTATTTTTTGAGGGGATACCACAGAGCCCACAGAGCATCTGTTGTAGTTAGATCATTCCAAATATGTCCTTCGGATTTACCATAAATAAAAAAGAGACAGAAATGAACAGTGTTGCTATGAAAATAGTTATTAGAATTACAGAGACTAGTGACCTAGGGCGATGCACATTAATTCTCACATACATGTGCTTTCTGGGTCACCCCTCAGGAATTTGACAGGGGAGACAATATCACAGACAGTTATTAGATTTAAGGCAGAGATCATCCAGACACCAAGGTGTAACTTTTTGGGGGTAAAAAAGTGGAGTCAACCAGCATCCCAGAAGCTGACACGGGTTGTGGGGGGGGTGGTAATTGACCTGCTCTTAGAGCATTTATCAAAAGATAACAAGAGATTTTCTGATAACTCCAGGACCCCAGGAGGAACTGGGCAATTATCATGTGTCACCACAGAGTCCCCTGGAGGAGGAGAGGGGAGGCCTCGAGTTAGATACAATAACCATCATTACTTGTCCTGGTAAATTGGGTCTGAACCCCCCCCCCCCCCCCCGTGAGTATGCTTCCCTCCAGGGCTGGAATCTCCTCCTGCAGCAGGGTGAGGATGAGGTCTGGGCCGAAATCACTGTGGTCCCATGCAGTTTCCCACCAGAAACGTTCCCAGACACATAGTGATGAGTCGGACTTAATTTTGTTGGTTTTTAAAAATACATATTGTTATTATTTTATTGTCCCTTGCTTGTACTTGCAGTATAGATTATAATGAAGAAAATGGGAGCGGACAGTCTGGTGTAAGGTGGGGATAGTCATTTCTGCCTCCTAACATTGTTACAGAGATTAATTGAGGGATGTGTGATAAGCTGTACCGCTGAGTATGGCACATGCTAAACAGGAAAATGTTTGCTTGTGTACTACTATTGGTACTTATTAGTAGTAAATATTAGTATTTCTTAGCAGTATTTGTAAGTATTAGTAATGCTATGAAATATCAGTTAAGCTATTATTAGTATATTTTTAAATGCATTCCACAGATATTTATTGAACACTCATTTGGTGTCAGACTCTGTTCTAAGACTTGGGCTAGCAGTGCTGAATGACACAGTGGCCTTGATCTCAGGGAACTTATACATGAGAGAAGGGAGATTATCCAGTGAGATAGTTACAGATAGTGACACATGCTAGTAAGAGGGACTAGTAGGGAGAGGGGGAACATCACAGTCTATTTCCTTAGGGTGGCTGGCAAAAGCCTTTCTGAGGAGGCGACATTTGTCCTGACCCCTAGATGATGATGCTCTCAGGTGATATCCGTTAGAATGCTTTGGATAATAGGGGCACCTAGGTGGCTCAGTCGGTTAAGTGTCTGACTCTTGGTTTCGGCTCAAGTCATGATGTTAGGGTCATGGGATGGAGCCCCGCATTCAGCTCCATGCAGAGTCTGCTTGAGATTCTCTCTCTCTCTCTCCCCCTCCCCTTCTGCCCCCCTCAAATAAATACAGAAATCTTTTTTTTTAAAGAATGCTGTTGACAACAAAGAGCAGAGAACTCTGATTTGAATAGTTTAAATAATAAGAACACTTATTGTCTCACATCACAAGAAATCCCGAGATAGGAAGGGATTGACTTACCCACAGACCAAGGACATAGGTTCTTCCCTCCTGAGGATGTCCTCTGGGTCCTCAGAATGGCTCCCCTCATGGCTGCCACTGTTCTCAGCACCACATCGAAGGCACCCAGAGGAAAATAGCATTTTCAGAAGTATATCCAGCGTGCTTCCTCTTGCATCTCCTCTTCCTCTTGTATCTCCAGGCCAAACTCTCACCTTTAAAATCACTCACCAGCAAGGGGATAGAATCACCTTCTTTGGTGCACTTTTTTCTGTAAAGAGAAATGAAATGCTTTTGACTTGTGGGTTAGGAGGCAAAACTGAGGGTATTGTGTAGGTAGTTTTATAGCAAGAGAGAAAACAAATTTCCACAAAGTTTTTATGGATTGATGAAATTCAAAATAGAAAAATAATGAAATACAATTTTCTAAATTCAGGTCTACTAATGAGAAGAGTAGGCTTTTTGGGGAGGATAACATTTTGCTTGATTGAGGAGCAAAGAGAGTATTCCCTATCATCAAAAAAGATTGCAAGTGCTCATCTGTTAATGCTAATCTCTAATGAGATTTTACATATTCCATCTGTGCAAACGTCTTCACACACACAGGTGATACATGTGACCTCAAAATGCTTTCAAGTTTACACCGTGTTACTGTGACTGGGTAGTGTGTCACTACCAAATTTTGCTGTTGTGTGAAAGCAGCCACAGACAAAAAGTAAATGAATGGACACAGCCGTGTTCCAATAAAACTTTACTTACGGCTGCTAAGAGTCACAGTTCATGTAATTTTCATGTGCAAGAAAGTATTCTTTGTTTTTTGCTTTTCTTTTCAATTATTTAAAAATGTAAAAACCATTCTTAGCTTGTAGGCTGCACAAAAACAGGCAGTATGCCAAATGTGGCCCATTGACTCTAGTCTTCTGATTCCTGCTCTAGAATAATGAGGATTTCCTCTGAGTCATGAGGGGAAGAGACTCTGTCTGCAGGGATCAGGTGGAAACCACACTTGGGTAGGGATCTAACAGTGTCTACTTCAAGGGAGAACTTTCAGGGCTAAGGAAACAGTAGGTGCAAATGTCCTGCAGCAGTGATAGGCCTGGCATCTAAGCCAGGAGCAGAGAGGAGAAAGAGAAGAGGTGCCCAAGATGAGGGTGGGGAGGGGGAGACAACTTCCAGAACGGTGATGTGAGGAGCCCCACAGAGCCTCTCCCCAGCAAAACAACCAGAAGTGGTGAAAATTATTTTAAAAAACCTAACCCAACCATTTAAACCCTCTGAAAATTGTTCTAAGGGCACATAACAAATGAAAAAAAATATTTATTTGAGAAAATTTGTTAAATCTTGGTAAGAATAGTGAGAATCTGTGGCACTTGAGTCAGAATCCATTTTCTCCTGGCTCTCCCCTCCCCCCAGCTCCATGCTACAGAGGCCAAATTCCAGATGAGCGTTGCCAAAATATTGGGGCTCCCTTCCTGCACCCAGCCCCCACTCATAAGGTAGAGGCACTGCCCCAGGCGTGGCAGGCTAATAATACTGGGGCCCAATTACCTCCACCCAGCTTGCTCACAGGGGGACTAGGAGAGGCATACTGTCCACACTAGGAGAGACAAGCCAGGGAGGTCAGATAGTGCCGCCCCAGTCCAGCACATGCACAAAAACCAGGGGTGTCGCTCTGAGAGAAGCAGACCACTATTTCTGACCCTAGCCCTGGGGAAGAGACTCAGAGATTTTGTCTGAAAGAGAGAGAGGCAGGCCTAAAAAGAGTGCTCCAATGTGGCTTTAATGAAAAGGACAGGTAGTAATTAATATGGGGAAACCAGAATCCTCATACACCGCTGCTGGGAATGTAAAATGGCACACCCACCTTGGAAAACAGTCCGGATTACTTTCTTGATGGCATCCTTTGAGCACAGAATTTTTAATTTTGATGAAATCCAAGTTATTTATATATATGCATTTTCGAAGTCCTAGAGGGAAAGAGAAAAAAGGGGTAGGAAGAAATAATGGCTGAAGATTTCCCCAAATTGAAAAAGTTAAGCTCTGAATTACCATATGATCCAGCAATGCCACTCCTAGACACATATCCAAGAGAATAGTCACACAAAAGCTTATCCACAAATGTTCACAGCAGCATAATTCATAATACCAAGAAGTACAAGCAACCCAATGCTATCAATGGATGAATGGATAAACAAAACACTGTGTATCCCTGCAATGGAATATTATTCAGCCATAAAAAGGAATGGAGTATTGATACACACTACAACATTGATGAACCTTGAAAACCATATGCTAAATGAAAGAAACCAGTCACACAAGACCACACATTGTCCATTTATATGAAATGTCCACAGTAGGCAAATCTGTAGAGACAGAAAGTAGATATGTGGTTGGTCAGGCTGTGAGGGTGGGAGAAAGGCTGAGTGACTGCTGATAGGTCCAAGGTTAGTTTTTAGCATGATGGAAAAGTTCTAAAATTGATTGTGGTGATGGTTGTATAACTCTGTGAACATATTAGAAACCAGTGAATTGTATACTTTAAATGGATAAATGGGATGGTATATGGGTTATAGCTCAGTAAGGCTGTCATAAACATTAGTAAAGGGGAGACCGGAGAGGTGGGCAGGGAAGGCCAGCCAGATGTGCAGGGTCTTGCAGGCCTCACGGTGAGTCTGGCATTGCTGCAGGCCAATGGGAAAACATTGGAGGTTTCAGAGCAGGCAATCAGATGTGATATGATTTATATTTTAAAAATACCGTTTATGACCCCTTGCTCATAATAAGAATATTATTACCAATGTTACTACTCTCTTGACTCTGCAATTTGAGTGGAATGAATTCATTAAATGCCTGTTCTGTAGCTTCCAGGACACCAGTGCCCATGAAGTCCTCACCAGCTGTAAGTCCAGGCCCAAGTAAGGCTATGAGAAGATCCTGAAGTATCAACCATAGCCTCATCCTGTTGCTGTGTTGGTGGGCTCAGAAGGGCTGCCCCATCTGCTCACCCTTACCACATTTTTAGGAGCAATGCACAGAAAACCACACAGTAGAGGTGTCCGTCCAGGACCCCAGCCATCCTGACCTCTGCTATTTGCCTCTTTGACCCTGATTATGGAAGAGAAAACCTTATGCCCCTCTGAGCCATTCCCCAAGTCAGTTTACGCCACAGTTGAAGACTGTTTCCTCTGATAATCTCCCATGACTAGGTCCTCAAAGACTCCTGAGTCCTCAGTAATGAATGTTAATGTATAATAATGAATATAATAATGAATGTTCTCAAGGTGAGTAAATACTTCTAAAAAAAAATTTCCTGTGTGTGTGTGAGAGAAAGAGAGTGAGTGAGCAAGCGAGCGAGAAAACAGTCTCAAACAGCTTTTCTATGTAAGGTCTGGCAGCTGCAAGCAAGGAAGGAAGCAAACATCTCATTTTGCAGTTAACCTGTCTCATTACATCATTTGTTGGCAGCCTTGGATGACATTAGTTCTGGGAACTGGCCATATGTTTTTGAAAAGATAAGGACTCTACCTCCAGATATATTGATGGCAATGAGATCATGACATGAGAAGCTGGGGTTGTAACAGTAAAACCTAGCATCAAAAATTTAGACCAGAGGTCAGACACTTAAATGCCTTCAGGTCCAGAATGGTAACATAACAGTGTGTGGCTACTTCCTATTCAGAGAGCAGTTAACTGAGTTTACCTGAGAGGTTGTGGCTCAAATACAGTCAAATTAAAAAAAAAAAAAATTGGATGTTATGTTAATTAAACCTAACCCAACCGGTGGACCCATTAGCCTCCAATGTGTAAGCCATGAGATGGGCTTGCTCAACCACTTCTATTTTTTTTTTAAGATTTTATTTGTCAGAGAGAGAGAGCACAAGTAGGGGGAGTGGGAGAGGGAGAAGCAGCCTCCCCAGTGAGCAGGCAGCCCAACCCCGGGCTCTATCCCAGGACTCTGGGATCATGACCTGAGCCAAAGGCAGACACTTACCCGACTGAGCCACCCAGGTGTCCTGAATCACTTTTAATCTTGAAACTAGTTTACAGAATGATAAGGCCCCCAGGTTTACTCTCCTAGTCAGAATAAACCTTGGTAGTTTCCTCGGACAGGGTTCTCTGAATAGCTGCTAACTCCTTATTTCTGTATTATAAGTAAGAAACTCTCTTTATGGGAGGGTCTCTAATAGCAGCAGGGGAGGAGGGTGGTGATGATCTGCATGTTTTCCATGCCCCAGGAACTGGGCTAGGAGCTTCATAGTACTTACTCTACTTTATATGCTTACTTTTTAAAATCCTCATGAAATAGACACCAGTTGGGCCTTGAACTTAACTGAGGAGGTAACTGAAGGTCAGAAGAGTTAAGTAACTTATCAAAAATCACACAGCTCTATAGCTTTCAAAACCTTCCAGAGAAAATCATTATTTAACGAAACCCCCAGTCCTTTACTGTTGTCTTCTTTTGTAGGTTTCAGAATGTGTCCCAAGCATTTACATGAATTTCAATTCCATGAATATAAACATTTACTGAAATATGCTTTAAAGGACAGTAAATTCACAAATATCTGGTAAAAGACAATAAAGTAAGGGGCAGAATAATGGTTCTATCAGTAGAACTAAACTTGAACTTTTCAGACATTGGTCTAAAACGGGGTTCAACAAACTATGGCACGTGGGCCAATCCAGACTGCCACCTGCTTTTATAAAGTTTTATGAGGACACAGCTGCGCACATTCACTGTGTATCATCTATGGCTGCTTTCACACTAACTGCATATGGGAGAAGGTGTGACAAAGATGTGCAAAACAACGGTATTTACTATCTGGCCCTTTATAGAAAAAGTTTGGTCTGAAAAAACCAACACCTTATACATAACACATCTATAATTCCCCCAATTCCATAATCTCTCTTGCTGTGTTTTCCCACATTTTGGCAATGAAGCAAAAACCACCAAGGCCAAAAAAGTGCCTTGGTAAATTGCCCATCTTATCTCCTGAACTGGGTAAAGGTCTCCTTTTTACTGGAGGGGGAAACCAGTATTAGAGGCCAAGCCACTTGCCTAGGTCACAGAGCAGGTTGGGGCAACACTGAATAACAACAATATTGAGAATAACAAAACAGCTCTTCTCTACTGAGTGCTTAACACTGTGCTCTATGCTCAACAGGCAGCATCTCCCAGAGTCCTTGCAACTGCCTTCTGGGGTCATTACCACCATTGCCCCATCTGATAGGTGAAGAAAGCAGGGCCTAGACCAGGAAGTCTCCCAAGATCACAGAGTCTTCTGTGACTCCAAAGAAAGGGCTTTCCTCGACTATGAAATGTCAAAGCATCTTAAGCGAGCGCTCTTAGGGCTTTCCTCGGGGACTCGGTGGAGCTAGAAAAGGAGGTGTGGCTACAGTGAAGCACTGAGTCTCTTGTGGCCACCGAAAACAGAGAAGTAGGAGCTTAGACAACCTCTGGACCAAGGTCCACCTGCTAGGGCTGGAGACCCTCCGAGCATTTGCTCGTCAGATGCTCCAGCCTGCTGTTTGGGGGTTCTCCGGCAGAGCTTCCCAAGTCCCTCCGCTCCCAGATCACTGAAGGCCAGGTGAACTCAGTTTCGAACAGCAGTGCAGGAGAACCAGATTCTGAATTAGAACATGGACCCCCAGGTGGTTCTTGTATAAACAAATGCTTGAGAACCCCTGGGTAGATGATAAAAGACTATTTCACTCAGAGAAAACCAGGTAGATGCAAACTGGTCTTCCTGGCCAGCGAAGGTGGAGTCCTGCACGTAGGCAGTCCTTTTAAGAAGGGAAAGTAGTGAGTAGCCATGTTTTGCTTTCAAAGCACAGAAGGGAGGTATTGAGAAGGAGGTGGGAAAGGAAAGGGAGAAAATGGTTTGCTTTCATTTCTTCCGTTCTCAGCACTCGCCCCTCTGGTGTGAGCACCGCTCTGTGTGGCAGACTGTATAATGTGCCCCCCACAAGAGGTCCACATCCTGATCCTCAGGACCTAGGGATAGGTTCCCTTACATGGATAAAGGGATTTTGTAGATTAAGGTTATGGATCTGGAGGTGGAGAGATTACCCTGGATTATCTGGGTAGACCCAATCTAATCAGATAGACCTTAAAAGCAGAAAACCTGTCCTGGCTAAATTTCAAGAGATGCCACAAAGCAAGGAGAGGTGGGACGGATTTGAAACACGGAAGAGGCTCGACCTACTATTGCTGACTTTATGAAGTAGGAAGCGGCCACAAGCTAAGGAAATGCAGGTGGTTTCTAACAACTGGAAATAGCCATTAGCTGCCAGCCAGGGAGGAAGCAAGGACCCCAGTTCTCAAACTACAGGGAACTAAATTTGGCAAACAACCTGAATGAGGAAAGAAACATTATCCCCCAGAGCCTCCAGAAAGGGGCACAGAAAGCCTTGGCAACACCTTGATTTTTGGTTTAATAAGACCTGCATTGCCCTTCCGACCTGTAGAACTGTAAGATAATAAACTTGCCTTGTTTTTATCAACTAAGTCTATGGCCATTTGTTAGGGCAGCAGTAGAAAATGAATCTATCTGATGAACTAAACTATGCTGGTTGTAGCTAGAAAGTGGTCCAGGTTGGAGGAATTAAGGGATAATGAAGATGGAAGGGAAGCTTCATTTAGAGCCCCTTCTGAAGATGAATATTCATATCTGTATTATCTAATCATATGGCAGATACCTTAATTCTTGAGACCTGTTCCCTGTTATAATATTTCCCTGCTACCTAACCCCTGAAATGGGAAACAGGAAGAAAACTGAGAGTGAGTGCTGCATGGGGAGTTTTCCTTAGTTTATTCTAAAAATGTTTGTGAAAGAGCAGGATCCCTCCCTGACTTCTATAGAGCATCAGCATCTGGACTCCGAGCTTCCTACTTGTGGTTGGCATTGAATTTTTCAGGTACAATCATGCCAGACTAGGGCCAGGCAGTGAACTGGTTTTGCCCTTGGGTACAATTCAGGCACTTGTATCTCCCACGGTCGCCCATAATCCACTCAGTCTGCGTGCACCCGTCTGCTCTACCACCTAGCCCAGAAATTCTGCAGCAATGCCAGAGGGAGCGGTGGCCACAGGTGACTTACTTTGTGCCTTTAGATTCTTCTCTGAGGTCCTCTTGAAGTATTCTTAGAATAATTGCCTTCGTTTCTTCACCCTGTGCTTATCATGCAGTGTTGTTTTTCCAAGAAGGGAAATAAATGCATTGTTTAATTTATGAGGATATAATACTATAATAGTATATTCCTCTGCCTGAAATGTATTCTTAACTATTACCTTGGTCTGTACTTTAATTGAATTGGATAGAGATGGCACACTGCCGTTAAGGTTAACGGCCCAATGATTTACAAGACAAGGCACATTTACTGGCAAATAGATTTTAGTAATTGTTCTGCTCCACGGAGAGCATAACAGCTTGTGCATTGATTCATCATGTTCTGGAATTGGGGCTCACCTAGAGGAGATAGCACTCAGGGTCCTGGAAACACAGACGAGGCTGCCTAGGATGGATGAGATGAGCAGGCCCCACAAACTCTTCCTGGTCAGAGTACTTTGGCTCGGGGAAGGTCTCAGTTGCCCTCAGGTGGAAGGAATGATGTTTTCAAGGTGAAGATGGCTTTAGGATGCTACAGGTGCCGGAATTTAAACGCACACTAATAAGGGTTTGGCTTTTTTTTTCCCAATCCTAGGAAGATGAGCTATACCTGATACTCTAGACATTTCCATTGGGATTCAATTTGGCATTTCTAAGGGGAAGGGATAAATTAAATAGCTGGGGGGAAAATACCTACTTGGGTGGTTTGACCTCTTAGGAAAATCTTATTGTGTTTAGGACCAAGATGGAAGTCCAATTTTCAGGTTGACTGCATCTGCCATTTTGACACCCTTGGCTCGCTGAGGTTGAGATCCACAGAATTGTTTGTAAAACCTGGCTACTCTGAACATGTCTTGATAAGTCCGACTCTTATTTTCCTCTCCATCTCCAAGAGTATTGACAAAAGGTTACAAGGCCTGTCTTACGAACGTCTCCAATTACCTTGCATTAACTGTGACAGAAACTCAAATGAGGGAATCAAAGCAGTATTGGACCGAGGGTGGGGAGAGCTGACAAGAGCAGAGACACTGGCTCCTCAATGTCAAATGTGTGCCCTGGGCTCTGAGTCTCTGTGGTCACCAAATGCAGGGCCTGCCCCCCTTTGGTCTGTCCCATCCCTGGAGAAAGTGACTGGGAGGAGTCAAACACAAGGACAGCAGTCCTTATCTTGTGTTTTCAAAGGTGTTACTTATATATAAAGTATGTCATCTGGAGTTGACCTAGGACAGGCTATGAGAAAGAAGAGCTAGTGGTAGAGAAAAGACCAACAGAATGTTGTCCCACTTGAGAGATGATGTTCCAAAACAGGAAAAGGGGGACAGTGCTTCTGGGTGAATGTAATATCACGTGTACACACAGTGACCTTTTTCTTTTTCACTCTTAAAAAAATCTTGAAATGGTGAAATAGCATACTTGACAATCAGGATTTACAACGTATACTTAAAGTTAGAGGACACTAAGCACTCCTGGACCCACCACCCAGTTTCAGAAAACCCAATTGCCACTTTGTGTTCCCAGTGGCTCCCTCCCCAGTCATGCCACCTCCCGCCCTCACGCAGAGGACGTCATCTGAATTTGGTGCCATCACTTCATTTTTAAGAGCTATTCTCTACATATCTCTACAATTGTTTAGCTGTATGTAGCTTCAGTACAGTCTTTAACATTCCATATACCACTTTTCATGGTATAAATAAACCACAACTGGCTTAACCATTCTAAAGTTGATGGAAGCTTGGGCCATTTCCAGTGCTTGGTATCAACATGGCTGTGACCGCACATGACACTTGCAAGAGTTGTCTCAGGTGTCTAAGAGAGATCACCATGGTGTATACCTGTTCAGTTTCACTTCCTAATGCCAAATTGTATTCTACAGTGGTTGCACTGACTTTTACTTCCACCAACTGTGAATGAGCATTGTGCTGCTCCATACCCTTGCTGACATTAGATGTTGTTAGAGTCCTTATGTTTTGATAATCTGATGGTGTTAAGGATATTTTATTGCAGTTTTAGTTTGTAATTAGTTTGGATTATTTGTAAGGTTAAGCATCTTATGTTGGCCATTTGTTCTGTGGGGAAAAAAAAACCTCTTCATGAGCTTTTTCATTTTTCTATTGAGTTTTGTTTTTTTAAATTAAGTCATAGGAGCTCTTTATATATTCTAGATCAGTGCTGCCTGAAAGAAATGTAATGCAAGTCACTTTTGTAATTTAAAATTTCCTAATAGTCGATTAAAAATAGAAACTAGTAAAATTGGTTATAATTTTATTTAACTTGGTTTATATTGCTCCAGAAATACCTTAAATAAAAAATAAAATTACTAGTGAAGCCTTTGAAATCCACAGGGTATTTTATACCCTCAATTCATGCTAGCCACATTTCAGCTGCTCAGTACCCACATGTCTCAGGGCACTACTGAGAGCAGTACATGTCAAAAGGCTGGTCCCTTGTCAATCCTATTTTCTACCAACCTGTATGTAGCTATGTTTTCACTTTTTCATGGTTTCTTTTGATGAACAGAAGTTTTTCACTTTAAGAATGGTCACATTTGATTAGTCTTACTGCCTTTTTATTTTATTTTTTTGAAGTGTGAAATAATTTATTTTACTTTCCCCCTTTTTTATTGTTATGTTAATCCCCATACATTACATCATTAGTTATAGATGTAGTGTTCCATGATTCATTGTTTGTGCAAAACAGCCAGTGCTCCAGGCAGAACGTGCCCTCCTCAATAGCCATCACCAGGCTAACCCATCCTCCCACCCCCCTCCCCTCTAGAACCCTCAGTTTGTTTTTCAGAGTCCATCGACTCTCATGGTTCGTCTACCCCTCCGATTTCCCCCCCTTCATTCTTCCACTCCTGCTATCTTCTTCTTCTTCTTTTTTTTTTCCTTAACATATATTGCATTATTTGTTTCAGAGGTACAGATCTGTGATTCAAGAGTCTTGCACAATTCACAGCACTTACCAGAGCACATGCCCTCCCCAGTGTCTATCACCCAGTCACCCCATCCCTGCCACCCCACGCCCCACTCCAGCAACCCTCAGTTTGTTTCCTGAGATTAAGAAT
>NC_138369.1:22918969-22938505 GCF_054177405.1 Leptonychotes weddellii
CTGACCAAATGACGGTCGCTGAACCTCTGAGCAAGCTGGAGGGGTAAGTGTGGGACCTGAGCTGGAAGCTGAAAAGACCCAGGTAAGGGCAGAAGAAAAGATAGCACAAGGTCAGAGGGCCCACAACTTCCATCATCGCCCATCCCTCTTTTGATGCTGTTTGGATGTTCCTGAGGCGGGTTGACTGTGATTAAAGTAGAATGTGCCATTATGGACCCAGAAATGTGTGAAATGTCATGAAGAGTGCATTGAAGACCAAGTCACCTTCTGTTTTCTCAAGTAGTTCAAAATCTGGTTAAAAACACGAGGTGTTAAGACACAGCTAAAGGTAATACAAATGCTGAATCATGTGACAAATTTTGTTTCTGTTTGTGCTATAGGTGGTCCGAAGAGAGCAGGTTTCTTCAATATGGAGCAATCAGGGCAGAGACAAAGGGAGCTAGAACTTAAGATGGGCCATAAAAGTAGTGATCATTCTGAAATGGCAAGCACTGGACAGAAAATAAAGCTGAGAAATAGGGCGACAACTAAGAACATCGCAGATGAAGGTCACTATGGTTTCCTTTTCTGATAATTACAGCAAATGTATTTTATAGTAACACTTCCACAACAGACTTAATTCCCTCCACCTATCACCTGGCTCAGATCAGTATCACCTCCCCTTCCTTAAAAGAGGGAGTTCAGAGAGACTCCGTAGAGAGATAAGAGGGGAACTGGCTGTTCTGAAAACAGGGCGCTTCTTTGAAAACTCTTTCAAAGGGGAAAGCTGCATGATAATGAAAAGTATCATCATCATTATTATTTACTTCAAATATTGGGCTCTCTCATAACAAAAGCTTCATTCTTTGTAATCTTATTGTTGTCTGGGTATCAAAAAGACATTGAAATTCATTCACACCTTCAGCTCTAGATATAAGGAGTACCACCTGTGGCTCTCCCTCTGAGGCTGGTTTATCCTAATTATGCTATTCATAGGGACTCCACGGTGAAGGTGGCGGGAATAGTGATGCCAAAGTTTCTTGCTTCCCTCCATCTGACAGCTGGCATGTTGTCTGACAACACAAAGGAAAAGAAGAAAGGTTGCACATCAAAATATTTTGAAGGCTTTGCTGTCAAACACAGACACACAACATGGATAATTACTTAAATTTCATTGCATTGTCCAAAATGAAATCTTTCTAAGCTGGGGACGGGTTACAAGTTTCAGGGAAATAATTTAGTTTTTGACTCCAATATTTTACCTTTTCTTATCACACACGCACACACACACACACACACCCCACACACACACAGAGGGAGGGAGAGGGAGAGGGGGGTAGGGGAGAGCGTGTGCACACACAAGCTCTTTAATTATTATTTTGCCAAGGAAATCAATTCCGAGTATGAGCTGTTTTTTTTTCTTACTTCTAAGACGCAAAATGAGTTCATCAAGGTAAATTTCCATCAAGTAAATCATACTCCCACTGAGTCTGATAAGTAAATAAAATCACCCTAACAACAACATAGAAAACTCTAGCTAGCTAAGATGGGGTTTAATGCCAACAATCTCCAGGACTATGAAGACAAAATGAGCACTTGAAGTTCAACTCAACTGAAAAGAAAGTCTTATCCAAATTGAGTATCTTCTATTTGCTGGTCTTTGGGTTCTAAAAGTTCCTCAATATCCAAACATCTTAAAACTCCCCTCTTTGAGTATTTGCATTATTAAAACATCACACTCTGTAGCAGTGTTACACATTCCCTATTTTATGGTTAACATTCCTTAAGGTAAAGGTCTTTTGTGGAGACAAATTTACTCCCTATTTTGTCACTGGTCATAAATTCTGATATTGAAATGGCGAGAAGGTGCGAGGCCAGTAACAGACTTTGGCCAGTGCTCCCTCAGCCTCCTTGCCATGATTTTCTACAAAACCTTCCTTCCACTGCTAGCCGCTAGCTGCCTGGATGAGGAGTGGATGCCCAGAGGAACGGTTCTCAGTGGTTTTCCTAACCTTTGATTGGGGTACCAGGACTCCAGAGGATACATTGCACTGATCAAATTGCCTCTGGGGAATTTGAAACAAAAGACACAGGTAAGTGCACAGGTGGTGGTGAGAAATGTAGGGGGAAGAGCTGGGACGCTGAGTGGCAGCACACACCCAAGTCCTGAGGACCTAAGGACTAAGAGAGAAGAGATCAGATACAAAGAATCAGAGAAAACAGGAGAGGCAGAGGTGGGGGGGAGGGGCAAGCCAGTACACCTGGAGCTGCCCTGATGCTGGACCTTGCAGAAGTCTGCTTGTGTGACATTCCTGGGTTCCTGGGAATACAGTTCTCTCCATCCTTACACAAGAAAAATGGCCTTTGAACTTGACATAGTTGAGCAGATCTCTGCTCCTTTCATTTGGAAGATCCCCTACTCATAAGATGGTCAATGGGCTACCTGAATCAGAGTCACCTGGGTAGCTGTTCAATACACCCAACATTGGTCTCTACCCAGACCCCCTCAACTGAAAGATGAGATCAGGAATCTTTTTTTTTTTTTATCAAGCACCACATACCCCACTAAAATCAGAGAACTATCTTCCTTACAGAAACATCTTCAAAGGCATTTTGCCTTTAAAAGTTAATGAAAATATGAACAAATGGTCAGCTAACACCATATTCAGTGTCGAGAACATGTCATAGTCACCTCATCTTTAAGTCTCTAAAATACACTGCAAATACGAAGGGTGGTTAAGTTAGTCCACAAACAGCAAATCATCCCTCATTACTGCAGTGAGTTCTAATTGTTCTCCTTAAGCAAGCACCTGACTATCAAAATTAGCATCATAAACAGCTTTGATTTCCCCTTTTGCCCATACACTATTATGTGTCATATGTGACCTATGCTGTGTCATAATTGTGAGGAATTCAGTGCCAATTAACTGAGAAAGGTGATGTCAAACTATCTCCAGAATCACACAATTACAGAGCTTAGTCTTTCAACAAATGTGAAGTACTCTGTGCCTAGGACTCCACCAGCACAAACGATACAGAAATAACATACCTGGCCTTGAGCCAAAGGAATTACAATCTTGGATTGGGGGAGAGATATACTGGTAACTTATTAAGACTGCCAGGAAGATCTGTGAATACCAAAAGACAGGACATATGTACAATGGGATCATGGAGAGAGTGGGCTCAACTCTACAGTAGGGGAGGGACAGAAAGGGAGTCTGCCCAGACTCCACTCAAATCGAATCTAGTATAGCATAGCCTATATCTGAGTGGGTCCATTTGCCTAATCCTGGAATTGAATATTAGAAAGCACACTGGGTTATAGATAAACGGTAGCTTCTACATAGCTTTTATCAATAACAGATATTATAATCTATATTTTCCATTTCCTCTTATTTCTCAGGTTAGCCAAAATTCAAGCAGGTATCATACATTGGGCTCCCTCAGCGATCCCAGCACAAAGAAGTTTGTTAATAAGAAAACATGTTCCTAGAACTTTCAACAAATATTTTATTGTCTACCATACTGAAAACCAGACTGTGCCCAAAGATGTACAAACCTTTCCACTTAGAGCTTAGTGAGAGGGAAACACAGACACGGACAGCAAAGGTATAATAAAGTATGGTGTAAGTGTCACATGTATTAACATAGTGGTATGGAATTATCAACAATAATTCTGTCCCCCAGGTAGAGGGAGATTCTGAGGCAAGATATTTGATCTGAATTAGGATTTGAGACTCTAAAGACTTAAGTTAAATGAGAAAAATAAACCATTCTAACAAAGAGTATGTCTATAGGAGTTCACTTCTGCTATGTAGCAAACCACTCCAAAACATAGCTTAAAGCATTTATCATTGTGGGTTAGTTTGGCAGTGCTGCTGGTCTGAGTTGGCTTGGCTGGAGTCAGGTGGCCTAGAAGGACCTCACCCCCATGTCTGGGGCCTTCCCTGGGATGGGTGAGACAGGCAGGGTCTCTGTCCTTATGGTCTTCCTCCTCTAGGTGGCTAGCCCTGGCTTGTTCATGTGAGGGCAGGATTCTCAGCAGCCCCAGTAAGCACACATTTTCAAGTCTCCCATATCACACTAGCTAATGTCCCACTGGCCAAAGCAAGTCACAACCAGATTCCAGGGGTGGAGAAATAGATTGCCCCCCTTCATGGGAAGAGCAGCAAAGTCCTGTTGCAGAGGTATGTATACATAAATGAATGGGAAGATTGATCACAGCCATCTTTGAAAATATTTGCTACCTATATTAAATATATATAGAACCACATCCTTGGTTCATCCTAGTAACTTTCACTTGGGGCAGGAGCAAGAGTAGGTAAAGAATATGAAAAACATATTTCTAAGTGGAGTCTAACACATTGTCATCACCACCACCATCAAAAGAACTCAAAAACCAAAATTCAAAAAAAAAAAGAGAGAGAGAGAGAGGTCAATGTAAAGGTCAAACATTGCTTCAAACAGTATCATTTAACTCACCCCTGGATAAAAAAACAGAATGGTATGAGCACCTGGAAGACCACTAATTTAGCTATTTAACATGGAAAAAACAAAACCCAGACTGGAACAACTCTTGGCAACTCATTGAAAACCATGAAAGGTGCTTGGCTGGCTGGCTGAGCAACCAGTAGGTGCTCAATTGGCATTTGTTGTTGACTTTGTTGCTGCGTTGAAAGGGGTTCAAGTATCATGAAGCAGTGCCTAACATCTGCTTATCCTGGCTCCTCTATGGCTGAGGTTTGCACTCTGGTCAGAATGTCAGCAAACTGAGCCTCGTCACAAACTTTGTCAGGCGCTAAAAGTCAATATCTGGAGTCCTCTCCCACCCAGAAGGTGAATTGATATTGAATTGAATCCTTCTTGTGCTGTTACAAAATAAGCCCTTAAAAAACAATGAGCAAATGGAAAATAGAGTGTCTTTTATTGATTGTGATGTTTCCACTTAACTCGATTCTGGCTGGGGAGCTTCTCTGGTGGCCCATGCTCACGGAGCAAGGGCATCACCAGGGTCGATAATTCTGAGGAAATGGACAGCCTCGTCTGCCTAATGGATCTCTCCAATTTCGTCCATTGGGATCCAACTTGGGATTAGTCACTTGGCAGATTTTTCAACAGTTCCTCTAGACTTTGCTTTCTTTCAAAGCAATTTGGTTCATGTCCACTGAGGGAGGTGTTCTTTTGCTTTTCTTTTGAACCAGTGGTAGTCTTTGATTTTTGCATTATTTTCTCAGTAGGTCATTAGGAAAATACACACTCCTGCACAACATCCTACCCCCCCACACACACACTTTATAGGGGAAAAATTTGTCCATGAAGTATACTTTCAAAAAGAGTATGTTCCAGTAGTTCCTTAAATGCTACTCTCCCTCAATCCTGCTTTCAATGCCATTTTTAATACACTCTGTGTTAGGGAACAATTTTAGATTGACAGAAACATTGCGAAGTTAGTACAGGGAGTTCCCATATATCCCTCACCCAAGTGAGGTTCCCCTAATGTTTGCACATTACCATGGTACATTGGTCTGAACTCAGAAACCAGCATCAACACATTAGTACTAACTAAACTCTAGACTTGAATCAGGTTTCACCAGTTTCTCCATTTACGTTCTCTTTCTGTTCCAGGATGGGAACCAGGAACCACACGGCATTCAGTCAGCAATGTCCCCTTCATGTCCCCTGGCCTGTGGCAATTTTTCAGTCTTTGTAATAACCTTCACATTTTTGAGGATTATTGGCCAAACTTTGTAGAACGTCCCTCAATTCAGCCTTGTCTGATGGTTTTCTCATGATTACCTTGGGGTTATGGGTTTTGGGGAAGAAAGGCTATGAAGTAAATTGCTTTTCTCATTATATCATATCCAGCGGTCTAGGCTACTGATGTGACTTATCACTGGCAATGCTGACTTTGATCACCTGGCCAGACAGTGCCTGCCAGTTTTCTCCTCCGTAAACTTTTCTTTTCTTTTTTTTTTTTTAAGTGGCCAAGCCTGAAATGTATCATATTCAGGTAAGTATTTCAAAACACTGTGTTGCTCAAGATACTAAAAGTTCAAGGGCCACTATTAGTCTCCTTCATAGCGGGTTGGGGGAAGCTGAGTAGAATGTTGGAAAGTATTAGGATAAGAAAGAAAGAGAAGGTGGACCTAAGTTTCTTTCAAATTAAGCTTTTAATCCAAATTGTATAGTAAAGTTCTTTCAGAGAAGACACTCCTCTATGTTGGCCAACTGGTTGGCTTCGTTTTATGGGATTTGGCCTCAGAACCCTCTGTTATAAGCAGGACAAGCTGATCTACACCTCCCAACTCCTTAAATATTTTAAATTGGTCTTAGTGGTCGCCAGCTTATATTCTACACTTCACATTTGAGAAAAATTGAGAATAGAGGTCTGTTTAGCTCAATGACATCTTAGAGGGGGAAAAAGCAGCTTAATCTACTTAAAATCCTACTGATGTAGTACCTCGTATATAAATAATGTTCTTTACATATTCTTCATGGTAGCAGAATCTGCCTTGTGCTAGAGAAACTTGCTCTCCAAGTGTGATTTTCTAATCAGTTGCCTTGACCTGGGAGTAGTGCAGGGTCTCCTCCCACCTCAGACCTACTGCATCAGAAGCTACATTTTCACTAGATCTCCAGGTGACCCATGGGCCCGTTAAGGTTTGAGAAGTGTGACTTTAGAGAATATAGAAGGTTACCAGTGAAACATTGGCTGTGAAAGATAAACGGGGAGCTAATAAAACAAGATGTGTAGGGCTTCCATCCCTCTATTTTCAGGCCAATGATAATACCTAAGTTTTCAAGGCACAGTTTCATAAGGGATTGATGGTATTAGTCTGAATTTTGTTATTTGATTTACCTTGCAAAGGCAACATTGTTCTCTTGAACAGATATGCTAAGTAGTTCTATCTTAAGGTAGTCAATGCACAAAGAAATATCCTTTAACATATTTCTTTAAAAAAAGATGAGCAGAAAAATAAAGATCCAAATAGGACCCAGAAAGCATTAGCCATAAAAAAAAATTGGGGGCACCTGGGTGGCTCAGATGGTTAAGTGTCTGCCTTCAGCTCAGGTCATGATCCCAGGGTCCTGGGATCGAGTCCCACATCGGGCTCCCGGCTCAGTAGGGAGCCTGCTTCTCCCTCTGACCCTCTCCCCTCTCATGCTGTTTCTCTCTCGCTCGCTCTCTAAAAAAAAAATAAATAAAATCTTTAAAAAAAAATTGGACTATATTAAAATTAAGAATTGTTCTTCAAAACACATCATTGAGAAAAAAGGAAATACATAGAGATTTTTAATCAATATAACTGATAAAGTATTTGGAAGATATAAAGAACCATAAATCAGTAAATATGAAGAACCCAATGTTTAAAATGGGCAAAATAAGTGACCCTTTATGAAAGAAGATACCAAATTGCTGCTACATACACAGAAATGCACTCCATCTCAGCAGAAATAAGGAAACAATTCAAATCCATAATGCCAAACCACTGCTCAACTACTGCAATGACTAAGCAAAACCAGACCCCAAACCCAACACAGTAACTAAGACATTACCAAGATCTGGCAAGAATGTGGAACATCAGGAAATGTTTGTGTTACTATAAAATTGGTACAATTTTGAAAAAAAATTTTAATAATCCATCAAAAAAAAGGATATAATACAGGTAGAGTGGCATATTCTGTTTTTTTGTTTTTTTTTTTAATGTTTCAAGTGGCACATTTTGAATTTCATCTTCTAACTGGAAGACAGGAAAGGGCTTTGGTACTCTGTTTTTTGTGACAAACCCTTTTCTCATTTTACCTGGTTGCTACTTGTACCCCTAGCAAGTCTCCCAGACAACAGATTTTTGGTTTTAGTCATTACATGAATTTGAAATGTGCCTCACTCTATCCAGACCTCATTCCCACATGAGCCTCTGACCCTTGGCTGAGATCTCTACCCTGCCCAGACACCTCTCTCTGGCTGAGGGAATGCCCCTCACACTTGTGCCAACATGATGTGTAGGTCAATTAGGACTTGGGAGACAAGTCCAGTCCCTGGGCTGAGACACAATGTTTTTCAAAGAGACATGAAAAAGGTCACCCTAGAGACTTTTCTTAACAGATGATTCTCCCGGGCATCAGAGAAGCCAACGTAGACCTGGACTCAAATATCCTGCTGACATCCTGCATTTTGACAGCTACAATTCTTCCTTTTTCAATTTCAGTTCTTATTGATTTTCAAGCTTCTCATTTCAGAGATGTATGCCATCATTGTACTACAGTGTTTAGCAATCTATCTGTGCCTGCTTTTCTATGCTAGATTGATCCTTTCCCACCGAAGCTGCAGGCAGGCAAGCATCAGGTTGCTGCTCAGGTACCCCCCCTGCTCGCAATCTATGAAAGCTAGGCAGTCCACCCTTCCACCTGAGGGAAAACGCTCAGCTGAGCCCAGCGCAGGAGAGGTTCGCATTTGGTAGTGAAGCAGAATTTGGCAATGAACTACTTCTGGGAAGAAAGGTGTAAATCAGGGGAAAGTCAAACTTGAGGTGGACAAGGCAAGCAGAGACACTGCTCTGCGTTTCTATTAAAGATGCTGAGATTTCGGGGCGCCTGGGTGGCTCAGTTGGTTAAGCGACTGCCTTCGGCTCAGGTCATGATCCTGGAGTCCCGGGATCGAGTCCCGCATCGGGCTCCCTGCTCGGCGGGGAGTCTGCTTCTCCCTCTGACCTTCTTCCCTCTCGTGCTCTCTGTTTCTCATTCTCTCTCTCAAATAAATAAATAAAATCTTTAAAAAAAAAAATAAAAAAAAAAAAAAGATGCTGAGATTTCCCTCTGGTAGTCAGGGAGAGAACTGCATTAAGTGATGAAGTACTTGCTTGGTTCCGGGGCAGAAAGAGTGAGCATTTTTTTTTTAACGTGTGCAAGTAAATGGCTTGAAGAGATTTTAGGGAGCATGGTGAAGGCAAATTAAAAGAACCTAGAGGGCGCCTGAGTGGCTCAGTTGTTAAGCGTCTGCCTTCGGCTCAGGTCATGATCCTGGGGTCCTGGGATCAAGTCCCACATCGGGCTCCCTGCGCAGCGGGAAGCCTGCTTCTCCCTCTCCCTCTGTTGCTCCCCCTGTTTGTGTTCCCTCTCTTGCTGTCTCTCTCTCTGTGTCAAATAAATAAATAAAACCTTTAAAAAAAAATGAACCTGGATTAGAATATGTTTTTTCCTGGAGAGTTTTCCCAAGAAATTCTGGAATAAATCGTGGAATCTTTTGAATTAAAGCACTCATGGTGAATGTACTTAAGAAAAATGCCTTAGGATTTCGAGTTTAAAAAATACAAACAAACATTTAGGGATTATAATACTTTTTTTTTTATCCTCTTTAGCCTAATTTCAGCTATGCCATCTGTAGTGACTGTGAGAATTGCCTTTCCTTTTTGTTGGGGGTGGTGTTTCTACATATCAATAGCCTTCCTCACATTTTCTTCTGTCACGTCTGTGGCCTCTTCTCCCCTGGTCTAACTCAATCCTCTTGGCTAAATATTGCATGGGACAGACTGATACTGAAAAAAATCATGATTTTTCAGGAATTCCAATTTAACTGGGCACATATGGAATATATTTATACTAAAAATGTTTATCTGGAGTTCAAATTTAAACAGCATGCTGTATTTTATCTGGCAATTTACATTATACCCTCCCCTGCTCACTTGTAGGTGTCTTATTTCCCTATGAAATGTACTTGCTGGGCTTTTATTCCATAAGGCAGCAATGATCCAATGCCACCTGATGACAACTGGCTGGGAGTTTGGGATAAGCTAAATTATTCTGCACTGGTTTTTGAGTAGAGCCCTTATCCTGCCTTATCTTTGCTACAGCTGCTGAGCTCCCTTAAATGATATGAGAGCCCCCCCACCACCACCACCACCAAAAACAGTTGTTATCAAGACAAAAGACTACCACTGTCCTAGGGAAGGCACAGTCTATTCTTGCGCTATGGATAGAATGGCTAGATTATCCCTACCTTAGGATATTTCCAATGTAACATAGGATACTATGTTTTGGTCCCAGGAAGGATCACCTTCCACACCCCAAAATAGGCTGGTGAAAGAGATTTTCACAGGGCAGGATAAATGAAGAAAAATAAACCAATAATGTGAACTCACCTTTGCTCTTGCATTATTCTTGGGTGACCACTTCACTAAAAAATGATCGGTCTGCTTCCAGGGCTATGGAGCTGGGGGTGGGGATGTGGAGGTAGGATGATGTATGTATTTGCGCATGTATGTACCTGCTCAGGTATATGTGTTCTTGGGCAGTGAGTGGCCTACAACTCCAAACCTCCTCTCTACAATCCTTTAAGGGCCTAGAAATCGTACAGTATGTCAGGTTTATTTTCCTTTTCTCTCAGTATCTTCTATTCAAAAGCATTTTCCAACGCATACATGTGTATCAAGAGGACACTCTGGGTTTGGCTTCCTACAGTCTTGAGTTTGGAGAAACTGGCTCATCCATGTGCATTTCCTTGACCTGCTGCATCACCCATGTAGCCCCTTAAAAGGATGGTGGCATTTAGATTCACTTTGTAGAGGATGCTAACAAGGTATGTGGGGGATAGATCTGCTAATGGGCTGAAATTTGAAGAGTTTCCAGATATTCCTTATGCAACACTGAGCTGTGTGCTGCATAAATGACCCATTTTACAAATAAATCCATAGGGACTTGTTCTCTGTGTCATGTTAGAAAGGCAAAAAGTTTACCTCTTCCCAGCATGTATTAAGGTACACAGTAGTGAAGAGAAGAGAAAGGTAACAAGGTTGGGAATATTGGTCCAAATGAAAGATTCAGAGGAGACATATCTTGAGCTTGGTGTAATGAGATGGCCTGAAATGTGGAACTGTAGAGCCTAAAGAAACTTCAAAAATAGATCAAGCCCAGTTAACTGGAAAAGTTAGATGGAACCTCTTCCTGTCCTTAAGAATCTGATTCTTTTGAGACCCTCCTGATTTTCATGCAAACAAGTGGCAACATACAATACTTAAAATATGTGTAGTTTTAAATGTTTTCTCATCACTTCCTCTGATTTTTACAAATAAGCCTTGAAATATGATTATTAATCCCATGTTTTAAGTGAGGAGACATATTAAAAATGATTAGGAAAAATTTCCACTGCCACAGAGCTAACAGATAATACAAACTCTGGGTTTTCTGGCTGAAACCTTTCTCCAACACAAGTTAGAGACACCAACTACATCCCAGGCACTATTCTAGATACATGGTGAGTAGGAGACATGTTCCTGACTCAAGGGACTTAACATAATACTTCTTCAAATACATTAAATTTAGTATTGGGTTATGCAAACTACTTCACATACCTTTAGGAAATAGGAACAGACAACATAAAAATGTATTCAATATAGTCAACACGTACTGAATCCTGAATTCTTAGTGACCAATTTAAAAAGAGAGAGACATTTGGGAGGATATGTGCTATGGTGAGTGCTGTGAATTGTGTAAGACTGTTGAATCACAGACCTGTACCTCTGAAACAAATAATACATTATATGTTAAAAAAAAAAAAAGAAGAAGAAGAAGAAGAAGATAGCAGGAAGGGAAGAATAAAGGGGGGAGAAATCAGAAGGGGAGACGAACCATGAGAGACTATGGACTCTGAGACTAAACTGGGGGTTCTAGAGGGGAGGGGGATAAGAGGATGGGTTAGCCTGGTGATGGGTATTAAAGAGGGCACGTTCTGCATGGAGCACTGGGTGTTATGCACAAACAATGAATCATGGAACACTACATCTAAAACTAATGATGTAACGTATGGGGATTAACATGACATGATAAAATAAAATTTAAAAAATAATTTAAAAAATAAAGAGAGAGAGAAAGAGAGGACATTACAGGCATGAAGAAAGAACCAGTAAGAGAAAACCCTGTTGGGATGGGAAAATGAAGAACACAGAGACAGTGCTTAACTCTCAGACAAACTCTGAAGATGGGGACAGCTGCCACCACTGTACAGATGGCACCTCCCAAGGGTTCAGATGCCTTGCTCTAGAAGGATTCAGTTCTCCCCTCAAGGTACTCATGCTACAAGATATCCCCGATTCAGAAGTTTTAACCTCCCCTACCAGCTCTTTTACCTCTAATTATACTTTTCTCATAACTTAGATCTCTACTTATACTGAAACAGTCAGTCCTTCTAAAACTATAAACTCTTTGAGGCTGAAATCCATTTACTATCTAACCCACCTAGCATAATTTCTATCATCTACTGGGTCCTAAATAAATCTTCACTGAATTGAGATTAAACTGAGGTTTCTCATCTTTAATTTGCCACCTTGAATAAATAAATCAGACCCTCCCTAAGTAAGATCCATTCTTATAACCACCATACCAAAACTCTGTCCTATTCTAATAAGTTGAATATGCACATGGGGTTTTCACCAGCAGAAGGTACTCTCCCCTTGATTCTGGGGTGAAATGGTAAAATGGAAAACACACAAATTGCCTTCTAAGAATTTATACCATGTCTCTTCCCACTGTGTGTTTCCCATGTTCATTCAGAACTGGCTGGGATCAGTCCTATCTGGGTTACTCAGAGACAAACCTGCCCACTGAGTCATCAGGATTGTCCCTCATCTTCTCACTGCCAATGAGCTTCACTGAAGGGTGATAGGGGAGAAGAATCAGGCAAGTTCACATGGGTCACCTGGATTTCATCCAGCTATATGCTGATGAGGAGACTATGCCCCAAATGCTATGGTCTGAATGTCTGTGCTCCTATCCATCTCATGTTGAAATCCTATCCCAAAGGTGATAGTATTAGTAGGTGGGGGCTGTGGGAAGTGATTATGTGGGAAGGTCATGAGGTAGAGCCATCAAGAATGGGAGTAGTGGTCCTATAAAGGAGATCCTACAGAGCTCCCTTGCCTTTTCCACCACATGAAGACAACAAGAAGTCCATAAACTAGAAAAGAGCCTTCAATCAACCATGGCACCTTGATCTTGGACTTCTAGCCTCCAGAACTGTGAGAAATAAATTTCCATTGTTTAAAAGCCACCTGTCTGTGATATTTTACTATAGCAGCCCAAATGGACCAAGATACCAAGTAAACAAATGCAAGAAGGCATATGATACACATATACATATCTGAGATAAACATAAAAATCCAGTGTTATAATCTGCCAGTTTTCTTAATAAGATGACAACTTACCAAAGGAAAACCAAGGGAGAGTGTTCTCTACCTTGTATAATACTTTCCAATGAGATCCTTGGCTAATAATTCAGAGCATTCTATAGGATGTCTAGGATATTGTTGATGTTCAAATAAATTTTCCTTGAGTGAGACCAGATGGGGAACAAAGATGAAGTACAGTGATACATTTATAGTTCTCATTTGTTTCTTGAATTCTGAGTTATGAAAAAATCAAGGCCTTTTCACAGGCATCAAGATAAATAGGTTGTAATTGTAATCCAGAATAATAAATCTCTTGGTTATGCTAAAGAAAACCAGATTGCAAAGATTTTGCAATTAGAGGAGGTCATGCTAAATAAACAAACTGTGGCACATCCATTCAATGTTATTTGACAATAACAAAGAAATGAGCTATCAAGTCTTAAAAAGACAAGGAGGAAACAAATGCATATTGCTACATGAAAAAAAAGCCAACATGAAAAGATCAGTCTCTGGGGAAGAAAGATGAGTAGATGGACCACCAAGGATTTTGAGGATAGTAAAACAATTCTGGACGCACCTGGGTGGCACAGTCAATTAGGCATCTGACTCTTGGCTTCAGCTCTGGTCATGATCTCAGTGTCATGGGATCAAGCCCTGGGTTAGGCTCCACACTCAGCACAGAGTCTGCTTGGGATTCTCTCACCCTCTGCCTTCCCCCTGCCACTGCAGCTCATTCATTCTCTCATTCTCTCTCATATTCATTCTCTCTCTCTTTCTCCAGGATGGATGAATAAATCTTTAAAAAAAACTTCTGTATACTGTAATGGTGGGTATATGACATAATATACTTGTGAAAACCCACACAATATATAATACAAATAAAGCCTTATGTAAACTATGGACTTTAGTTAATAACATGTCAACATTGTCTCATCAATTGTAACACATGCAGCAACTAATCCAAGATGTTAGTAACTATGGGATCTGGGGAGTGGGAGGGGCTATGGCAGGATATATGGGCACTCCTTGTACTTTCTGCTCAATTTTTCTGTTAACCTAAAATGAAAATACTTCTTTTTAAGCAACCCTATAAGAAAAAAAAAGTTCAATCTACTAAATGAAAATCCTAAGAAATCAAAATGAGTATCATGACTACAAACCTGTTTTTGGAGGGGAAACACAGTGGAGGGGCATGGCTTAGGATGTTCTTAATGTCTTGCTCACCACAGGTGATGTGTATTTTGAGAGGCAGAAAGGTAAGGGTTTAAAACATACAAAACAAAGGAATATACTCGGAAGCAGCCCTAGATCATTGCATGGCAACCAGAGAGAATTGAAATGGGAAAGTGAGTGGAAGAATAACACAAAGAAGAACATGACAAAAGGTCATGATAAAAACATTTTTTTAATTATAGAATTACAGGTACAAGGAAAATATGCATTAAAAGGGGGGAAATGTCAAGAACTCAGACAAATGTTTTAACCACTGTATTGCCTTATAGTTTCAAACACAGGGCTACTACAACCGTATAGCATTGTGCCGTCAAAGGGCATTATTTGAAATTCCCATAATCTTTCAGGACTGTAGGGTAGGAAACTATAGCAGGCTATAACTCAACTTTCCAAAAACTTCCTAGTGCTTTCTCACCCCTAGTGATTTTTTTCTCACTCATTCTCAATTTTCACTTCAGGGGGAATATTTTTCATATTCAAAGGGTTCCAGACACACTTTGTTTTTGATCTGGAAGGACACTAAGATGAACTAAACCAATTCTGGCTCAGTTCCTTCTCTGACTTTGCTTCAACCCTGTGTAAAGCAGCTGGGCAAGAGATGGTGAGAAAATGAGTAACTGGTGTTAGCTCCTCTCCTGCCACCTCAACATTAGCTCAGATGTCCACAAATCTTCCTGGGGGGGAAATTAATGTGTAATATAACAAAAATAAACATTTGGTCTTTGTCCCTGGTTTTTGGCAAAGAGCTTCTAAAACCTTTGGAATCTCTGGAGTGATAAGAGAGTCTGTTACATACTAATAAGATGACTGGTAGTTAGGGACCCCTAGATAGCTTCAGGATGGGGGACGGTCACCAGAAGACTAAGCATGATTAGAGAGTTAGAGTTTTCAGCCCCAACCCCTGGCCTTTGGGGATGGGAGAAGGCTGAAGATTGGTTCAATCACCAATGGCCAAGGATTTAATCAATCATGCCTACATAACAAAACCTTCATAAAAAAGTCCTAAATGACAGGGTTTGGAGAGCTTCTGAGTTAGTGAACACGTCAAGGTGCTGGGAGGGTGGCATGCCTGGAGAGAGGGAATGGAAGATCTATACACTTTCCCCCTAACCTAGCCTTATGACTCTCTTCCAAATATTTGGCTGTTGTGGAGTTCTATCTTCTATAATAAACTGGTAATAACAAGTAAAAAATTTTCTGAGTTCTGAGGAGGGGGGTGTTTAAGAACTTCTGAATTTGTGGCCAGTTGGTCAGAAGCATCAGTGACAACCTGGAACAGTCAACTAGCATCTAAAGTTGGGAGAAAGTCTAATGGGACTGAGCATTAATTTGTGAGATCTAATGCTAACTGCAGGTAGGCAGTGTCAGCATTGAATTGTAGGACTCCCTGCTGGTGTTGGGGAGTTGGAAAATTTGTTGTCAGAAAACATAACAAAATGCCTTCTGATGAGACTAAAAGATGCTGTCTCTCCTGCAGACAAGCTAAATGAAGTTTACGGCAGTGTACTGGCAAATGTTATAGATATCTATACTTCATCTTTGAAGAAATTACTCATCAATTCTTGTTCAATGGATGAAGAAAGATCTGGGAAACCAGGCTGTAGAAGGAATGGAGTAAAAGTGAGGGGAACTGAGAAACACTTCTCCTGCAACACCCTACATCAGCTCAGGTAACTTACAGTCTTCCGGGGAGAGAACAAAACACAAATACACAAAAAGCATTTGCTAGAGAGATCAAAGCCTACTGTATTTAGTCCTCCTGAGGTAGACTGAGTTTCTGTTGGAGATTTCTAGACACTCAGCAGTCTTCTTCAAACCAGTGATTGGTACTTATTAGGAGGGGTCATGGAATCAATTTAGCAGGTCATAGCCTATCATTCTGTTTGCTTTTAGGACTATTTAACTTAGTATTTGCCCCTATGTATAATTAAAATATTACTGATTTTTTTCTTCATTTTTAGCATATCTAAGTATATTAATCCACAAAACTATGTGTCATAGTGAAACAGAGTTTGGATAAAAGTGCTCTGAATGGAATGAGAGGTAGTTTGAAGTTACCAGAAATGGATTACAACAGTTAATTTGGTTCTTCTGCCCCACATTGCCTTGAATGTAGCAGCCCACTCTACCTCAATACTTCCTGGAGGCAAACGAGAACTATGTTTCTTGATGGGGGTGCCCTGCAGAGGAGATAATTCCTGTGTCTCCTTATTTCCAATCAAAAGGAAAAGTCTCCTGCAACATGTCCTAGGCTTACCCAATTCATCCTGTGGGTGTGGCTGATACTGGAATATTTTCTGCTTTATTATAATCAGGAAGCACTAAGAACCCAGCATGAACTGAATATACTAGAATCTAACAATCTAGTATAGTTCCTGAAGGCATGTATATTTAGGGGAAGGGGAAAGAAAGCTCTCTGACTGGGTCCCTAACAAAAAATGAGACCAACAAGGAGAAAAACAAGCTTAACTTGTGTACTGCAATACACATAGGAATATCTAGCAATGAGTAACTCAAAGGGGTGGTTAAAACATAGGTTTATATAGCATCTTAAAAAAAGAGCAATACATTTTCAGTGAAAAAACAAAGGAAAAGTACTCTGAGCTTCTAGGGGCAGCAAGTTGTGGGAAGGCAAATATTTAAGGAATCAAATGATAGCAAAGGGCTAGGTTTGGCAAGGTTTTTTATATAGATTCCCCTGTGCCATCTCTGGGTGGATAAGCATTCTAGAATTCTCTCCAGTGACTGTTTTCTCCTTCTGGTAGAGAGGGGAGTGGATACATCTGCATAAATTTATATCTTGCTTTCAGGCAGACAGCTTTTCTTGTATCTGATGCTTCTTACTTGCCTTCAGTGCAAGATAATCCTTATACCAAAGTTCCATATTTGGGGATGGCATATTCTGCTACCCTTCAACTGGAATGTCTATGAGGATGGCCCTGTGGACTATCTTCTTAAATGTTTTTGGTCATGGGGCGCCTGGGTGGCTCAGTCATTAAGCATCAGATCTTGGCTTGGGTCATGATCTTTAGGTCCTGGGATCAAGCTCCACATCAGACTCCCTGCTCCGTGGGAAGCCTGCTGCTCCTTCTCCTACTCCCCCTTCCCTCTCTCACTGTGTCTCTCTCTGTCAAATAAATAAAATCTTAAAAGAAATGTTTTTGGTCATACTGTGCTCAGACCAAAAGCTAGATATTAAAATTAATGGACGAGTTGTCAGAAAGCATCCAAAACTCTCAGATAGTCTTGAGCACAGAAATGGGAGTTGTGGGAGGTAAAAAACAAACTTCACTTGGGTCAGGATTGAAGTGGTCTTCTTAATCCCATTTTCTTATTCCTGACCCCTGGTTGGACTATGTCACACTTGGTAAAGGAACAAAGGCAGAGCAGAAATTGAGGAACTTTTTGGAAAAGTGACTAACATTTATTAAGGACTTATGGGGCAGGTACTGTTAAAAGGACTTTCTAGGTCTTAGACCATCTAATTATGAGAAGTCTGAGGAATAATTTTTTTATATTTACAAATGAATGCCATTATCCCATTCCAACCTCAATTTCTAGGAACTACAATAAAAATGAACCATTCTCACTTCTGATATAGCTTTAGAGTTCACATAGGTATAGAAAAACCAGAATACTAGAATCTGCATTATCAATAATCAATTCCCTATCAGAGGCAAAGTTATTCATTATATGACTTATGCCAAATCTAGGAAATGTGCCAGAGTGTGCACGTGGTATATTTGAAGGTAGCTGGAGGGGAGTTTCCCATACTATTCAATAGCAAAAAACGGAGATATTTTCTACCTACACACTCACTTCTCCATTTGGGTTTTTAATGTTTTATTTGCATACCATTCTATGAATGAAGTTTTGTATATGAACATTCTTCATTTTCAATTTTAGTGGAAAGTATTGCTGTCCTGCCCACAACTGTATTTAAAAAAAAAAAAACAACAACAAAAAACACTGGCTGGTGATGGCTCACAAGGAGTACATGGTAACTGAATGGAAGAATCTATTTTCCAAACTTAAGAGACCAGAAAAAAAAACTGAGGTATGTATGTATAGTACAATGCCATGGAGACATTGAATTGTATTTACATAATCTTGAAAAAGAAAAAAAAAGTGGTACCTCAACATAATAAAGGCCACATATGACATACCAGTGGCTAACATCATACTCAACAGTGAAAGGCTGAAAGGTTTTCCTCTAAGATCCTCTAAAAGACAAGGATGATTACTCTAACCACTTTATAACCAATAGAGTATTGAAAGTCCTAGCCATAGCAATTAGGCAAGAAAAAGAAAAATTGTCCAAATTGGAAAGTGATCACTATTTATAGATGACAGGACACTATATATTAAAAAAAAAAAAAACCTGGGGCACCTGGGTGCCTCAGTCATTAGGTGTCTGCCTTCGGCTCAGGTCATGATCCCGGAGTCCTGGGATCGAGACCCATGTCGGGCTCCCAGGCTCAGCAGGAAGTCTGCTTCTCCCTCTCCCACTCTGCCTGCTTGTGTTCCCTCTCTCACTGTCTCCCTCTCTCTAATAAATAAAATCTTAAAAAAAAAACCCTAAAGACTCCAACAAAACACTATTAGATTAAGGAAATTCAGTAAAGTCTCAGGATACAAAATATCCTATACATTAATAAACTATCAGAAAGAGAAAATAAGAAACAATCCCATTTATAATCACACTACATCAAAAATTAAATTCTTAGAAATATATTTCATCAAGGAGGTGAAAGACCCTTACTCTGAAAACAATAAAACATCAATGGAAGAAAATGAAGGCAGGGGGTGGAGCAAGATGGCAGAGGAGTAGGAGACCTGGATTTCATCTCCTCTCAGGAATTCAGCTGGATAGGGATCAAACCATTCTGAACACCTACAAACTCAACAGGAGATCGAAGAAAAGATTAACAACAACTCTCTGAACAGAAAAGCGACCACTTTCTGGAAGGTAGGACGTGCAGAGAAGTGAATCCGAGGAAATATTCTGGAGGATAGATGGCAGGGGAGGGGCCTCCATCCGCCCTTCTGGCAAGTGATAGAGCCGTGGAGCACACAATCGGAACTTTTAGAAGTTTGCTCCACTGAGGGACATCACTCTAGTGGCTAAGCAGGGGGTGGAACCCTCGTGGGACAGTGTGGTCTC
>NC_138369.1:22939005-22962116 GCF_054177405.1 Leptonychotes weddellii
ATCTGTTACAAGAAAGTGTATCTCAAAATTTTAAATAGAGAACAACTTATATATATATACCAAAAATAAGGTTAACTACTATGAAGGGATAGAATATGACTCTAACAATGAAAAATAAAAAAGATTTTTAAAAAGGAGATTGATAAGATGTTGGTTGAAAAAGGGGGAAAAAAGAAGATGTTAAAAAAAATTAACTTTGAAAGACTATAGAATCAGGGTAAAAAATCATGGATTCTATGCGCAGTATTCCCCTAGCGCTGGAGTTCTGCCGTTCTCATTGATCGGTAAACTTGGTCTTGGCTGGCTGTTCTTGCTGATCTTCTGGGGGAGGGGCCTGTTACCACGGTTCCCAAATGTCTTTGCCCGAGGCAGAATTGCCCCGCCCTTGCCAGGTCCGAGCTAAGTCATCTGCTTGGGTTTGCTCTCGGGAGCTTTTGTTCCCTGCAAGCTTTCCGGACAGCTTTGGAGGATGAGAGTGAAAATGGTGACCTCCCAATCACTGCCCTGGAGGAGCTGAGAACCTGGGGCCCTACTCCTCAGTGCACCCCCAGAGAAAAGCGGTCAATCACTCCTATCTCTCCGGTCTCCGGCCGCACTCCGTGCTCACCCGGCCTGTGACGGAGTGTTTCTATCTCTGGCACCCGACCCTGTGTGGAGTCTCCAAACCCAGCAGATCCCTGCAGTGCGCTCCTGCACCACTCCTCCTGGGGGAGGAAGGGGAGTCTCCCCGGATCTGCCTCTTGTTGGGTCCCTGCTGGAAGAGCAGTGGCCTGATGACTGTGCCACGGATCACAGTTTGTGGCAACCCCGAGCTGAGAGCCTGGACCTCGGCTACCTCTCTGCAGCCAGCCTCCCCGCTCTGATACCTGGGAGCTCTGCCACACTCAGGCACCCCCAGTCTTTCTGTGACCCCGAGGGTCCTGAGACCACACTGTCCCAGTGAGGGTTCCACCCCCAGCTTAGCCACTGGAGTGACGTCGCTCAGCAGAGCCGACTTCTAAAAGTTCCAATTTTGTGCTCCGCTGCTCTATCACTTGCCAGAAGCGGCAGATGGAGGCCCCTCCCCCACCATCTATCCTCCCGAATATCGCCTCGGATTCACTTCTCCTCATGTCCTACCTTCCAGAAAGTGGTCGCTTTTCTGTTCAGAGAGTTTTTGCTATCCTTTTCTTCAATCTCCTGTTTAGTTCGTAGGTGTTCAGAATGGTTTGATCCCTATCCAGTTGAATTCCTGGGATTAGATGAAATCCAGGTCTCCTACTCCTCTGCCATCTTGCTCCTCCCCCCAATTCCATTCAATTTTTATGGTCATGTTGGTCTTTCTTTTTAAAATTATAGGTCCTCTGAGATCCAGGACCATGGCTCATTTGTCATTTCATTCCCTAGGCCTTAGCATGGAGCCTGCTTCCCGTTGGGTACACAGAACATGGTGGAAGGATTGACTTTGGGCATTCGTGGGCTAGCAAAGATAAGAGTTGAGGACAGTGGCCCCCTAATCTCTGAAATATGACACAGGCTCTTATTGACATCAGTTTATATGCCCCTCAGACAATGACTAATGATACTTAGGCTTCCTGAGCACATTAAGACATTATTAAATTCTGTCAGCTTACCTCTCCTACCTTCTAAATTAGAGCAGTGAGCATGGTTTCTCTGCTCAAGTCACGTTTTGCTGCAGCAGATTCCATTCAACCTCCTGACACCAATTTGTGTGATATTTTAGCATTTAGCACATAGACAGGAAAATGGCATTCCTGCCTGTGTCCTCTAGGCAGACAGCCCACTTTGAGGTTCAGCCATGTGGTTTGTGCTTGCCCCAAGTCTAGTCTACTCTATTGAAATTCTCTTCCTGAAATTCACTCATTAAACTCTCCCATGATCCATCATGATGAAACTGATTCTCAAAGTGTTGTCTTTTACCATTAGTAATCTTTGGGGTTTGATGCTCGCTGGTGCTTCTGACTGGCTCACATGATTTCAGCTATTAATCTTTATCTCAATCAAATTATTTACTTTTTTAACTTGGAAGGTCTTGCTGTCTCTGGGGCTGAATCTTATCAGCTCTGATGGCTTCGCAGTGAAAGTTTTTGTTTTTGTTTTTGTTTTTGTTTTTAAACCCACCAACTTTTTGGTTTGTGAGCAAATTCTACCCACAAGAATTCCTGGATAGTGATGTTTTCTTGAGCTTTTTCCAAACACTATTTTCTCTCCCTTTTTGTCTGTCCTCCTCCTTCCTGGGGGCAGTTAAATGTGGTACCCGAGAAATTACCTTCAAAAACTTTCCCACCAGATGCCTAATTCACAGGAGGCTACTGTGGTGGACATGATCTATTGCAGTTTTTGTACCAAGACCACACCCCCCTACACACTACTTCTGGCTAATAACTCAAAGTGTTAGGAGTACTAAGGCAGATGCATTCCTGGAAGACAAGACACTTACTTGTTTACCATGTTGTCTCTAAGATTCCCCCATGACTTTGTGTAACCTGCCTTAGGCTACAAGGCAGTCTGGAACACTTCCATCCAACCTTCTCTCCCTCTCTAGCTCATTCAGGGTCAGATTGCAGCACGATCTGCTCTCTCCTCCTGTCCTGGCTTCCTTCTGAAGACCCAGACTAACACAGCTCTCTTTCCACTTCTCTCCACATAGAGACCTGGCTGCACATGGAGAGTTTCACTTTAATGGAAAATGGTATCAAGGGGATGAGAGCAATAGATAAATCAGAAACCGGTATTCTCTCAAGGAGAAAACTGAACCAGTAAAATTATTAGTGGAGTGAAATTGAAATAGTTGGTTTCTAAGACAGGGCATGTGGCATTTGTTACTTTGTGGATTCACTAGACTGAACACTGCCTAATTAACCTAATTAAGATTCAATATATTCATTAGGATGTATTCACATACTTCTCAAACAATTGGAGGTCAAAGGTGGGGAAAAAAACATGACAAATATTATAACACGGGGAGGGTACAATGATGTACCCTGAATTCTCCTACAGATAATCATGTGCTTTTTATTTTGTATCTGGGTGATTTTTTTAAGAGATGTAAACTACTTTCAGGTTTGTGTGATAATAAAGGAGATGTAACGAAATGGGGAGGATATTAAGAAGACAGGGATTCAGGAAACAGAAACTATCCCCCTGCTTTTACTTGTTAAGGACTGGCTGAATGAAAGGTTGATCTGATAGTCTTGACCTTGGAGGAAGGAAACTTGGAATCTAATCCTCAACAAGCCAGTAATTCACACCTGCTGTCTGGTTCCATTTCCTCATTTGTGCAGTTAGGTAGGATGGGCTACCTGAGTGTGACATGCCCCTCCCGTGAACCTTCCTAGATTCCTCCTGCAGAATCTAGCAGGAACCTCAACTCACTGGCTATTGAAGGTCTGTGTTGATGAGTCGTGTTTCATGTCTAGAAAGCCAAATATCCCAGAATGATTCCAGAATGTTTGAAATGAATAAAATTCAAGATACACATATGTTGGCCAGCTAAATATATGGAAAGGGAATTTAAGAAAGGCCATGATCCCAATTGTCTTCCAGAAAGTGTGGATTTCATGGAGTGACTTATCCAAGCTTATTTATGGAGTTTCTGCTATTTTTAGGTACTGTGCTAGGTATGGGCATTGTTGGCGATGGACTCTGTTAGCGTAATTCTGCAGATGAGCCTACATCACTGGTTACCCAGTACTCTGGCAGTCTTCCTCCTTCCAGTCAAAGCAGAAAGAGATGGCTTGACTAAGTGGAGTAGTGGTGGAGAATGAATTCAGCTCTTCTCTGCATGAAGCTCACACCTTCAAAGGTGGAACTCACTTCCTATCAGAGGAATGAAGTGTATACAGATCCAAACTAAAAGCTTTCTATCATGTTGCCTTTTAACATTTCTTGCTGCTTTTAGAAAGGGGAGAGAGAATCGGATTCGGTGACACCACTTCTAATGGAATCTTTACCTTTGGTGGCTTTTGAAGGAAGAATCACTGTACGTGCTTGCTATGAAATACTTTCTGTCTCAAAATGTCAATTTGCTTTTTTCCAGTCACAGATGGGGATTCATATACGGCGCTGTGATCCTGGGGTCTGGATCGGATGTACTGGTGGTTCTAAGGAGGGCTCTGCCCATGCACTGAAGATTTCCAAGGCTGGTTCCCTTGTTTGTGGTGGTCTGTGTCTGTCTCAGGACTTCTGACACCCTGGATTGTATCTGTCTGGCATCTCACCACCTTCCCGCTTCTTCCAGGCAATGCTACATTACAGGAAAGTCAGACAGGGAAACTAGGCAGCAGCCCTAACTTGAATGGAGCTAACCTGAGATACTAGTAACTAACTGGTTGGTGATAGCTGGGTTGATGCTCTCTCCAGCCATCCAGAACCTCCCCCCCGCTCCGCCACACTGAGTCCCTATGAGAGCTGATCAACTTTGCCTTGCTCACACATTCTCTTTCAAAAGTTAACATTTAATACATTTATCAGTACTGATTACACAACGATTTCAGGCTCTTTGAAAAAAGCTTGGAACATATAGGAAAGCACAAGGAAGAAAAACAAATAGATATTTTTTCTTTTTTTCTACATCAGGGATCTTACTGCACACACTGTGCTGTTACTACTTTTTACTCAACCCTGTATTTGCAATACTTCCTCACCTTTAAATCTTTTATAAGAGGAGTTTTAGAACTGCACATTATTTTATAGATGGCTATGCCAAACCCTATTTAACCGCACTCTTGTTAGATGTTTGGAGTATTTTCCCTTTCTAACTTGTGCTCACTCTTCTGGCAGGACTATACTTGCATTCAGCTCTTTTTGCACATCTGTGATATCTTTTCCCCTAGGATAAAACCTTCAAAGTAGAGTTGCTGTGTTGAGCAGTCTATTTTACAAGCGTAGTGCGTTTACGTCCCCTACAACTGTTGGAGGAGGACTCTTGGATTAAATCCACCAGCATGTTGCAGGTGGTGCCAGTGGTGGTGCTTTATAATAGCTAATTTGACCAGTCAAAATAGATACCTAATTGTCATAAGCATTTCGATTGTTTTTTTGTTTTGTTTTTAAATATTTTATTATTTGAGAGAGAGTGAGCGGGAGAGAGCACAAGCCAGGGGGAGAGACAGAGGGAAAGGGAGATGATGCAGGGCTTGATCCCAGGACCCTGGGATCATGGCCTGAGTGGAAGGCAGACGCTTAACAGACTGAGAAACCCAGGCACCCAACATTTTGATTGTTTTTGATGACTATGAATTTTTAAGTGTTTTCCTCTTAGGTTCACTGGATTGTTGTGTGTTTCCCTTTATTTTTTCTATTTTACTTGTCATGTTTTATGTATTGCCCGCTATAATTAAAGTATTTTTTATTACCTTGTAAACTCTTAATTAACAGTTCATAGCCTTTCATCTGACTTTCATATTTTAACAACAAAATTTTTATTTTATTTTTATGAGGCCAAATATTTCTAAAATCTTTTCCATGGTCTCTTCCTTTGCTTTCTGATTACCTTATGCTGAGAAGGGGATAAATGTAAACTATATTGCCTTTTTGATCTTATGATTCAGTTTTTTTTGTTTTTTTTTTTTTTTTTAACTTTAACTGATCTGAGTTTACTTTGAAGTATAAAGAGAGTAGGTATTTAACATTTTCAGGTGGGGAGTGATCTAAGTACCAGTTGTAAAATAGCTCCTTCAGGAATTTAAATGCTCCCTTTGGACCATATTGACTGTGTTCATACTTCAAGATGTAATTCCACCCACCTACTCTTAGGTCAATGCAATCATTTTAGTTACAGTATATTTTAAATATATTTTAACATCTAGCACTTCACTTTCCCTGGGTTTTTCTTTTTAATTTGGAAATTATCTTTTAAATTTTACTTTTTTTTAAATTTAATTTTATTATGTTATGTTAATTACCATTCTGTCTGCTGTTTAACATGTGAGTTTTCCCCCTTTGATTATATAAACTACTGTTGTAAATGTTCCTTGGGTGCGTAAGCTTCCTTCTTCAGTTAACGTGTACTCTGATTGCCCTCCCTTAGTACCTTGCACTACACAAGGCTTCCATTTCAGACCACAAACCTCTATTGAGTGTCAATACCTATTAATACCTCTTAACACCAAACATTAGCTCTTTCCCTCTCATTCCTACTGTATTTCTACTCTTCTCCTCCCTAATTGTATAATGTTTGTCTCTCAACCTATACAGTTAAATAGCTCAGACTCTTGGGAAAGGTATGCCTACTTTTCAAACTAAAACTTCTTGTATTTTTTTTTTCCATACTGTGGGATTTGGAAAGTATCTACATGTTCTCAAACCCAAAAGACATCCATGTGAGCAGCAATCTCAAACTGTCATTTGCCTCACACCCCTACTTGATCTCACTGGAGAGAAACAAATGCTCTTCTCCCAGGTTTGCTTCCCTGACAACAGCTCACTGATCCATTCTAGAAGCTACCATCTCCTTGACTAGAGAGCTCAACTGTATTTCTCTCCTACTTTCTTCTACCAGTTGAATAATAGGTTTTACATCAAAATCAAATGTGATGCTGTGTAACATTATCCAGGACTTTCAATAAATTAAGTTCTATACATGTTTTGCAGGTAAGTTTTCTATCCTGTTTCACAGTTCCCTTGCCACTTGTTCTTTCAGTGGCCCAGAGTGTCTGACACTGTCCAGTCTTTTCTAGATGCTGTGAGTTAGTGTAGAAATCTTCTAAGAAAAGAACAGTGCCATAGTTAAAAGCAACAGTTGGTGACCTGATCTATACAGGCAGATAGTAAGCCTGTTTGACTTTGAGCCACAGGTCTCTGTTGCAACCTATCTCTATCATTATAGTGAAACATAGTCATAGACAATATGTAAATGAATGAGCATGGCTGTGTTTCAATAGAACCTTATTTACAAAAATAGACACTAAGCTGGGTTTGGTTCCTGGCATGTGGTTTGCTAACCTCTGAAGGTGCTGGAGCAAAGTTGCCTGAGAACGAGTATCTGTTCACCAATTTCTGGGTGTGTGATTGAGGGTCACTTTCTTAACCTCCTTGTGCCACAAAAATAGGGAATTCATAAAATGAGGATGAGTATAAAATACACTTTCTAGGGTCCTATGGAGGACTGAAGGGATGAGCCCAGGTTAAAGCTCCTGGAATCTGTGTGCCTGTGAACATACTAAGCCCTAAACCAAGTGTTGAATGTGGTGTTAGTTTGAGCCCAGCGCACTACATAGATCACTGCAAGAGCATTTCCAGCATTTCCTTTCACTTAATTTCTATTGTTTAGGCCTTGGGTCCTCTTCAATCCCTCCCTGAAGTAAAATCTTTAAGGAAATGCCGATGCAGAGGTTTAACTGCTGCCTGTTCTGTTGTTTAATTTCCAGAAGGGAACATTGCAGTGGCAACCAGAGTCCTCCCAGGATCCTCTCTAACACTGAAAACAAGGTCGGCTTTGTTATAGCTGCAGAAAAGCTCACTGCTTGTATTTCTTTTCACGTGGTTTGCCAGTCAAGATCTATTTACTCCATGGTTTCTTGGCTAATTATATCCAGCATGGCACTGATTGAGCTGTTAATAAAGTGTGAAGGTGCCTTGCAGATACATTCTGAGCCTTAGAGAAGCCATCTACATCTCAAACTGCAAACGGCCGTGTCCTCTGTTTCCTCCAATATTCTGGTGATAGCATCTCCAATTGTAAAATTAATCAAACTTCTTTCAGTGACAGAAATGTTAATCTAAAATTTTTGTCACAATTACCCAGAGTGTTATTGCAGCTTCTGCAATTAATTTCTCCTTCCCTTTTTCCATCACTGGGTTAGACTCCTTTGTAATAGTGATAAATGAAATAGATGCCTGACCTTTTTTTTTATTATTATTTAAAATAAATTACTTTACAAGAAAAAAATTACCTCCAGGTAATCAACACCTTCAGATAAACAGGGGAGCATGGGGCGTTAGGTACTTTATTGTTTCTCTCTCTCTTTCTATCTTTTTGTGTGTCTTCAGTGATTGAAATGACAAATGGAGAAAGAACGAAGTGAGTCTACTTTTATGGCTGTGTTCCCATGTGGAACTAATTTAGCTTGTGGTGTTGGTTTTTATGGGTGCTGGGGAACACCAGAAAAATCAGAGTGTGATACTAAGAAATTGTAAATTAGAATAAAAGAAACCCACAGGGGAAGAAAGGGAACAAGATGTTATGTTTACTTGAGCAATAACTAGAAAGTTTAGTGCACCCTCGGTGTGAACGAGCCCCTACTACTCACAGTGTGGGCTGCAGACCAGATGCATGATGGCACCTGGGAGCTTGCTGGAAATGCAGAATCTAAGGCCCTGCCCCAGTCCCACTAAATCAAACAAAATCCTCATGTCACCTGTATACATTCTGGAACTTGTAAAACACTGGAGCCCAGACTTAGAGATGAGATGTCTTGGAGGCTGGTACAAGTGAGGTTTATAAGCAAGTAACAAAGCTCATGGGACCTCACTACTACTTGTGCACAGAATAAGAGATCCCAGGTGCACATTGGAATTCCAGAACATGAACAATTCAAGGAAAAGGGATGAAAACAGACTATTACAAATAGGAATTTCTTTTCTTGGCCCAGCTCTCTGATGACTGTCCCAGTTCTGCCAACTGTGGGATGGCAGGGACCATTCAGCTCTATCTCAGGAGGTCCCCAGACATCTGACTGAATGAGTGGAAAGAGTAATGGAATGGGATCTACTGGACCCAACTGGAAAAATCCAAAGCAGTTGGTACAAGAATGTAAGAAGCTTTTGTAGAGTAAATGGGTTGTTTAGTTGGGTTAGCTCAAATGATTATGAAAGAATGAATAAGGATTTCCTACCTCTGAGATTGAATGCTGGAATGTGGGAGAGTGTTACCTGGCTGAGATGCTGGAGACTGAGAACAAGTAGGTGCAGCAACACTTGGTACCCACAATGGGCCATCCTCTGGGCTGTGCATTGGAAGTACAGCCATGAAGACAATATGGGCTCCACTGGAGGAACTCAGAGTCTGAATATGGTGGGGGCAATGGTCTTGGTTTCTCTCTGGGGCTTGGTTTATTATTTTCTTTGTAATACATTACTTTCCTCAGTAATCCAACCAGTGACTCTATATGTAACCTCTATTTTGCCTCCAGATCTTGCCACAAGTAAAGCTAATGAGCAGTGGTGAACTCTGGGCTACATTCACTGGAGTTGGGACAGTTTGAGTGGGACTTCTGCTGTCACTGGGAATGTGCTTATTTGTTCGTGTTGTTATTAGTAAACAAGGTAGTTAAAAAGGCTGGCTTTCAAAATCTCCATCCTCAATAGAGAGCTCTGAGAATAAGGATTACATGTACAGTGCTTTTCTGGGGAAAACAAGACTAGCTTGGGATCTTTGTTGTGAAATCCTCTGTCAAAATTAATTAGGGGAATCACATAATTACAATTTATGCATCTAGATGGCCCCCAATAGCTTGTTTATTAATATGGGATTAGTTTTAAAACATCTGAAATAGCAATGAAAAGACTAAATAGCCTTTTCTGGGGGGATAAAACTTAAAGAGCTAAAGAAATCTTTGATTTAATCATACCTTAATGGCAGTTATGGTTAGAATGGGACCACTCCCCCCTTTAAACTGTATCATGTTAGGTGTAAATCCTCAGATTGGGGGCCCAAGCATGGGAGGCCCTAGAGAAATCCAGTATTATTTTAAAACCCTGGCCACATCTCGAACAAACTTATTACAGGTGGCAAGGCTGGTAGGAGATAATTGCCAGCCCCGGGTTCAGAGGGAGGTACTCGCTTCAAGATTGGGCTCCTGTGGCCCTTGATAAACGGAGTTATCACTAACACACACATGCTGCTGAATATATTATTTCATTCACCAAATGGAGATTTAAAATGACTTTGTAACATGCCAAATTAGGTTAATTATCTTTTAAGAGTGTTTTGGAAAAAACTCTAAATGTTCTGTTCTAAGGCTGCAGGGGACCTGGCATGAGCTGGCCTTTCTTTATTTATTTAAAAAATCACTTATTTTTTGCTTCTGCTTTATTGCTGTTGCCTGCTTTAAGGGACACCCAGCAAGTGTCTCTTGTGGCACCCTCTTTCTCTGCCAGCCCAGTGTCCTATTGGAGTGCCTCCTCTCCCCTTCCATCTTCTCCATTCTTCCTTCTATGTCCTGGGAGGAGACACACTCAATTCTGGTTCGTGTGTATGTGTGTGTGTGTGTGTGTGAGAGAGAGAGAGAGAGAGAGAGAGAGAGAGAGAGAGAAAGAGAGACAGAGACAGAGACACAGAGAGAGAGAGAGTTGGTGGGGGGGCAGAGGGAAAGTGAATTTTAATCAAGCTCCATGCCCAGTACAGAGCCCAACTCGGGGCTCGGTCTCACGACTGTGAGATCATGATCTGAGCCAAAATCAAGAGTCAAATGCTTAACTGACTGAGCTACCCAGGCGCCCCATCAATTCTGGTTCTTGAAGATGCCCACCCACTTCTGTTTTCTTGACATTTTGACAAAGACATCTCAGTTCAGCAGGGAGCCTCATGAGTGCAGAAGCAGGGCTTCTTCATCAGAGAATCCTAGCAGGGGCACATGCTTAGGAAGCAAGCTCCCATGGTATGTGTCTAATAGATGCCAGTGAAGTGTATCACATAATCAGAATGTAGTTGGCACTCAGAGTTGCTAGAATGTGTGAATTGTGCAACTCCTCAGCTTAAAATTCCTTAAATGTTTTTGCTTTCTATGGGATAGAATAAAAACTCTAACATCACCTACAAGGTCCCCCACCAGGCTCCTTCCATGCCACTCTCAATCTCCTATTTTAGCATTTAACCCAATGGAGAATCTCAAGACCCTGAAAGTATCGAACCCCTTCTTGCCATTGTATTTCCAACATACTCTTTCCTTTCCCTGAGGAGTCTTCTCCTCTCCATCTCTACCCTTCACATTTCTTTGCTGGTCAACTTCTCTTGCACTTGAGCTCTCTGCTTTGATATTACTTCTCTATGAAGCCTCTCTGAACCCCCGCAATGCTGGCTCAGGTTTGTGTCTGTTTACACAGCATCTCATACCACCTCCCCACTCCCCAATTACTCAGAAGTTTCACTTTCTGGACTGTGAGCTCATTGAAGCTCATTGAAGACAGATGTCATAACTGTCATATGGATCCCCAGCCTCTAGGCCCTGCACAGAGCAGCTGCTCAATTACCTGGGATTGAAAGAATTAGTTGCTTCTGCTTATTCATAGGGTAGGTAAATTGTCATCAGAGAGAACATGCCACCAGATTTGGGTGCCTCATTAAGAATGGAATATTAACTTTGGAAGAACCTCAGCAGAAAGACTTGAGAGGTGTATGGTTTGTAGAGATTCTGCCATTATGGCAGCTGAGAAATGTTGTTGTCCTATGGGAGCAGCAATGTGCTGAGGACAACTCCTAGAGCAGCTGATATATCAGGACCCCTAGGTAATCTGACTTAAACAGTGCTCTAGTACCAAGACAGGTGATGTTTGAAGTCTGTGAACTCCTGGAATTGAATGGAAAATCTTGTGTGTGGGTGACAGTAGTTATCCATCTCTGAATATCTACCCCCCCCTTCCTCTTCCACACCCCATTAAATAGGATTTCCATTCTTTGGTTTACCTTTTCTCAACTTTTATATAGTACAAGGTGGAAGGAGTTGCTTAAGTAACTCTAGGGTAAAGAATCCTGAATATGTTTCATGCTTTTAGGGCTTGTATCTCATTTTAATACTCATAGCAGGGTACTATTATTGTCCCCATTTTATCAGTGAGGGAAATTGAGGCCCAGAGAGAGAGGCCAGCCAACAGCATACAGCCAGTAGGAGGCAAAGTCAGTATTTGAACCCAAAGAGTTGGTTTCTAGAACCCATGCTCTTATTCAATACATATTATAGGTGATCTTACAGATAAGAAAAGTATGGGTCAGAGAAATTAAGTAACTTACCCATGGTCACCCTATTCTGTGGTTAGCAGAGGCAGGCTTAAAACCAGATCTGATTCCCAAGCCAGTGCTGGTGACCCCCAGGCTGTTCTGTTTCCTGGTGGTCGTCTGCAGCTGGTACCTTCTGGTTCAGACCCAGTTCCTTAGAGACCTCTCTTGGGGGTTCTACTGATAATTTCCTGCTTTAGCCACTTTTGCTCCCGTTCTCCATGAAGCAGCCAACTGTGTACTCAGCCCCATTGCATCTATGATTAATGTCACTCTCAGTGGGTGTTCTGATAGCAGTAACTTTGGTAAATTGTCTTAAGGGGAGCTAGTGCAATGCAACTCATCATTAGCTGTGAATGTAGGTGAAGCATTACTAGAGCCACTGGAGGTATTTTTCCCTGAACCCCCTGGGCATAGAATAACTCTCTGTTCTTCACTATTTTTAAGTACAACATCCTAAGCGGCAGAGTGAGCTATGACACTGGACCAAGGGATCTTTTAAACAGTATTTTTAATCACAAACCATTCAAAGTGTTCTCTTCTGGCAAGATCTTTTCTTCAGATCCCTGAATTTGTAGGCCAAAAGTGAGTATGGTTCAGGTGGGTTTGGTGTGTCTGAACCTATTGGCCACAGATAGAATTCATGTTTCCTGCTGACCTTCTTGAGAAGAATCTTATGTCTCTGTGTTGCAAATGGAATTACTTGTTTTCATTCAGTAATTTTTCACTGTAGGTCAGTAACATGCCAGGCATAGAGACATAGGGTAAATAAGACAGTTAAGATCCTTCCCTTGGAGGAGCTGGACAATAAACAGAGAAAAGTGCCAACAAGGACAGGTAGGCAGTGAGCTATGTGCCATGAAGGACATAAAGAGGGAGCAGTGATACTGATTGCTTGGATGGACCTAAATACCAAGGACCATTAGGGGTGGCCTCTTTGTGGAGCTTCTATTTATAGGAAAACTGAAATAGGAGAGAAAACCAGGGGGGAACATTCCAGGCAGAAGAACTAGCATTTACAAAGACCCTGAGGTGGAGGAAGAGCTTGGCAGTGCTGAGAAACTAAAAGCAGAGGATGCCAGCTGGAGATTGTGGCATGAGAGATGGTTGTCATGTGAGATACTGTTGCGGAAGTAGGTGGGGTCTAGGTCCTGCAGGACCATGCAGCTGTTGGTATATTTGCAGGGACATTGGTAAGCATTGCAACATTTTAAGCAGAGAATTTATATATGATTGATGATTTTAAAAGCTCCCTCTAGCTATTGTGTCAGGATTGAGTTGGACTGAAAACTGCAAAGTATTGCTGAAAGAAATTTTAAAAAACATAAAGACATCCTGTGTTCATGAATTGGAAGACTAACTAGCATGAAAATGATAAGGTTACCCAAAGCAATCTACAGATTCAATGTAATCCCTATAAAAAATGATTATGTTTGCAGAAAGAGAAAAAACCAATCCTAAAATTTATATGAAATCACAAGGGACCTCAAATAACCAAAACAATGTTGAAAAAGAACAAAGTTAGATCATTCAGACTTCCTGATTTCAAAAATTACTACAAAGATGCAGTAATCAAAATAGTGTCATATTGGCATAAGGACAGATGTATAGACCAATGGAATAGAATAGAGAGCCCAGAGGAAAACTGTAGCATTTAAGATCAAATAGTTTTTGACACAGATGCCAAGATCATTCAATGGGAGGGAAAAACATCTTTTCATCAAATGGTGCTGGAAAAATTGAATATCCACTTGCAAAAGAATGAAATTGGACCCTTACCTTATAATATACACAAAAATTAACCCCAAATGGACCAAAGACATAAACCTAAGAGCTAAAATTATAAAACTCTTAGAAGAAAATAAAGGAACAGCATCATGACATTTAACTTGACAGTGACTTTTTTTCATATGACACTAAAACCACAGGCAACAAAAGAAAAATAAGACTTCATCAAAATTAAAAACTTCTGTATAGGGGCACCTGGGTGGCACAGTCCATTAAGTATCCAACTCTTGATTTTGGCTCAGGTCATGATCATGAGATGGAGCCCCATGTTGGGCTCTGTGCTCAGCGGGGAATCTGCTTGAGATTCTCTCTCTTCCTCTCCCTCTCCCCTTCCCGACTGTGTGCTCTCTCTCTCTCTCAAATAAGTAAATCTTAAAAAAAAACCTGGGCAATCAAGAACACTACCATGAGAGTAGAAAGGAAACCAGCAAAATGAGAAAATGTCTGTAATCATATATCTGATACAGGATTAATATCCAGAATATATTAAAAACTCTAACTCAACACCAAAACCCAAATAAGCCCAATTTAAAAATGGGCAAAGTACTGAATAGACATTCCTCCAATGAAGACCTGTAACTGGCCAACAGCACATGAAAAGATGTTCAATATCAGTATTCATTAGGGAAATGCAAATCAAAACCATAGTGAGATACTATTTCACATCTGTTAGGAAGGTTATTATAAAAAAATAGAAAACAACAGGATGTGGAGAAATTGGGGCTCTTGTATATTGCTGGCGGGAATGTAAAATGGTGCAGCTGCTTTGGAAAACAGTATGGTAGTTCCTCAAAAAATTAAACAGAATTACAATATGATTCAGCAACTCTACTTGTAGATCTATACCCCAAAGAATTTAAAGCAGAGACTCAGATACTTGTACATCAGTGTTCATAGCAGGATTATTCACCATAGAGAAAAGATGGAAACAACCCCAGTGTCCATCAAAAAATGAATAAAAAGTGTGTATATACATATATATGTATACATATATATGTATATATGAATTAAAAAGTTGGTGTATACACACACACACACAGTGAAATATTATCCAGCCTTTAAAAAGGGGGAAATTCTAACACAGGTTACAACATGGATGAACCTTGAAAACATTATGCTAAGTGGAATAAGCCAGACACAAAAGGATAAATATTGTATAATTCTACTTATGTGAAATATCTAGAATAGGCAAATTCATAGAGACATAAAGTAGAATAGATGTTTCCAGGGGCTAGGGGATGTTGTTATTATTTAATGGGTACAGAATTTCAGTTTGGTTTGATAATAAGTTCTGGAGATGGATAGTGGTGTTGGTTGCATTATGTTGTACATGTATGTAATCACATTGGATTGTACACGGTACAATGGTGGCAATGATCAATTTTATGTTAGGTATCTTTTACCACAATGAAAAGAAATAAAAAAAGATTGGATTGGAAGAAGGGAAAGAATATAAACAGGCATACCAGTAAGGAAGAATTTTACATAGTTAAGAGAGGAAGATGTTTTAGGTTAGGGTGGGGGCAGGTGAAATGAAGAGAATTTTTTTTTTTTTTTGTAGGGATGGGAATATCAACCATTAGAGGTTTTTTATTTTTTATCTTGAGCCAAAATAAAAATACCTCTTATCAAAATATATTTTACTTTGGGAAGATTCTATCATTACAGTGGCTCAAGTACCAGTAGATGCTTGCCCAGTTTGAGTAAGAAGTTCATTGGCTGTTAAGTTACTCGCATTTATTCTTCACATCTATATGTTCATCCCTTAGTAATTCTTCTACCCTAGGTTTACCTGTCTGGCACCAGAAAAACTAGCATTAGTGTTAAGGGTCTCTGACTCCATGATCTTAACCTGTAAATAAATTCCCCCTAATTCTCAGCAGGCTCTTGTTTTTGAGAAGGCAAGTTAGCATATAAAATATTGATTTTAATGTAGTATTTGCATTGCAAATTAGCTCTTCAGAACAGGTAGAATTTTTTTGTTTTGTTTTGGGCATCCTCAAAGGATGACAAAACAGCTTCCATTTCTTACCAGCTTGTGTCTCTGAGATTTGCACAAAGAGAATCATTGGAGGCCCATGCACAAAGGCTCGGCCAAATGGTCACAATTTCCTGAAGTGATAGTTTTTCTCCCTGTGCCAAAGGAGAGTCACAGTGGATACTGTGGTGGTTCATTTTGGAAAGTGTACTGCTTCCAAAGCCTGTTCATTAAAGCAACGAGAAATACTTTAATGTCTCCTATGTGCGGATTGGACCCTGCTTTCTAGAGTGGAACAGCTGTGTTGGTATTACAGTAGGTAGGCAGACTGCCGTGCCTTGTTTAGGCCTGGGATGGACTGCTTGGAAGATGATGAGCAGGGTTTGGGCAGCCACTGTGGAACTGAGAAGCTGATCCCAAAGTGTCTCATACTTACTACCAAGATCAGAAACGGGGCCATGTGTCAGTAGGGACCCCAATCCACAGATACTGAGTTGTAGCCTAAGGAAAATAATCCCCTTTAGGAGGTGATGAGGGTACAGGGGTCTTTGAGAAAGATTTCATGGTTATTTTCCTTTTTCCTTTTATAATCACACAATCTTTCTAAGCTGTCTTGAGTTTATGGGGGAAAATACTCATAACTCCTATTATAAAAATAACCATGACATTGTAGTGATCTCTCAAAAAATGTTAACTAATGTGTCAGGAACTGTGTTAAGGGTCTGTTTTAAACTGAATTGTGTTACCCTAAAATTCATGTTGAAGCCCAAACCCCCAATATGATTGTGTTTGGAGATAGCAATTTTAGGGACGAAATTGAGGTTAAATGAGGTCATAAGGGTGGGGCTCTAATCAAATAGGACTGGTGTCCTTATAAGAAGAGACAGCAGAGATCTGGGGGTGGGGGCACACTAAGAAGACAGCTTATCAGCAAGCTAGAAAGTTAGGTCTAACCAGACACCAACTGTACTGGCACGTTGATCTTGGGCTTCCGGCCTCCAGAACCATGAGAAAGGAAATTTCTGTTGTTTAAGCTACCCAGCCTGTGGTATTTTATTTTAGCAGCCTGAGCCAATAATGTAGGATCCAACATAATCTATCCCATTGTAATCCTTACAACCTATAAGATAGGTAGTATTTTCCCAATTTTATGGATGAGAACACAAACTTTGAGTTGAAGGTAGCCTCTCCTCTTAAACTTTGTGAGTCATAGCTTCACTAGAGAAAATATACTTTCTTGCTTTAAATGGCCTACTTTCTGTTACTATAATACCAGATGTGGTATTTTATCTTCCATGTATCACCATCACCTGCTAAAGTAGCTAGTACATAACAGGTCCTCATAACTTCATTGAATGAAAGATGTCGAGGCACACTGCAGGTGAAAGTTAATGCAGAGTTATTGGATCACCAACCATCTAATTTTATTGATTTAACATATGATTATATTTCCTCTACTTAAGGAGGGTAAACACTGCCAGATAGAATATTCAGCTGCATATCACGAGTGATTGACTAAATGTATCCTGAGGGAAAATTTATGGTTCTTGGGCAGTTCATTGCAAAGAAAAGATATAGAAAGACAACCTGGTGTGACTGATGTTTTTAGGCAGAGAAGTGGCTATTTGTATATTTTTCAAACTAAGAAGCTCATTTATGTCAACAATGTATTCCAGAGGTAATCTTGCTCACTTGTCTCCAGAATTGAGTTGTTGAGTATAAAAAACCTTTGATCCATGTTCTCAACTATTTTTATTTCCTAGTGACTGACACTAGTGAACCCTAAATCTTTGGAAAGAAACCATTGCCCAGCTGACACCGTTCTTATTCTACTAAAGAGCATCAGACATTCCTTGAGCCTATTCTATGCCTTTTTCCCTTTAGCTCTGGCAGAAAATTTTCTCAAGTGAGAGGCATATGTACATGGTTTTTGCTTTCCTTTGCAATATTGTTACTGAAGGAGATAAATTATTCTCATTTTCTTAGACATCAGTTCAGGATGACAGAGTTATACACATTAAAAATCCCAATTTTTAAGACCAAATTCACCGGGACCTCCCTGTTTCCCAGTACATGGCCTTATATTGTCATGTGGTAGCTGAGCAAATGAGTTGTTAAATGAAGAGAGACAATCTTTAAAGAGATTTTCAGTGCCGGGTGAACAGAACTTCAGAAAACTTGATGTATGACCATCCAAAATGAGCAAACATGAAACATCTTTTAGATGTTGACTCTACCATACTTATATGTTTAAATAATATTCACCTCCAGAGAGAGACTGGGATCAGAAAACCTGAAATTTGAATGTTAGTAAATTATCTAAAACAGTGTATTTATATGGCTAATAAAACAATAGGATTCATTTTTACAGATTCATCATCCAACATGAGTTCTCAAGAATTCATTTCTTAAAGCGAGATAAATCTCTTTCCTCATGTGTCCTTCTTATCAAAAATCTCCTAACCCTTTCACTGTCTTTGAAGTGATACCTAAGCTTTAGTATGCTAGAGCTGAAGGGAGCAGAGAGGAATCTGAATCCAAACCCCTGATTTTACATATGAGGAAATTGGATTAACTGATTTGTCCAAGGTCACATACCTATTAATGGCAGGCTTGGGACCAAAATCCAGATGTCCTGATTCCCAGGAAATACAGACTTTGCTTCCAGTCTCGTAAAGGGGTAATTGCTTCCATCATTTGAAATCGAGATATGTCTAAATACTGCTGGGTTCAGTCTCATCCCAGGATGGATGTGTAATTGTTTAAGGTGTCATCTGTTATCCTGCCAAAGATTCAACACACCACTCAGTGGGGAACCAGCTCTAATTTAAGTCAGAGCAAATAACGTGTTTTTTTTCTATTGCGGGGCATGACAAGTTTCAGAAATAATGAGCTCTACTCACCAGACTTCTTTTTGGCTTGAGTATTATACTCTAGAATCATTCTTACTAATATCCTCTAAGGAGCTGAAGGGTTATACATGGGTTCTCAGAGCCATGTTTTATTATAAGGATCATTCATACCAGTTATGCATAAGCACATACCAATAGAAAGAGAAATTTGCAGTATTGCATGCATGTATTTAACTGAATGTGGAATGGTGTACTGAGGTTTGAGATCATATTAAGGTTCAGTCCTCATTTTTATGTAAGCCCTCTCTGGCCTGAGGCATTTTTCTCATTATAACCCTCCCTGCTGCAATCTCCTGCCACAAAGGGAGTTTATGGTCATGACTGGCTATTTTTCAACTCATTGAAAATTATCAAAAGGTAGATGGTTTATTAATGTTAAACATTTGAGCATCTGGTTGAAATGGAGGGGTGGAAACAAGCACTCCTACAAACTCTTTCATCTAAAGAGGTAAAGTCCTTTGTGTTATCCAAGCTTTACCTTGCCACACAAATGCCACCACCTTCTCCCCAAATACTTGGCATCTGCTGTGTGACTTAAGTGTTTCCTAACCCTTTTTAGACACAGGTTCTGTGGAACATCTGATGAAAGCTGTAGGCTTTCTCCTCCTACCCATCCTTGATACCCTGGACACACCTCCCCAGGGTTGTTCATAATTTCAGAGGCTTTAGTGATGCTTTGGAGTCTATCCAGGGGTCCTGAGTTAAGAAATCCCAGGTAGTGTGTTAACATTCTTTATCCTAGAATCCAGAACTTATAAGCTTTAGGGGAAGTCACCTTTGATTTCTTGAGATTTAAACCATGAACCACTGGTCAATATCTGATTACAGTCCACAGCAACTGAAATAAATTTCTTATAAAAAATTCATTTATTGAATAGTAGGTGTATCATGCCAGACAACCTGGACATTCTTGAGATACCCTTACTTAGAAGCATAGGGTCTCATTAGGGATAAAATCAAACTAGCACATAAAATAGTTAATCACACAGTGTCATACCCCACCATGTAGATTTCAGAAGGTGAAGCAATCTTCTTTGGGTCAGAGTGATGAAGAAAATCTTTCCAGGGTGGAAGGAAATAATCTGTTGTGCAAAGCACAAATAAGCTTTAGGTAGATGGTAGGGAAGATGGGGGGATGGGGAAATATATTTTGAGCACAGGAGCAGTGCACTAGCAAGGCTTTTGGGGAGAATGTCAAATCAGCAAGAATGTGAATGGTGATGAGTATATGCAGTAACTTTTTTCTATTCCAAAGCATCACCTAACATAAATCTTCAAAGCTGGGGTACTATTGACCTAATTCTGATGAGGAGGAGTGGTTGTATAACCAATCAAACTAAATTGGCCACAGTTTGGAGTTAGACATTGTTTATTGAATGATGCTTTGTGTTCTCAGCTAAAAGATCTGTTCATTTTAACCTTGTCTCTGCAATTCTTTTCAATTTGATGTTATTTTCTGGGTGTCAGCAGCTCTTAATGGGAGACCTAATATGTCTTCAACTTCTGCTGCAATCTATCTTATCTTTTTTATGCTTTTCCTTATGGCTAATAAATACAAAAGTTAGATTTTTGTATATTTGAAGATGTATATCCCTGCATTTGCATATCCATATATGCTTACATATGTGCAAAAAAATAGGAAAGGTATCTGAAGGTTTTATTCTAAAGTATTCACAGTGGTTGCCTCTGGGGACTAGGGTTGGAAGATGGTGATGGTAAGAGGGGAACTTTATTTTACTCCTCTTACTGTATATAACTTCTTACAATGAGCATATATTACTTTTGTAATTAAAGAAAAAGAGAAAAAAGGAAAGAAATTGAATTTGACATGCCTCCAAGTAATATGAAGCCCTTTCATCATTTTGAAGATACAAAGAAAAACAATTGTGCCTCAAGGGAAATTTATTTTATCAGAATGTGTATTTTTTTTTTCTTTAATCATGTAATGAAGCATCTTGCCCTGGATTTCCAATAAGCTTGCTTTGTTTAAATATGCAGATCTCTGCTAATAATTTATGGTAACTGGAAGTGGTATTTGTTAGACTGGCATCTCATTCACACACTGGTATGTACATGTGCTTAGGTGATGTTAGCTCCCTTCACTTTCTCTCTGTAGAATTTGGACTTCTGAAGATGAGTGCTGGTTTTCCCATAATCTCTCTTCCCTTCCATCCTGCGATTAAGTAGAGGAGTATTTCCTGTACTGTGCCCTAGGGCTGCAAGGTGCCCTATAGAAACATGACTCTGGTGTCAGACTAGAGACTAGACATGCAATTTTGTTTGCTCTTGTGCTCAATGATGGTATGGCATAATCATGCAAAAAAATTATTCTCTCAAACGTATTTGGTCTTAATACCTGACTCATGAGTCTAAAAAATCACACAGTTAATGAAAAACAAAAGGCAGGAATACACAAACATTTTAAGATGATGTGTAAAGAAGGCAGGAGTATGGATGGCCTCTATTTTTGGCAACATTAAATTGTCCCAGGAAGTAGACAAAGAATGGTAAGGAAAGAGTAACCATATACATTTTGGGGTGTGTATAATAAGTGGAAGTAATAACGTAGAAGCAGTATGGCATTGTAGTCAAGAACATGGCCTCTGGCAATCTGAATCCTGGCTCCTCAACATAAAAACTGTATGACATTGGGCAAGTTACTTCTCTGTACTTGAGTTCCCTCATCTGTAAAATGGAATTGGTTATAGTGACTACCTCTTGGGATTATTAAGAATTTTAAAGTTGCTCATATTTACACAGCATTTCAAATGGTGCCTGGTACATGGAAGTTTGTGATGAAAAAATATAAATTAATAAATATGTCAAGCATATATTGAGTTCTTAATGCTTGTCAGATTCTGAACTGAGCAGGTGTATATGCTTTAGTTTATTCCTCAGAACCTTGTAAGAGATTTTATGACTGCTCCCATTTCACAGTTGAGGACAACAAAGCTCAGAGAGAATGAGTAGGCACCAGGAACAGAATTTAAATACAGGCAATTAGATTTCAGAGCTCATGCTCTCAACTATAATCATCTACCAGGGATAGAAAGGAAGGAATAAGGAAATTCTGATCCCAAACCAAGCTTCCAATCCATAGTTCAAATATTGTAGGTATAATGGGTATAGGGTTTCCTTTTGGGGTGATGAGAAACTTCTGGAATTAGATCATGCTGATGTTGCCATAATATTTGAATGTACTTAGTACCATGGAATTTTTCATGGCATTTTAAAATGGTAAATACTACCTTCTGTGTATTTTACCACAATAATAAAAAGATAGCAGTCATGAGGACTAGTAGCCCCCATGTAAGGAATATGTTGACTGCTAATCTTTGTTACCGATTACTACAAACAGGGTGCATCAAAACAATGGTCCCAGGGGTGGAGCAAGATGGCAGAGGAGTAGGAGACCTGGGTTTCATCTGGTTCCAGGAATTCAGCTGGATAGGGATCAAACCATTCTGAACACCTACGAACTCAACAGGAGATGAAAGAAAAGAATAGTAACAACTCTCTCAACAGAAAAGCGACCACTTTATGGAAGGTAGGACATGTGGAGAAGTGAGTCTGAGGCAATATTCAGGAGGATAGATGACGGGGGAGGGGGCCTCCGTCGGCCACTTCTGGCAAGTGATAGAGCAGCGGAGTACAAAATCGGAACTTTTAGAAGTCTGCTCCGCTGAGTGACGTTGCTCCAGTGGCTAAGCAGGGAGTGGAACCCTCACTGGGACAGTGTGGTCTCAGGACCCTCGGGGTCACAGAAAGATCGGGGGTGCCTGAGTGCAGCAGAGCTCCCAGGTATCAGAGCAGGGAAGCCAGCTGCAGAAATGGAGCTGAGGTGCGGGCTCTCAGCTCGGGGTTGCCATAAACCGTGATCCGTGGCACAATCGGGCCACTGCTCCTCCAGCAGGGACCCAACAAACGGCAGATCCAGGGAGACTCCCCTTCCTCCCCCGGGAAGAGCGGCGTGGGAGCGCACCGCAGGGATCTGCTGGGTTTGGAGACTCCACACGGGGTCAGGTGCCAGAGATAGAAACGTTCGGTCACAGGCTGGGTGAGCACGGAGTCTGGCTGGAGACCAGGGAGACGGGAGTGATTGATTGCTTTTCTCTGGGGGGTCACTGAGGAGTGGGCCCTGAGTTCTTGGCTCCTCCAGGGTGGAGACTGGGGGGCCGCCATCTTCACTCTCGTCCTCCAAAGATGTATGGAAAGCTTGCAGGGAGCAAAAGCTCCTGAGAGCAAACCCCAGCAGATTTCTTAGCCTGGACCCAGCAAGGGCGGGGCAATTCCATCTCTGGCAAAGACATTGGGAACCACGGCAACAGGCCCCCCCCCAGAAGATCAGCAAGAACAGCCAGCCAAGACCAAGTTTACCGATCAATGAGAATGGCAGAACTCCAGCGCTAGGGGAATACTGCACATAGAATTCATGGCTTTTTTACCGTGATTCTTTAGTCTTTCAAAGTTAATTTTTTCTTAACTGTCTTTTTTTTTT
>NC_138369.1:22962616-23010628 GCF_054177405.1 Leptonychotes weddellii
CTGGCGGCATCACAATTCCAGACTTCCAGCTCTATTACAAAGCTGTCATCATCAAGACAGCATGGTACTGGCACAAAAACAGACACATAGATCAATGGAACAGCATAGAGAGCCCAGAAATGGACCCTCAACTCTATGGTCAACTCATCTTCCACAAAGCAGGAAAGAATGTTCAATGGAAAAAAGACCATTCTCTTCAACAAATGGTGTTGGAAAAATTGTCCAGCCACATGCAGAAGAATGAAACTGGACCATTTCCTTACACCACACACAAAAATAGACTCCAAATGGTTCAAAGACCTAAATGTGAGACAGGAGTCCATTAAAATCCTAGAGGAGAACACAGGCAGCAACCTCTTCGACCTCAGCCGCAGCAACTTCTTCCTAGAAACATCACCAAAGGCCAGGGAGGCAAGGGCAAAAATGAACTATTGGGACTTCATCAAGATAAAAAGCTTTTGCACAGCAAAAGAAACAGTCAACAAAACCTAAAGACAACCGACAGAATGGAAGAAGATATTTGCAAATGACATATCAGATAAAGGGCTAGTATCCAAAATCTATAAAGAACTTCTTAAACTCAACACCCAAAGAACAAATGATCCATTCAAGAAATGGGCAGAAGACATGAACAGACATTTTTCCAAAGAAGACATCCAAATGGCCAAAAGACACATGAAAAAGTGCTCAATATCGCTTGGCATCAGGGAAGTCCAAATCAAAACCTCAATGGGATATCTCCTCACCCCAGTCAGAATGGTTAAAATTAAGAAGTCAGGAAATGACAGATGTTGGCGAGGATGTGGAGAAAGGGGAACCCTCCTACATGGTTGGTGGGAATGCAAGCTGGTGCAGCCACTCCGGAAAACAGTATGGAGGTTCCTCAAAAAGTTGAAAATAGAGCTACCATACGATCCAGCAATTGCTCTATTGGGTATGTATCCCAAAGATACAAATTTAGGGATCCGAAGGGGTACGTGCACCCCGATGTTTATAGCAGAAATGTCCTCAATAGCCAAACTGTGGAAAGAGCCAAGATGTCCATCGACAGATGAATGGATAAAGAAGAAGTGGTATATATAGGCAATGGAATATTATGCAGCCATCAAAAAGAATGATATCTTGCCATTTGCAATTATGTGGATGGAACTGGAGGGTATTATGCTGAGCAGAATAAGTCAATCAGAGAAGGACATGTATCATATGACCTCACTGATATGAGGAATTCTTAATCTCGGGAAATAAACTGAGGGTTGCTGGAGTGATGGGGGTTGGGAGGGATGGGTGATAGACATTGGGGAGGGTATGTGCTATGGTGAGTGCTGTTAATTGTGCAAGACTATTGAATCACAGATCTGTACCTCTGAGGCAAATAATACATTATATGTTAAAAAAAAAAAGGAAGATAGCAGGAGGGGAAGAATGAAGGGGAAATCAGAGGGGTAGACGAACCATGAGAGACTATGGACTCTGATAAACAAACTGAGGGTTCTGGATGGGAGGGGTGTGGGAGGATGGGTTAGCCTGGTGATGGGTATTAAAGAGGGCACGTTCTGCATGGAGCACTGGGTGTTATACGCAAAGAATGAATCATGGAACAGTACATCAAAAACTAATGATGTAATGTATGGTGACTAACATAACATAATAATAAAAAAAAAACAATGGTCCCTCTTCTTCTTGAGTTTGATATCTATTCCTGAAACAGGGATTCTTCTAGCTTTATTACAAAGGCATTCAAAGCAAAATCTGAGTGTAGTGAAATCTCCCTGTGGCAAGCCCATCACAACTGTCCCTCCTATAATTGGAGAGGCATAATTATATTTTCTTCCCTGATAATAAAGTTCCTTGTATATTTTAAATCCTGAAGTGAGAAAGCAGGAAAGTGAAGAGTCCAGGAGGGATTTTGTTTTCTGTGAATAATAATTTTCCAAGACTGAAGGCAATATGAAGAGGAATGAAATTAAGGGGAAATATTAAGAAATATAAATTAAGCATAATTTGTTTTTAATTTTTGTTTTTACTGAAGCCTGTGTTGAGTCCATTGTCTACTTTCTGGAAAAGAAAAACTGTATTTTTAAAATTCTTCAAGGTTGTTTAGCACCAAAGCTTTAGGAAAATTTAATCCTTTAGTGAAGAAGTTGTAACAATTGACAGTGTGGTGTGGTTATGTTGGCCTAATTAAGAAACAATGAAATTGTTGACCTATAGGCGTGATGACTTAATTGATAGTAATAAGGACACCATTAAGGGTAGCCTTGGCTGGGGTTGATTCTTTAACCCAAAACAGGGATATCAGACTAAATTATAAAATTTACATTGGCAACATTAAACAAAAAATTGTAACAGAGCCCCATGTGCCCTTTTCTCTTATTTTTAGCCATGAAGAGGAGAGTGAAGGCCTGTTTTATTTAAAAAACTGGTCTCATGAAGAAATACCTTGAGAAAGAAGAATTTCTGTCTTGTGATAAACTAATGCAAATGCTGTGTGTCAAAACAGATTCTGTCATATCTAGAATGGGTGGTAGTTTTGCTGACAAACAAAGAGGCCAGAACAATGGAAGAGACTGTTGTTGCTACAAAAACGGTCTGGCCATGGAGCCCCAGACTCGGCTAAGACCCAAAGAAATCCAACACCAGATCCTCACCATTATCTTCCAAACTGTATTTTATTCCTTAATAACTTACCAGAGGAGAATCATGGGATGATACTATGAGCTTCTAAATTCTCTGGTTTCAAGGAAATAAGTTTCATACCTGGGAAACATGATATTGCTTTTATTGTTTGTGAGTGGGCCGGAGATGCCAGGTGGGCTGGCTAAATCATCCAAGGTCACACTACCATGAAGATCATCAAGCCAAGAAATTATTTTTGGATATACTCCTTTTAAAGATTCAGTGTTTTTATGGTGGTTATTCCTAAGACATTGGTCATGTCACTTTGCTAATTTTGGAGGTGGGGGAAGAAACATTTAACATAAAGAATTGAAAATAATCTTCAGAGATTTTTGTTGCTGCTATTTTTAGTCTCAGTAGACTTAGAAATGTGGAAGTCTTAATTTTGTACAATAAAAATGACTTATAGTCTGAAAAAAAAAAGTATGTACCCTGGTACTGTCATTATAAAATCAGCATCAGTGTTTTTGTAGCTTGTGGAAGAGAAAATGAGCCTGTTGGTGGGGCTGGGGGTAGGGTGTGGAAGCAAAGAAAAGCTAGTTTTCCTTCCTGAAAAGGTGAGTTCCAGAGGACAATTTCTGGAGAATGATATGTGGCCTCATCCCTCATGTCTCCCTTTCCTGAAGCTGCCACTCATTTCAGAAGTGAGGAAGCAAAATATGTGGGGAAGTATAGAAGGGTTCCAGGCTAGATTTTGATAATTGTTTTATTATATTTCCTAGTTCTGTGATGAAAGATGAGATGGCAGATCCAGTTGTCAAGCTGCTTGATGGTGTTGGATTCAGGTAAATAAGTGACATTTCTTTACATTTACTAATGGGAAACCAATAACCCAGTCCCCCCAAGATTGGATGTAGGCTACCAAATAGTCCATGCTAAAGAACAGTTAGTATTTGATTTATTCTGAAAAACATACATGGGGAGCAGAGTTCTTATTTTGACTTACTTAGTTTCATTCATTCCCAGGATGATAAATGTTCTGCTTATGGGATAATATTTCATGCGTTTGAAGGTTTGAACCATTGAATTCTACTAAGTGTTGCAAGATGTATTGCCTCTCAAAATTTTTCTGATATTAGTGTGATCTGGGTCTTAATCTGATGGTCTAGAATGGTTACATTGGTCCAAGATGCCAATCACTGTCAGAAGCATGGTATCATATTCCCTAGTCTACCATTAACCATGCATTAGGCTTTGTGATTTCTATTTAAATAGCATAAGATGCATCAGAAACAGGATGTTACTGTTACTTTTCTTATACATATTGAGAATGGTGTTTGTTAAAAGGTGAAACATGTCACTTCTTGTCCTGCTTCCTGTTTTTATAAATAATAATTGGTATTATAGATTTCCTGGTGATCCCAGAATATCTTGCTTATGTTAATGTAGAATGGGATGTTGCTAATTTAGGGAAGGATGAAAAAAGAAATAGGTCTTACAAGGAAATAGAATTATGTCCTGGGGCTAAGCTTGGGCTGTTTTTTCCTTGTTCTGGAATTTTATTGTCTATACTTTGGGGATAAGAGGTTAGAGCCTGGCCATGAAACAGTTATTTGTTGCCTAGATGGTGAAACTGATTTCTAAGAACCTACCCTCCTGTGTGCCCTAGGTCCTTGATTTGTGTTCTCAGTACCTTGGACAGTTCCCTCATTAGCCCTCTATGGAATAATGGTCCTCAAACTCTGTGGTCTCATATCCCTTACACTTACAAATTATTAAAAACTCCAAAGGACTTTGGTTAAATATTTACTATATTAAAAATTAGAGGTAAGAAATCTGAAATTTATATATATATTTATTTTTAAGATAATAAACCTTTACATAATAACTACATTTTTCAAATGAACAATAACTATATTTTCCAAAACAAAATGAAATTGGTGAGAAGAGCGGCATTGTTTTACAATTTCGTAAACCATTTTAGTATGGATTCTTTTATCTGCCAGTTACATTCAGTTTGTTGTGATAGGTTCATGAAAGTTGAAGTATATGAAGAAAATCTGGTCTCACATAGATGTGTAGCTGTAAAAGAGATGAATAATTTAATGTCCTCTTTTAGATAATTATGGGTATTCTTCTTTGATAATACACCTAAACTTGACAAGTGGTAGTTTTTCCAAAGCTATTTGCAGCATGAAATCTGAAGCCATATGAATTAATGTTTTATATTCTGTAAAATGAAAATCATTTGGTCTTTCTTTTACTTTGAAAGGGTCTTTTACTTATGAAAGATTTTGTAACATCATGCATGGATTATTTGGAAAATATTGGTGCAGATCTGCCAGATGTTGACACATTTCAGTGTACAATATAAAAAAAATTACAGTCCACCTTATCAGAAAAATCTTTATGTACTGGGAAGCTCTTAAGCTCACAAATACAATTTTTCCAAAAAAAAAAAAACCCTTAATTTTGTTTGAAAGCTTACATTTCAGCATTGGCAAAAATACTGTACGTTCTCCTTTAAATGAGAGTTTCACTGTCTTTAATTTAGAAAATAATGTCTACCAGATGCCCAAGTATCAGTACCATTGTGTGTCCATTGTTCTTTCAAGTAAAAATTGTCTTCCATTAAAAAAGTGGTTCGTTCAGCTCTCTGCTTAATCATGCAAGTGCTTTTCCTTGAGACAACCATCCTATTTCAGTTGGCAACGAAAGTGGGTTATGCAACTTTCCTATTCTGTCATACAGGATAGTAAAAAAATGTGTACTCAAGGGCCAAGATTTAATAGGGTTAAACATTTTTTAACTCCCTTATCAAGTACCTTTTAAAAAGTAAACTCCTCTTCCTTTTTCTGCATGCCAGTGTGCAGGAAGAGTTGGGGGGAGGGAGTGTGTGTGTGAGAGATTGCCTTGGTTTGTGCTAAGCCTCTTAGTTTTATCACAGTTACTTTTCATCACTGGTGTAAAGGTCAAAAGGTGAAAAAGGCAATAATGTCTTAGTTTATTACAACAATAGCTTTGACATAGTGGCTTCCCTGCAAGGCTCTTTGGACCCCACTTTCTCCTTCCTCTGGGGTTCTATGGACCACATTTTGAGAGTTGTTGCTCTCGAGTAACATTTTGTTCTGGGATAGCAATCCTTTGTGAAGTTTTTTCCCCTTATTTTCTTTTATGATTAACTCTCTGAACTTAACTAAGTCATCAGCTGTACTGTGATTCCCATCCTAAGTGCTTTACCTGTGTGAAATATTTATCTCTAAGTGAATTGCCTAGCAGATGTTCTTACTGAAAAATAAGTTAAGGCAGAGATTCTCAGAGAAGAAAAATATTAAAGAGCATTGATCCAAACCTTTAGTGACTAGGTAATATTATTGTGATCTAATCACTGTGGCAGAATGTTCCTCAAACGTCAAAACGAACAGCTCCATAATTTTCACAGTGTGCTATGTGACAGATGGCAAAAACTGTTTTGATTTTCCCCAATATCTGAGGAGCAGCAAGCGGAGCCTCTGCCTCCCACTTTACTCTCACTCTTTGTCATCTCTGGTCGGCCTGACAGTACACCGATTTTTACCTCTGTGATCTGTTCTCCAGATGACTATGTTTTCAATAGCTACTTAGTATAAAAATAAAATGTGCAGGTCCCATCAAATAAACTAATTAAGGCTTAGAAAGTGTCAAAATCCAAAAGCTAGGAGGAACAGATTAGGCACTGAGTATAAGACACACAGACCTGACACCTAATGTGTTGCCATGGCAACAGGAGAATCAATATCCCTCAACTGGGCAGATAGTTGACAGTAATTTTTGCTGGGTCAGAGAATTAGGAAGAGAGAGAACCACCTTCTGCTATGCAAAGAATTTCTCATTTTTTAACCAAAGCTTCTGAAGGATTTGTAAATTCTTGTTGTAAAATTGCAGTCAAGTCTAGCAGAAAGTGATGTCCATGGTGTTGGAGAAGGCCCTTACTCTATAAAAGGGAAATTGTTGATTGCTGCATTTTCTTAAGATGCTCCCACTTTCTTCTCTAAAAAAAAAAAAAAAAAAAAAAAAAATCAAAAAAAAATCAGAATGTGGACACAGGTGTTTCTTATGCATACTGTTCTCTATAAATGAGTGTTGAACATATGACTAAAAGCTGGCATGTGTTATCTCTTTCTTTTGTTTATGATTAACCATAACAGGCAAAGAATTTCTGCATATGATCTTCACTACTGTCTTGTCACGTTAGAAATTAGTATTTTCCTAGAGGTGGTGTCACAAATGCTTTGACATCCCATCCTGGCTACCAAAGAGATTGGATTAAACCTTACTTTATATTTTGTGGAAGTCTGTCATTTAGCAGAAAGAGAGCCTCAATGTTAACATCTATTTTTCCAAACATCATTCTCAGACACAGCTGGTTTCTGAGTTAATTGGGACCTAATAATATCTGATCCAGTAGAACAAGATATTTCATACCAAACCCATTTAAAGAAAAATGGTGCTCCACACAATGCATATGGAATGGATGCAAGATTGCAAATAGAGAACAAAAATATTTATTTTTACTGTTTTCTAAAACTTCCTACTCTGAGAGTTCAAATGTTTGTTTCTCTTCATTTTCTCTCTTTGACATAATGAAACTGTTTTGAAACACTAGCCAAAAGTCAATATATAACTTAGTCATATGAAGTTCTATATGTCTTTTCAGTAATGATTCCTGATGGCTCTCTCTTATTAAGGGGCACAATGTGATATTATGGTGAAATAAAAATATGGGCTTCAGTTTTAATGCAAGGGCATTAACAGAAATGTCATCCCTAACAAATTAGGCTCTGGGAAATCTGCCCGGTAGCCAGAGAACCATGCTCATTTTGCCTTTTGCTATAACTTATATAAACAAATCTCGTGATGTAAATGCCTGTGGGTTAGATTCCCACTTGAGAGGCAGGTGACAGGTTTCAGTGGGGAAATGGGGAGAGGCAGAATTTTTGTTTGTTTGCTTCAGACAAAGGATTTCTGGCCTGGGGTGATCCAGCTGCAGCTGCTGTCAATATTGAGGCAATGAGCCTATTTTTCTAACTAGATCAAAAAGAGGAAATTCTGACTGTGATTCACTATGTCAGGAAGAGAGCAATAGGAAGGGAAGGCAGAGGAGGGAGGGGGGAGAGAGAGGGATACAGAAAAGAAGGATTATTAATTCTTGTGGAAATGATTTGCTAGAGCTGCCACTTTGAAATGAGAAGAACAAACTATATCTGGATCCATTTGCAAGGTAGGAGCCTAAAGGAAATAGAAGAGTGGTGTGATTCTCTGCTGTACAAGTGAGAGGAGCTTGTAGGATCTGTGTTTTTTTGAGAGAGACAACTGCAAACCTCAAGAGCAACTGAATTCAGATCAGACTGTTGAAGAACACGCTTGGTTTCTTATTTGTAATTACATCCTGTTTTATTTTTCCCTCCCTTGGCATCCCATGATAGTGTTTTAAGAACAGACCTTCAGGGCCAGCCAGTGGCTATTTTTGTGGGTGAAAGTGACACTGGCCAGTGGGACCTTTGGTGACCTCACTCCAGTCTGAACCTTGCTGGGTCTATGGCTTTCCTGTCCTCTTGATACTAACCCATCACTTGGGCCACTTTGAGAAACCTGAGTATACAGAAAAGTCCTTTTATATTCTATAACTTACCTTTCCCCATCCATCTGCTTTTACTTCTTCAGTTGATAAAGTAGGTACAATAAATGGGAAAAGAAAAGGAGAAAAATAAATAAATCTGAATAACTGAACAGAATGACTCCCTACAATTTATTTATGCATTCAAAAATATTTGCCGGAAAAAAAAAAAAAAACAACACTCCAAATATTTGCTGACTGACTTCTCCATGCCAATGCTGTGTCAGGCCTCTGGAGACAAACATAGAACTGGCAGACACAGCCTCTGCCCTTCAAGGCCACAGCCAATTGAATAATAAGACACATATTCTAGTTCATTTTGTTATTTTAGTTGAACAGATTCTAAAGAATTTAGGTTAAGCTATTCATTTTAAAGATATTTGAGTTTTGTGTGTATGCAGATATTGACAAAATGAATTAGAAAAATATTAACTTATTTTATTACAAATTTGGTCCAAATTATCTGGTTTCATAATATATATCATATCTTGTAACCAGGAAAATTATGAAGATTAATAATAATTTCCAGGTTGCATAGGTATAATTGAATAGCTCATGGAGAAAACCAAACTCAAGCTCAGAGTAGGTCCTTCTCTTCAAGTCAGATGAGCTCTTTGGGAATGGTTGTGTGCCTTTTTGAGGACTGACAGGGGTTGTCCTAAAACTACACTCCTTGATGTGACAGCCAATAGCTATGTTAGGTTATTTAAATGTAAACTTAACTGATTAAAATTATATTAAGTCATATTAAAAATTTAGTTCCTCATTCATGTAGCCATAATTCAAGTGCTCAATAGCCTCATGTGCCTAGTGGCTACCATATGGAGGAGAGAATAATATAGAGCATTTCCATCATTCCAGAAAGTTCTATCGGATAGTGTTGTCTAGAACACACCACTCAGCCAACCTTTCTTGGGCATCTGGTTTGTGCTAGACATTGTCCTGCTGAAATCAAGATACAGTCTCTGCTCTCAGGGGCATTTGGCCCAAGGTAGAAGCTAATTACATGTAAAACAAGCAGAGGATGTGATAACATCAATGAGGGACGAAGACAGGGTTGCTGGGACAGGCAATAGTGGAGATAAGTTACTGATGGTGAGGAAAGGCTCTTTTAAGGAGCTGACATTTAACTTGAAATTTGAGGCATGAGGACCCAGGCCTGTGAAATCCAGAAAAACAGTGTTTGGGGCACCAGAAACAGCATAAGCAAAGCCACAGAGGTGGGAAAGAGCTAAGCTTTTCTGTAGTTTCTCATGCACAGAACTTTGAGCAATGTGATAGTGATAATGATTGATAGTGACATTCCTTTACTCCAGTCACTACCCGGGCACCTTCACCAGGATGCTTTCTTAACCCATCTGGGCTCTCTGCCATCTCATATTACATTTTCTCAACTGTAACAGTAGGCCTGTTTCCCTGGTCTCAGAATGAAGCTGGGAGAATTTGAAAAGAGCACATTTAGCTTTTTATTAAAGATACTTATGTTTCAGGGATGGACATGCTCTGATTGTGGTTAATAATGAACTGTGGAAGCCTCTCTGTGTTAATGTTTGTTATTATCTTTGTCTTCAGAATTCCTTCCCAATTCAGACATTAATGAAGCCTCTCCAGGAAGGTGGGTGAGGCTTTTCCTCTTCTCTGAACAGAACTTTGAGTGCTCACCTTGCTTGAGTACATCATTCAAATTCAGGGCATCAGTGCCTTTGAACCAGGGATGGGTGCACACTTTCTCATATGCCTCCTCTGAGAATTCATAAGAGCTTGCTATGGAGAACTACTTCCCCTCTGGCACATGCAACAGGCCACAGATCACACTAATGGCTAATGGCCTATATTTAGAACTCTCTGTGATCTCCAGAAGCCTTGGTCCAGCTCTTGGAGAAGGAGAAACAATAGTAAGAAGACTCAGCAAAACCCCTACTGTACCATCTCCTGTAGACTGATAATAAGAGTTATCCTTGGAACAAAGGACTTAAACAATTAATTTTTTTTTTTTAATTTTCAGTAGGTCACTCTGAGAAATGGGGCTGCAACTGTTGCTTCCTGAGGAAATCATGTGGTGATGAAATTAATGATGCATTAAGACAGGTACATAAAGATGTCGCAGTGTTAAAGATGGTGCAAACTGGAAGGTCCTGTGAGAAAGTTCCCCACTTATCAGAAAAGTTATCTGGAAATGAAACCCCAACTGAGCAAGGAAATAGTCCCTGAGCATACTACAAAGATTAGTCTTAGTCATTGTTCTTTTTGACTTCCCAGATGCAGAATAGCAATCTAACTACAAAGTATGCAAATAGAAAGACAAAGAATAGTGCAAGTAATAGATGGATTGTACTGCCTTCTATATTATGCATCTCTAATAGCCAAACACATTGTTTGTATTTAGGTGGACACTGTTGTGTATATCAAATATAATTTTCAAAGGGAGAGAGTTAGTATACCTGAAAGAGTGCTTTGTAAAACTACAAACACATGTTGTTGAAGTTGATTTGATTCTTCATAATAGAACACAACAAAACCAGCCACACAAAAGTTTCTTCTCAATTTTTACAATGATAGCACCATGAGTGGGATTGGATGTGGGGGGAGACAGTTACTTTGAAGACCCATCTGCTGATGGGTCTTCAGGGAAGAATTAACAATTATACAAATTCTTAAAATATTTCATTAATAGAATCTGGGGTAAACAGGTATAGAAAGGAATTACTTTGTGGAAGGGTTTTATTTTCCTAGTAGCTTTGTCAAATTGAGGAGAAAATGATGGAAGGGAAGGCTATTCAAAATAATTGGTTTGAAAATGGTTATTCTTTTTAGAGAAACCTCTCCCTCCGTCCTTCCCTCCCTCCCTTCCTCCCTCCCTCAGAGAGAGAGAGAGAGAGAGAGTGTGTGTGTGTGTCAGGGCTGCTCATTGCCCGAGAATCCAAGGGTGTGAATAATGAGGTGGCTCCTGGTTATACATAAATGGAGGCAATATGACCCTAAGAGAAATGAACTCTGTGGCCAGTTACTTTGTCTGTATGATGCTAAGCATTTTCTTCCCTTCAATTTCATTCTTTTCATTGGACTGAATTGTATTGTCTTTGTGTTTATATACTGAGGCTCATGATCATGTATCTCAAATTTGTAGATTTTTGTATATACTGTATATTTAGTATATATTGTGTATATTTGTATATATTTACTTTGTGGATGTGTAAAAAAAAATCTATATATGTGGTGAGCTTAATATCATGGAAGAGGCTATCAGAAGTATGTTTATTCTGGGTAGGCTAGGAAATTTTTTTCCATGTGTTCACTGAGGACTTATTTTTGTATGTACTTGAGTATTTAGAGGGGGCCTGGCCCATGAGGAAATAGAAAAATATGATACTGTCTTTGTTCAGTAGCTACTAAAACATCTGGGATTATTAATAATTTTATGGGTCCTATGACTTTTCATTTAGAAAGTTAGTGCTTCCCTTTTTACCATGCCAACCCCAATCTGGCAACTTATTAGTTTTAAGTAATACTTCTATAGAAATTTGAAAAGACATGATATTTTCTGTATATTCACATGTGGACTTTGGTATTTTAAATGATAAACTTTTTGTTTGACTTCCTTTTTTAAAAAATTCTCAATTTAGAGTGTTTCAGAATAACCTTATAAAATGCCGATAGCATTGACTTTATATTTTCCACCAAAATTGCTTTACTCATTAGCCTCACAAAACAGTATAATATTCTATTGATTCTAATGGTAAGTGAATCAGATTGCTATGAAGCCCAGACTTGATTTGGCTTAAATAAATCCCTATTAGTTTTTTATGTGTAGGTTTGGTTGATCTTCCTGCAACCAACAGGAAGAAGAAATGCACTTTGAAAAAAACACTTTGGGAAAGGTGGGAAAGATCGTGTTACAGGTTGAATTGTGTCCTCTCAAAATTCATACGTTGAAGCCCTTGCCCCCAGCAACTCAGAATGTGACCTTATTTGGAAATCCGGTCATGGCAGATATAATTGGTTAAGTTGAGGTGATACTGGAGTAAGGTGATGCTCTGACTGATGATCTTATAAGAAGGAGAGATTTAGACAGGTGGCAAGCAGAACACAAGGGGGATGCATGTGATGATGAATGTAGAGATCGGGGTGATGCTTCTACAAGCCAAGGAATGCCAAAGATTAACAGCAAATCACCAAAAGCTAGCAGAATCTCCCTCCTAGCCCTCAGAAGGAATCAACCCTGCTGGTACCTTGGTTATAGACTTTTAGCTCTAGTACTATGAGACAATACATTCCTGTTGTGTAAGCTGCTTAGTTTGCAGTATTTTGTTACATCAGCCCTAGGACACTAATACAGATTGCAAATGGGAAAACAGAGAACAATCATTGGGATCATCATGGCCACTCATCATTTGTACATAGTGGTGGTATATTGCCAGGCTAGAAAAGGAATGCTTACTAAGACCCTAGATGTGGGCAGCATTGGGGTATTTACCAACATCGTCATAAAGAAGCAGAGTTATTAAAGGCTCTCCAATCACTGGGTAATTCAGCTCTTGACATTGATGGATGGAACTTGGCTTTTCCTCTCTGCCAAAGCTGCTGACTGGGTAAATGTTTTATTCATGAGGCCTGGGGCAGGAAAGGATGCTAAAGATTTAAGAATATTTTAAGAAACTCTTTGAGGTGTTAGGCAAGTTATCAGGAGGTGTTAAGCAAGTAAGCTAGGTACTACATCAACTCAGCTGGACAATACAACCTTTGCAAAGGCTAGAAGTGACTGCCCATGGTCTTGGGAAGCCATTCCGTGTTCTTTGTCTTATATTTTGTATTGGCTTGCATCCATGGTTACAACTCAAAGAAGCAGGAGTTCCTGCTGTGGCTCGAGGGTCCCAATTGGGAGGATGACACAATTTGGAGGATAGTCTTAGTCTTGGAAGTTCTAACTGCCCATGGATATAGACTCGGGATCTTTCCCCTGAATTAACTACTTGAGCCAGGGGAATCATTTAAATAACAGCATGTAGCTTTTAGCTTAAAGCCTCAGGAGGCCCATTAGCTAAACATTTTAATTACCTATTAACAAAATGGTATTTCAAATTATTTAGCACAACAGATTATTTTTTTCCAGGAGGATAGAGAGTAGCTTAAGTGTAGACAAGTTGCTAATGTGACTCTCATCTTTCTCCATATAAACAAAAGTCTTTTTATATGATAGCAGGTTTTAATAAAGAATGTTTGTACTTAATTCAGGTAGCCATAATGATGGAAATTCTGGGTATATGTAATGAATCATGATGAAAATGCCCTTTGTCCTTCAACTCTCTCTTATGGCCTGAGAATTTTAATATTTCATGGTATCTACTAATAAAGTTTTAAAATTACTTAGACTCATATAAAAGAACCAAGAATGAAGCACACATAGTTGTCAATCCAAGCATTTTCTCATTGCCAAGGAAGCATGTACCTAAGTCCAGAAGAATCTTTGCAAATTTTATAACTCTGTTAATACTAAACCAGGCTAAAATGAAGACCTAAAATATAGAATACTCCAGGGGGTAAAAGCCAGACAAGGCCTATGTATCCATTGCCCTTTATGTTTGGGGAAGGTTCAGTGTTAGAGAACCTAAGAACTTTCCCTTGGGTCTTGATTAGGAAAAAAATCAAAGGGTAGAAATTGACAGGGACAGCCACTCTAAAACATGCTGTCAAGATGCATCAAAATATGCCACTACATCCTCCCCTTCCTATCTGTCAAAGCCATTGATTATTTTCAGTGAAGAAAACCAGTGACAGTTGCTGGAATTGTAGAACTTGGTATAGCAACTAGGTGACACCTGTCACTCTCTGAATAGACAAGAAAAAATTTATTCTCTGCATCACAAACATATTTTTGGAAGCATAGTTAAATACGGTTTCATGAAGTATAACGACAAAATGCAGAAAAGTGAAATATCTCTTAGACCCAAGACTTTTTTCTTGCGTTTATTAGGGCTTTCCATGAAACTGCTTATTTTGTGTCTGTCTTTCAAATAAAAACAGTAAGTTCTTGACCTTTTCCCGTCTCTTTGCTGGGTAAGAGGTACTTTGGCACCCTGGAGTATTCAGGGATCCCAGGAATGCCATACGTATGGACAGTTACTGTTGGTCACACAGGTTACTAAAGGTTTAGGTTGTGTGGGAAGAGTTGAATGGCTTGCATATTTTAGGACATATTTTATGGTTGTCTGGTATCCCAGAAAAAGAGTAGAACCCATGATGGAAGTTTACTAAAGCTAAAAAAAAAATGTTGAACACCGATGATTCTTGCTAGCAGCAGCAGAGGTATGAGCAATAGCTCATTTCCAGGGGCATCAAGGGTATTGTCCAGAATCTGGGGGCAGGGTCATGCTAGAGGGGAGCCCTGCAGGAATTAAAGTCCCCGTGCTCTTGCCAGGGGCTGCTGAGGTGTGACATGAGCCTGAATCCCGTCTGCCTGGCTTCTCTTGGTTCTGAGCCTTTCCCTGCGAGTCTGAGTTTCCCAACATCCTTTTCAATAAATTCCTATTCTGCTTCTATCAGCCAGAGTCTATTTTTTGTTTTTTTTTTCTTTGCAACTAAGAAACCCCATTGATGAAATGTTGTGACTTCAGTTTGCTTGCAAAACCTCAGAGGGCTCAAAATGTGGTCTGGTTAGAGCAAAGCTGTTAACTAGAACCTACTGTAGGAATATGAGGTGGTATTTGGTGGTTTTTTTTCTGTCAAGTTCTTTTACCTCAACGTGCTCAGCCAATACTAGAAAAAAAAATAAAAGGAGCTTATTTGCTATAATACAAAATTAATAGCAATAACAGTGGCAGCAGCAGCTAACATTCATTGAGATCTTATGCTATGCCAGGCACTGTGCTAAAAGCCTGTGCAGAGTTTTTATTGAAATACCCCATAATCCTAAGCCAAAAGTATTGTTGTTATTACCATCCTATTTCTTTGGAAAATGAAGCACAGAGAGGTTTCGTAACTTGCTGAGGAGGACACAGAGCTAGGAAATGTGAAACAGGGGTTTGAATTGAAGAGCTGTCTGATTTATAACTTGAGACCTAAACTTCTCTATACTTAATTGTTCTACTTCTGACTTTTAAAAAGCCATACAGTTTCAAACGGGTCCTACTGATACCTTAAAAGAAAATAGGTATCCAGGTCATTGTTAAAGAATTATATGGGGGAGCCTGGGTGGCTCTGTCATTATGTGTCTGCCTTTGGCTCAGGTTCTGATCCCAGGGTCCTGGGTCTAGCCCTGCCAGGCTCCCTGCTCAGTGGGAAGTCTGCTTCTCCCTCTCCCTCTGGCCCTCCCCCCTCCCCTGCTCGTTTTCTCTCTCTCTCAAATAAATAAAATCTTATTTTATCTTCCTTCTATAAAATCTTATTTGAGAGAGCGAGAGAGAGTGAGAGAGAGTGCGCGCATGAGAGAGCATGAGTAGGGGGAGGGGCAGAGGGAGGGGGAGAAACAGGCTCCCCACTGAGCAGGGAGCCCCATGCAGGGATCTATCCCAGGACCCCAGATCACGACCTGAGCTGAAGGCAGATGCTTAACCACCTGAGCCACCCAGGCTCCCCAGTAAATAAAATCTTAAAAAAAAAAAAAGAGTTATACGTAAGACAATCCCCCAAACAGGTCACAACTTCATTAGTTTCATTTGAAAGGAAGATACATTGGCTTGTTTTTTATAATAAAAAAAGGGGGGGGGGCTCCTGGGTGGCTCATTTGGTTTAGTGTCAGATTCATAATATCAGCTGAGGTCTGGTTGTGATCTCAGGGTCCTGAGCTCCAGCCCTGGGCGGTGTGGTGCTCAGTTCAGGAGTCTACTTCTCTCTCTCTCTCCCTCCCTCTCCCTCCCTGTGACTGCCCCCCAACCCCCCACCCCTGCACCCCCACCTCACACTCTCTAAAATAAATAAATAAGTCTTAAAAAAAAAAGTGAAGAGAATGATCTTTCAGAAGTTGGGTGGGGAACAGGGTTGGGAAAACCCAGGGGATGTGGTTTACAGTTTTTAAACATTTAGGTCTACACATTATATTACCTGTTATCACCCAAATTTATATCTGCAACTAGCTAGAGCCATACTAACTAGAACAATGTTTTTTTTTTTCTTGTTGTTGTTGTTTTGTTTTGTTTTTGAGATCAGTTCATTGGTTTCATAGAAAAAAAAAAATGGCACTGGACGTATTTACCTGATAGACTCAGCTTAAGTCTAACTTGCAAAACACTGTTTCTCAGCATTCAGCACACTCTGTTCTGCCATTAGCCACATAGACAAGCAACTGCATCTGCAGGAGACATTTTAAATATATGAACACTAATTTATCTATTTGAAATTCATAGTAATAAGCCCTGCTTAAGAGTATAATTTAAATCTCTTAAGAAGAAAGATGTGAAGGATTAACAGCTTAAATCAGGAATAAGTATATTGGAATATATTTGGTGTCATGCTCTGATGGGTATTGTCGAAGAATCTCCTAATGCTTATTGAGGAAAAATGCTATTTGGTTTCTTTGGAAAATTTTAAACAGTTTTTAAAATTAAAATATGGAATCCTTGGAGATTTTCTATCTTCAGCTGAGCAAAAATGTTTTTTTAAAAAAAAGTTCCTTTAAAAATATTTGAAAACAAATCTGTTACAGAAATGCCAAGAAAAATTTCCCAGGGAAAAGTCAGCTTATATTTTAACAGAGTAAATGCCAAACATATTCATCTCTAAAAAATACAACATACATATATTTAATTGTATAATCATATGTAACACATAAAATGGAATAAACATGAAATATATCTATACCTACAGTATGCAAATACATATTCTATAGAATATTCATAGTTAAAAATTGGTACAATTATAACAGATTAGAGCTGCTTTATACCCTTGTTGCTTTTCTCTTGCCGTAGCTAGTTTTGCTTGCCCTTGGATCACATTATATCATTAAATCTTGGGATAATTTGAAAGAAGTCTTGCTCCCAGCTGCTGCTGTAGAAACAAACTAAAGAGTTTAAACTGGCATGAGAAGATCAGACAAGTTGTGTTAATAAGAATTCCCCTTTCTGCACTCCCATTTGCATGTTGTAGATTTAGTAAAGGCAAAAAATCTCTGAGAGGCTAATAAATAGACTGGGACAATAATCCATGATTTAATCACTGGTACACAGGTGCCTGAGTTTGTGCCTGAGTTAACTAGGTGTGTCTGATGTCCCTTCTGTGCATGCTACTACTTCAGTCCTGCTTTGGCTCCCTAGCCTCCATTTTCTTCCCCCACTGTGCTATGGAAATAAGCTTTCTGTATTTTACCTGGAAGAAAGAAATCAGAAACATTTTAGAAATACTACTGCAGATATTTAAGGTTTAAAAGAAGAATGTGAAAACAAATGAAGGAACTCGCTTTGCATAGGATGATAGAAACTTACAGAATTTGTTACCCCAGAAGTCGTAATTTTTTTTCAAAGAGAGAAAGTCCTGCAGAGAACTAAGTAAATACTTGGAAGACTGATCTAGGAGGACTTACCAAGCAACTTGCTAGGAACTTGTGGTTGTTGACTTCGTGGACCTAACTTACGTCCCTCACCAGAAAAGGAATAATTTATGGGGTAGAATATCAGTCTGACTTGATTTTCTTTCTTTTATTCATTAAATATTTATTGAATGGCTACTATATGCCAGGTTTTGCATTTGACAGTCCGTGATGAATGATGCAACCACTTTCCCTTGCTGAATGGAACTTAAATTGGGTGAGCGAGAGGGATGATGATATTACTTGCTGAATGCAAGAGGGCAAGTAGGGAGTACCAGTCTCAAGGAGCTCAAGGAGATTTCCAGGTGGAAAGGATTAAGCTGGGGTTTAAGGGAATAAGAATTCAGCAGGAAAATAAGGGTAGGGGTAAGAGTATTCTGCATCAAGAGGGAGCAGGTGCTAGTGCTTGGAAGTAAGGAAGAGCCTGGGATACCTGAAGATGCTAGCAAGTTCTGTATAGTGCAGTTGGTCCAAGATTAATAAACTAGACACAGGTTACAGTGGAGTGATGAGAAGTGTGAAAACACAGAGCCCTGGCCCATGAACAAATGACTTCAGTGACCAATAAAGAAAGGCAAAAAAACAAGTGAAATGAAGCCAAGTAGCCAGGTTAGATCTCGAGACTAAATGAGAAACTCAGGGTAAATGCTGATGGCTAGGAACTTCAATGGAGTCAGACGAACTGCACATCACAGAGATGGATTTAGTGCAGTGGACACAGGAAGGCCAGCAGTGATAGACAGTGCTCTGGAAAATGGTTGTGAGTGTTTGGAAGCAGCATTCATTCAAGAGCAGGTCTCAGCAGGCTGACATGGTTGATGATGATGAACATGGAAAGTGTTTGGAAGATGGACGGGGGTAAGCATGTGTAAGATATGACTTTCCTTTGGGAAGAAATTAGGTAGGTTTCCTGTAGAAGCTTTTGTCAGTTCCCAACAGCTTCTCTGCCACATAAATTTGGGGATCATGGTGAGGGATCCATTATTGGCTCTTCCACATTAATAATGGCCATTTATTTTTAGAAAGGTAACTTTTAAAAACTTAAATGAAATACATCGATGAGACAAAAGTATGGAAAATTACTTAGGAAACACCTATGTGCCTTCTGCCCAGCTTTATCAAATATGACTTTTGCCAAATTTGCATAAGATATTTGTAAGAAATGAAACATTGCAGATATGTTGAATTCCCATGCACACCACTCTCCAGTCCCATTCCCCTCCCTCCTACCAGAGGGAACAATTTTCCTGAATTTAGTGTTTGTTAATCATCTGTATGGTGTTTTTTTAAAAATAATTTTACTACATTTTGTATCCCTAAAGAATATACACAAAGTGACATTTTTAGAACTGTATAAATGGTATTGTACTACAGATATATATATCTTTCTGCATTATTTTTCACTCAGCATTATGCTTTTATGATTTTTCCATATCGATACAGAAACTATAGTTAATACTTTTAACTGCATAATAGTATTTCATTCTATTCGTATATTATATTTTAATGACAATATTTACATAGCTTTACCGATTTTTGCTATTATAAATAATGGTGCAATGAGTATTATTTTACTTGCCTCCTTGTGGAAATAAGGAGAAGTATGGATGGGGTATGTATGTCTAGATATAGAAGAGCTGTCACAAGAAACTCTCATATCCAATTTTATTAAATATTGCCACCTGCTTTCCAAAGTGGCCTTATCAACTTCAACTCCTAGCAGCTGAGTATGGAAGGTCCTCTTGCTCTGTATCTTTGTCAGCACATAGTATTGTCCAACATTTAAATCTGTGTCAATCTAGTGAGTGTGAAATGGTGTCTCAGTCAGGATCTAACCAGTAATGCTCTAGGCCCTTCAACAAAGCAAATCTAATACAAGTCACTGTTTGAGCAGTCCATGGCCCAGCCGAGAAGCTAAGCAGGCCGGTGATACAACATCCACAATAGTAAAAGGCCGCTATCAACCTTAGGACTGGAGGGACAAATGGAGAAGATGGTGGGACCAGAGCCCAGAAGCTGGGGCCACCTGTCAGAAACGGAAACCAGTGTGGGGAATGGGGTGTGAAAGCTGAAGCTACAGAGGCTCATGGAGGCTGCCAGAAATCCTCCAAGAAGCAAAGAGAAAAGGGGAGAGGTGCCAGGCTCTCCTTCACCTGTTCCTTACCCCACCCTCTCCTCCCAGTGTCTCTCACTTGGCTAAACTTACCTGCAGGCCAGAAGTTACTCATGATATGAAGAAAAATAGGGCAAGAGCAGGAAATCAATCTAAAAGCAGACAGACCATTTACTAGAACATGTGCTATTGCATTACGGTTTTAATTTTCACATCTCTGATTTTCGGTGAATGTATTTTTTAAAGATTTTTTAAATTTAAATTCAATTAACACATGTGTTATTGGTTTCAGAGGTAGAGGTCAGTGATTCATCAGTCTTATGTAACACCCAGTGCTCATTATATCACATTCCCTCCTTAATGTCCACCACCCAGTTACCCCATCCCTCCACCACCCCCAGCAACCCTCAGTTTGTTTCCTATGATTAAGAGTCTCTTATAGTTTGTCTCTCTCTCTGATTTCATATTGTTTTATGTTTTCCTCTCTTCCCCTATGACCCTCTGTTTTGTTTCTTAAATTCCACATATGAGTAAGATCATATGATAATTGTCTTTTCTCTGATTGACTTATTTTGCTTAGCGTAATACCCTCTAGTTCCATCCACATCTTTGCAAAGGGCAAGATATCATTTTTTTGACGGCTGAATAGTATTCCATTGTATATATATACCACATCTTCTTTATCCACTCATCTGTCAATGACCATCTGGACTCTTTCCATAGTTTGGCTATTATGGACATTGCTGCTAGAAACATTGGTGTGCACATGCCCCTTCGGATCGCTACATTTGTATCTTTGGGGTAAATACCCGGTAGTGCAATTGCTGGGTCATAGGGTAGCTCCATTTTCAATTTTTTGAGGAACCTCCATACTGATTTCCAGAGTGGCTGTGACAGCTTACATGTTGGTGAGGATGTAGAGAAAGAGGAACACTCTTACACTGTTGGTGGGAATGCAAGCTGGTTCAGTGAATGTATTTTAAATATTTATTGGTCATTTTGTTTCCTGTGAATTTTTTCAATTTGTTTTGTCCATATTTTTCCTATTAGCTATCCACTTTTAATTTATTTTGGGGGGATTCTTTGTATATTATAATATTAATTATTTCAATTATATGTATTGTTAATGTAACTCAAAATCTGTGGCTAATATTACACTTTTTTGGTATCTTTTATGGTACAGAAATTTAAAATCTAATACACAAACTTGTCAGTGTACCTTTAAGGTTTTGTTCAAGGAGATCCTTCCCTATCCTGAGTCACATTCCCCTATATTCTCCTTCAAAAGTTCTGTTTCACATTTCATATTTGTCTTTAATGCACGGGGGGCTTATGTTTTATGGTGTGATATAGGCATCTTAACATGTTCTTCCATAAAGATAACCAATTTTCCCAGGCCATTTTAAAATACTCTACCAATTTTTTTTTATTGCTATTCTTTTCATATATAGAGTTTCTGTGTATGTGTTGCTTCCTTCTGGTATAAATCTGTTTCTGGGATATCAGCTCTGTGTCATTGGTCTGGTTTATATTCATGAACAACAGCATCCTGTCTTAATATAGCTTTAAAATAAGACCTGATTGCTATCAAGAATAGTCCCTTCCAATTTGGCTAGGGTATTTCAGACTCTTAGGTACTTTGTATGAATTTTAACATCATTTTGCCAAGTACCATGGAAAATCTGTTAAGATTTTAATTCAGGTTTTGCTGAATATATAGATTTGTATGAGCAAAATGGTCACTTTTATAATTGTATTTTTTCATCACTAACGTGGCATATGTCTCCTACATATTTTTGTCTTTATATAAAAATATTTTATATGTTATTTTATAATTTTGTCCATAAAACTATTACACATTTTTGGTTGCTTTTCCCCCCTTGATATATTTTCATTTGGACTATCATTAAAAATGGCATTTTGGAAGTAGCATTTCAAATTAATTGCTGCTAGTTAAAAAGAACATAAATAATTCTTACATAACCAACTTATATCTGGAGAACTTGCTAAACCATTTCATTAGTTCTGTGTCTATAGATTCTCTTGGGTTTTCATAAAAACAAATCATACAGTATATGAATCATGATAAATTTATTTCTATCTTCCCAACACTCATGCCTTTGACTGACTTTTTGTGTCTTACTCTACTGGCCGGCATCCCTTGAACAGAGATCATGACAGCTGCTCATTCTTAGTTTTGGAAGGTCTTGTAATGTTTCAGCACTAAATATACTTTTTTAAAAAAATTTTATTTTATTATGTTATGTTAGTCACCATACATTACATTATTTGTTTTTGATGTAGTGTTCCATGATTCATTGTTTGAGTATAACACCCAGTGCTCCATGCAGTATGTGCCCTCTTTAATACCCATCACCAGGCTAACCCGTCCCCCCACCCCCCTCCCCTCTAGAACCCTCAGTTTGTTTCTCAGAGTCCGCAGTCTCTCATGGTCGTCTCCCTCTCCGATTTCCCCCGCTTCATTTTTCCCTTCCTACTATCTTCTTTTTTTCCTTTTTTTTTTTTTTTTTAACATATGTATTATTTGTTTCAGAGGTACAGGTCTGTGATTCAACAGTCTTACACAATTCACAGCGCTCACCATAGCACATACCCTCCCCAGTGTCCATCACCCAGCCCCCCCATCCCTCCCACACCCCACCAGCACTAAATATACTTTTAACTCTGGGATTTTTTATTTACTTTTCCAGGTTAAAGAATTTCACTTTTCTTCCTAGTTGGCTGAAAGTTTTGTTTCAATGTAATTAAATAATAGGTATTGTTTTGCATCTGGTGCTTTTCCTACATCTGTTGAGAGTATCACATAGCTTCTCTCAAGTTCTTTGAAGACGAATGCTCTGCCTGAGTAAAATCTGAACTTGAAAAACACAAAAATCAATACTGTATATTTTCTATGGACATAGATGTAAAAGCATTTTTAAAGGGTGGTAAAGTCTTACCATACAGAAATGGTGCTAGGTGGTACTTGTGGAGAGAGGGAGAGAGAGATGTGGAAAGATGAGTGCAGATAGAACTGGGGATGATAGATAACTGTGAACTCTATCTGCAATATTCCTCTTAAAGGGGAACATGCCTTTCATAATTGTTTTAACAATGTGTACACAGAAAAAAAAACAGGCATATAAAATTAATGATGAATTTTGAGCGCTAGAATATGTACAAATGCTACTTTCTGCACTTTTCTATAATTTTCTAATTTACAAGAACAACAAAAGTCATTTAGAAAGTAGTATTCATCTTAATTATAGATGACATAGGATTTAAATTGTTCAAATTTGGTCTTAATATTTAGAATCATAAAGTTGAAAGGATGAACTTCATGCACATAATCAATCAATTAAAACTCATGTATTTAAGTACCTAATTGAGTATGGATTGGGCAAGATAATTATATAGACATCATCTAATAATATAGATGGGAAATATAGACAAGCTTTTCAAAGAAGCACTGAGCCAACATATAAATCAAAAGTGAAATACTGCTGTCACATACAGACCAAAAGTAATAGTGTTTCTTGGTTGAGTCTAACTGTTTTTATTTTTTTTTAAAGATTTATTTATTTATTTATTTGAAAGAGAGAATGAGAGAGAGAGAGAGAGCACATGAGAGGGGGGAGGGTCAGAGGGAAAAGCAGACCCCCCGCTGAGCAGGGAGCCCGATGTGGGACTCGATCCCGGGACTCCAGGATCATGACCTGAGCCGAAGGCAGTCGCTTAAACAACTGAACTACCCAGGCGCCCCATTTTTTTTTTTTTTAAAGAGAGTCTGACTGTCTTTAATAGGCAGCCAATTCCTATTCCCTTTGTATTACTAAACAGGATATTTCTTTCTGCAAGTGTCTCTTTCACTAATTTTTATGTTTTTCTCTGTTTGGGACCCAGGAACTTGAAAAATCAGCCTTTTCCCTCATATAAGAAGTAAGAGTAAAATGTCCTAGCATAAGCATTTGAACACCCAGTGCTGGGTTGTCCAACTGACAGATGGACAGTTTGAGCATAGGCTTAGCATGTTAGCAGAATGCACATAGATAGATGGGTAGATAGATAGACACATATGATAGGTGCGTGTATATGTACATATGCACATACATATGTATAGATAAATATATATTTAAATGATATTTCAAATAAAAAATGAAAGCCATCACTAGAAGAATTGGAGTGGACTTAGGCTTACTTAATATTCTGGTATTAATTTATTTTGGAATGACATGTGAGGAGTGGGGTGGATGGGGGAGTATGTATTACAGTTTTTCCAATGTTCTCGGCAGCTAAACATTTAATCTGGCGCAATGAACACATTTCCTACTGAGCAACACCAAAAAGAAGGGGTCTTTGTGACTGACTTTGTATTTTCAGACATGTAATCCAGATAGTCCCCTAAGGTGTGGAAGCTGAACCAGGCATGATGTACATAGAGTAAAGATTGAGTGGGGTATAGCTAAGGAGGGGTGTGTGTATGTGTGTGTAAAATATGGATTTAATCTTGAACAAGGTAAAAAATAATCAAATCCTCTCTGATTAAATGTCAAATGGCTTCGAAGAAAAAAATTTTCCCAAATGGCAACAGTGGATTAGCCCCTGAAGGAAAAAGAAAAAGCTAGACTCTGAGCATAAGGGGGTCTGGGGAACATGATTGCTGCTGCGAGTAAGGACACGTAGGCAGAAAGAAAAGATGGGCAAAAGGCATGGGGAATAAGACAGATGGTATTCACACAGTCTTTCTCCTGGCAACCACACTGATGTCCTTCCCTGAACTCGCTCATGCTTCTAGAAACCTCCTCCTTTATGTTTCCCGACTCCAGTCCCCACACTGATATGGGCAACGTAAGTCCAGGAGAGGCAGAGGTCCATGGCCAGTGTATTAGTAACTCCAAATGCACAGTTAGATATGAAGCTGATGGGAAAATAGGCTTCATTTTTGTTCTGGATACACACACAGCATAAAGATAGGTTTTTCACACTTCATCATACTGTTTGAGGTTACAAATAGGAAGGAAAGGAATTGGAAATTGTTAGGCTTGAATAATGTCAGGGCCGTGTTTGATAGAAACAGCAGATCTGAAGATATTAGAGATGCAGATCCATCTTAATCTTTGCTCTCAGGACCATTATTTTACTAAACATTAATATAATAGTATTTTTTCAAGTGTCAGAAGTGGTTGCTTTGTGTGGTTTTATAAAGATGGATACATGAGCAAATCAGGTGCTTTGGAGCCAGGTTTGAATAGGAGCTTCACTGTGCTCTACCTGAGTAACCTTGGACAAATTGCTTAACCTCTCTGATCCTCCATTTCCTCATCTATAAATGAGGTAATAATACCTCCTCCCTACATTTCCTATAAGGAATAAATTATACAGTGTAATAAAACTTAGCATAGTGCCGTGCACAGTGTAAAGTACTCAGGGAATAGTGACGGTGCTGTAGATGTGATAATTACTCAACATTGAATTTGTCAATAGTATATTTTGTGTTTCTATAGCAACAGTATTATAATCCGTTGCATATGAAAACACCCAACTTCAATGGCTTGACCAAATGGGGGTGTATTTTTTCTCATGTGCAAAAAGAGGCACCCCAGGGCTTGTATGTCTGATGGAGCAAGTCCTCAGGCACCCAAGTTCCTCCTGTTTTCCCCATTCTGTGTCCCTTAGTGAATGACTCTAATTTCACAGTTGCAAGATTCTCCTGCCCCTTCAGGAATCATGCCTATGCCCCCCCAATAGAAAGAAGAGAAAGATGTGGGCCAGAGAAATTTGTCCCATTTCCATCAGGAACACAAAACTTTTCTAGAAGCTGTATCTAATGGACTTCCTCTTACACATCACTGGGCAGAGTTTAGTCACATGAGCATCCCTAGGACAAGGGACATTTGCTGCCCAAGCAAAGTTTGGTTCTGATAGTAAGAAAAGAAGAGAGAATAGATACTGAAGAGGCACCAGCAATGTTTGCCATAGTTTGACATTAAGAATTATTTGCTTCCTGCCCCTCCAAATGTCTAAGTCCTTAGTAATGAGAGAGTGAGAGAAAAGACATCTGTTCTGGCCTGGTTTAATAGAGGAGCTAGGTTGTGGCATGGCAAAACCCTGTATTACTTTAGGAGGAAGCAAACAAATGTTAGGTGAGAAATTTTAGCGTCTCCTAAATAGTTTCCTGTCATAGAAGGCAGCATGCTGTATTGGTTTAGAACAAAGCTCAGAAATCAAGCAGTCATGAGTTAGAATTAAGGGCCTGGCCACATTTGAGGGTATAACTTTGGGCGATTTATTTAATCTCTCTAGGATGTAAATCCTTATGAGAGCAGTAGCTTTGTCATTTTTGTTACTACTGTATTCCCATTCTCTAGCAGAGAGTTTTTCTGTAGTAGGCACTCAGGTAGCTGATGGATGGATAGATATGTGAATGAATGAACTTCTCTGAACCCCGAATTCCTCAGCAATAAAAGGGATTAAGAGAGACCATTTTTAGAGGTCATTATGAGGATTAGAGAATATATGACTCCATTGTTAGAGAAATAACAATTTCACTTGGAGCTTCCCTAAGGCTCCCTGAACCTGAGAACTCTGTGGGCTTTTTCTAAGGATCTATTCAGCCAGCTGTTCATCTCCAGGTCTACTGGCTTTTTAGACAAGCTACACTATTGTTCCATTTAAGTTTAATAATAATACATATATAGCAAATATCCATATAGTATGTTTCCAAAATGGATGGAGAGGTGAAGGTATGTGTACACATGGCTGTGTACATGTGTGTATACACAGCTGCAATGGTGGCTTTGATTTGGATGAAAACTCAGATTTTAACATCTGCTACATCAGACAAAGCTTATTGCTAATTAAGGGTTAGCACACTGAATTAGCCATAAATTAATACTCCTTTCTGTGCTAGTACACTACAGTGGCAGGAAAATTACCTAAATTAGATTCGGGTGGTGACATTGATCATGGACAACAATAATAGGGTCTAAAAGGATTTTCTGTGAAACACTGGAAGTAAAATACTTCCATGAGATCCAAAAACTCTGTCCTTACTTAGGGCAGTGAATGAATCTTAAGAAATGATGATTTGAAGAAAATTTCCCTCAATAGCACGTGCTAAGTACACACAACAGTTAGCATTGGCTGATTTATAGGGTTTATGGGGAGCTTCAGAATTAAGGCCCAGAATGGCCTCATGCTGATAACGTGGAAGTTGCCAAACGGATTACATTGCAAGCAAATCCTACACCAGCAACCCATCAACAGGCAGACGATTCTCTAACACTCATAAGCCATTTCATAATTCACCACCATCAACTCCTCTCCATTACATGGTGGGGTTTGGGCACCAATGCCAAAGCTGGATATCTTCTGTGGGGTGAGTGGTACTTGCTCAGACTTTCTAATTTAAATTTATTGACTAGGTGATACTGTGTTATCCAAGGCCATTTAAAATGTGTTCTATGATGAAGTAGAGAGTGCCACCAAATGCAAAAGTAACTACGACAAGCTTGGTGCCATATCTTTTCAGAGAAGAATGATTCACTCCTATCACATACATTGTGTCATTATGAAGAGACTTAATTTCCAACCTCGTGGAACATAGAATGCAGGAAAACATCAAACAGTGCCTGCCCATCCCTCCTCTGAGCTCAATAGTTCCTGAGGCCCTCTATGGCCAACTTTGATGTTTGGACCCATGGGCCCCATTGAGTATATGTCTGCTTTGTGTTTCTGCCCTAGCCATTCACCCTGCTCTGGCTTATAATGGGAATATTGACTGGCCATTGACTAGCCTGGGCAGGCAGACTTTGCAGTAATTATGAATGAAAGATGTCAGTGGCAAAGCATCTCATTCCAGATATTTCTACACATAGTCGATATCAGCTTTTGAAAGCGTGACTGAGCTCCAAATGGCTTGCTGTCATAAGGGAATGACCAATTGAATAGCTATTATTTCATCCAATTGATTCTGTGCTTTTTGTGCAAAGGGAAACGGGAATGCAGAAGCATGCACATTTTACACCAGCCTGGTTCTTGCTTTCAACAGCTGCTGAAAAATATTAGCTATTTTCCCTAGGAAGCCAGCTCCTGGGGAGAGGCTATACATTGCAAGTGGAAAACTATGTTAATTTTCAGCAAATGTTACAAAAAATAGAATTTTCTACCCAAACTTAATCATTAATGCATTTACTCCCAACAGAAAGAGGAGTATTTTCTGGAAACTCTTGAATCCTGCTTCGCCAGGAAAATAGAGTATGGCTAAGAAAAGAGTCCAGATTAAAACACAATATCCTATTGGTCTTGTGGAAGATCCATGAATCCAGGCAAGGAAAAAAATTAAGCCTTCCATCTCATGACTGGCTTGGGTAATCTGAGATCCAATCCACTTTGAAACAGAAGATATCTTTCTTCTCACATTCTCGATGCCCCTGCATGTCAGAGCCACTTTACGTTCTTATGATGACTATCCAAATATTTACAGAGACTTTTTCATTTGCCCACAATTATCTTGGTAATAGAGCCTTAATTATTCTACCAAATAGTCAAAGCAGTTACTTGGTACCTTTCAGAACAACATATCCCAGTTCCTGTAATGTGCATTAAAATGCCAGATTGGCTGAGCAGAGTTGGGGGTGGGATTCATATCAGGCAGTTACAACTGCCCCAAGGGCACACAGCTAATAAGCAGCAAAACCACGAACTGTCTCCAGAGCTAACACCTCTAATCACTGTGCTTTATAGTCTCCACTGTAGGCCTATAATAGCAGAAAGATGAGTTCATGGTAGTGGCATATAAAAGTAATAATAATAGTATCAAGGATAGCATCTGACATTATTTATTGAGTTCTTACTATGAGCAAGATGTTGAGACACTAAGCGTTTTCATGGATTATCTTTTTTCTCAAAACGATCCTATGAGATAAATGCTATTATCATTCCCATTTTGCAGAAGGAGAAACTGAGAATTTCAGAGAATTTAAGAGATTTGCTCAGGGAAGAAATATTACATGACTGAGCTGGCATTTCAAGCTAAGAGTCAGATGTCATTCCTTGTGTTCTGCCACTCTGGCCTGCTGCCCTAGAGAAAAGAAAGGAGAGGTCTACTAACATCGTGGGGGGTAGGGACCAAACACTGGCCACGGGGACATTTCAAGCTTAGAATAACACAGACAAATCAGATTTCAGGTCAGGCTTGGTTTGCCTTCTCCCTTCAGGCAAGTGTTGAGACCAAGCCATGTGGGCCTGTTTGCAGGAAATTCTTGGGTTTTCATCTCAAATTTTTCTGCATCAAGATGATGGTTTGTGTGTGCAGTGTTCATTTTTAATTACATGGGCTTGGTAATAGGTGTGTAGTCATTTTGGATCAGCCTTGGATGCAAAAATCCTTATTTTCAGCTGATTATATCTTGAAAGGATTTGCAGACCCAGGCACCTGGAAATTGGAATGCATCATTTTTCACTAGATGGACATCAAAGGACAGAAACTGAAGTGGGGGGGTGGGGGCGGGGGGACAATGGCAGTTGTGATCCTTAAATCAGACACAATGAAGGTGGATTGAGTAAAGCATGAGAAATTGGGATTGGAAGGGAGGGTCTAAATGCCCACCCTCTCATTGCTTCTTGAGTGGTGAAGTGACAGCCATAATCAATGCTACCATAAGTCCTTCCCCCAGGGCAGGGTTAAGAAGCAGGTCAAACATAATGTGCTAGTTTCTAATGGCAGCAGGCAGGATGAGGTATAGAAGGCAGGCCTTCTCAGGGCAGTGAATTAGGAGCAGAATACATATCTCATGAGTCACAGAGGTTTGGGGGCCCCTTTTGAATCTTGACTCCTGTAGTGTGACCAGGTGGCCGTGAGAGAGAGCCTTGTTTCTGAAGCTACAGGGATAAAAGGCTTGGGACTCAGATGCTCTAGAGTAGAGATAAGAGCCATTGAGTCTTGGACCTGGAAGGAACTTTTAGAGAGCCCTTGTATCTAACACTTCATTTGACAGATGGAGAAACTCCTATCCAGAACAACAGTGAGACTGAGGCAAGGCCATGTTGATGTAGGCTCAGAACCCAGATGTCTTAGGCCCTTTTCACCCTTGCATTTTCCTTTTTAAAGTAGGTATCCCAAAATGCTGATGTCCTTACAGTCTTCACCAACTTGGAATGGGAGAAGCAAGGTTTTGTTTTGTTGGTGTTGAGAATGGGTTTCTGGCCACTTCTCCTAGGAGTCATGCATTGTACAACTATCCCATCCTGTCTTCCAGTGACTCTCCCAGTGAGAGTTTGTAACATCTCTGCCCCATTTAATCCCAGTAATCCATGTGACTTGTTTTGGCCAATGTGATGTGAGTGAAAGTGAAGTGTGTTGCTTAAGAGGCCAGCTCAAAGTTTGCCACCTCTTCTTCTCTGCCATGAGATGGGCAATGTTGCAGACAGAGGCTTCCCAAAGTGAAGACAACGTAGGGCAGAGCTATAGCCAGTTAGTGATGACAGGCAGTAGGAACCACCTTTGTTATGGGGGTGATTCAGGCTGCCTCCACAGCATGATCTGGCCCATCCTATCAGACTCAAGTTGGTGGGTGGACTACATACATATACCTGCACGTAGACTCACCTTTCCCAGGTACTAGCTCTTCTTCCAGTTTGCCTTTCCTTTGTATGTCCCCATCTCTATGAATAACATCCCCTCCCTGAAGGAGTCGGGGGTCATACTTGCCTCCTCTTCCTCCTCTTCTAACCAGCTACCAAGTACTTCATTTCTACTTTCTGCGCCTCCCAGCTCCATCCCCACTGTCTCTGCCTGTGAGCAGGCCACTCATTGCTACTCCAACTGCCACGCTGGCTGCCTTTGGCCCCAGCCTCACCCTTGCCCCTCCAATCTGTTCTCCATAAGTGCCAGAGGCAGCAAATCCCATTGGAAACTTTTAATAATGGTGCTGCAAGATCAGATTTAATACAACCTACAAAGTCCTTCCAGCAATGTCCCTGTTTATCTCTCACTGTGTTACTACTGGGACCCTCCTCTTCATTCTCATCCACTTTCTCTTTTTTTGTTTTAATTTATATTAGGCTGCCTTTCCGCTTGGAAGCCCTGCCTCCCACTTGAACTGCTCAGCCACCAGACACCCTCATGCCTCTCCCTTCTGCCCACCCCCCATTTACTTGGCTAGCTCCTACTCACTCCTTGAACCTCAGCACACAGTTATCTCCTCTGGGAAGTCTTCCTTGATTGCCAGAGGCAGATTTGGGTGTGAGTCCTCTGATCCACAGTGCCCTGTGCTTCCCTCATCGCTACTCTTTATGACCCTATGCTTTGTCTGACATGTGACTGTTCCCCATAGACTATATTCTCTGGGAGGTCCTCAACACTTTGCAAAGCAATATCTAGCACATAAGCAATGACCCTTAAATATTTGCTATTGAATATTGTTTTTTCCATCCTGAAAGTGAAGGAAAATAATGCCTGGACACTGGAATAAAATACTTCATCTTGAAAATAGGTTCTTTTGGATACCAAGTGTTTATATTTTGTGTGTGGGAAAGATAAAGCTGTTGGAAGCAACCAGAACCTTCAAAAATATAAGGAATAAGCTATATATATAGTATAAAATATAGGTCATAGTTATATCTGTTCTGAGTGTGTAATAAATCACAAATTTTTCATCAAGAAGTAAATATTTAAAAACAAAGCAATACGAGTGCCAGGGGACTTTGGTGAAGAGTGTGAGGTGAGGAGGGGGCAGGGGATGAAGAAGAACCTGCTTGGACTTGTGGGTCCAGGCGGATTCAGTTGGGGGTGTGTGTATGCATGAGAATAGTGTTTTATGTTTAAAAATACTTCCTCAAGAGATTGTTCACCAGAGACTCCAACTTTCTCTTCTTGTTCTGTGCTGCAAACACTACCTGATTTCAGGAAACTGAGTTGGAAGAGATGCTAGGAAATAAGAATCAATGGAGTCAGTGAGGAGAGCTGGGGTTGCCAGAGCATCCCGCAGATCTGGTGGTTGATGAATAGCTCTTAGTGGTTGTTGTTAATTTTCTGGGCAGAGAAACCCAGGTTGGGTAATGGTCTTTATTTCAGTGACTCTGAGGGAATGATTTCCAGTGCATATGGATACACATCTGAATTGTGGGTCTGTTTCTGCCACTAGAGTGTCCTCCCTTGTGGTCAGTCCAGAATGTAAGGCAGCTTGGGAACACAGCCTGGATCCCCCCACATTCCTCGAGGAGGAGAACCATGAGGTGTGTTTGCCATCTCTTCACTCTGAATGATCCCAGACCCTCACATCGACTATATAACTTGACTTGGGGATGGCTGCCAGATAAAAAGACTCTATAAGTATGTTGGGATGCCTAGGTAGCTCATTGGGTTAAGTGTCGAACTCTTGATTTCGGCTCAGGTCATGATCTCAGGGTCGTGGGATTGAGCTCCACCTCAGACTCCGTGCTGAGTGTGGAGCTTGCTTAAGATTCTCTCCCTCTCCGCCCCACCACTGCTCACTCAATCTCTCTCTCTCAAAAAATTAAAATAAAAAAAAAAAAAAAGACACTAAGTATGTTAGGTATTTAGGTAGAAGGACAGACAGGCTGACAGAGAAGTGGATGGCTGGCTGGCTGGCTGTTACTGTCCAGATGTATGGGTAGATAAAAGAAGACTTTCTAAGGATCACAATGATGGAAGTATGTTTTTCCATGACACTTATTTGCAATTTATTAAAAGTCAACATAGGAAATCTAAATAAATATGAAGTCCTACCAAAGATTTAATTAACCTAACCTTTAAAACATCTTTAATTGATTTATATAATCAAAACATGATTAATACATCATTTAGAAGGAGGTATCACAAAGGGGAAGTTGATAAATGTAAAACCTCTTTGTCCAGGCATAAGAGAATTTCCCAAGAAATAAGAGACCTCATTTCTCCTCTGATAACACAATTTCTCTCCACTTATAAAAAGACATAAGCATCATAATGAACAGATTAGGTACAGAATCACCAACAATGTAATGAACCTGCTAAAGCAATTAGCCCCCTGGGCTTTCCTCCTGGGAGGAGCAGACCCAGGTTACATCCGGAATGCAGGGCAGCACCTGAGTTAAGCAGGATGCTTTGTTTACAGCAAATCTGTGGTTGGGCTGATTTCAAAAAGCATGAGGGAGGGGGCAGACTGGATATGGTTCTTTCCCCCATACCAGCAATCTTTGCTTTCCATCTGCAGTTTATGTATGTCAGCCCCACACACCCTCCTTTTCTTTAAAACACAGCTCCCCTTTGTCTGGAGGGAGCCATTTCTAATAGGGCTGCTCATCTCAGTACCCAGACTCAAGAGTAAGCCCAAGATGCAGGTGAGTCAATCATGGTAGACGCAGGCCATAAGTCAAGCCAATCAGAATTCTCCACTGGGATTTTCTTTTTAAGGGAATGGCCCCCTTTCTTTTCTAGTAGTAAAACTAAGAGGATTGTCAATTCAGGAGAGCAAAACCAACATACAGGAAGGAAAAGAAGTAAGAAACAACCGGAAGAGGAGAGGGCCAGGATCCAGATGATATTTCAGTTCCTGAACCACCACCCCCTAAAAACACAATTTCTCTGATTCTTGCCTTCCTGAGACCTGGCTGTTTGGCATGTCCAGAGCTGTGAGCTTCCTCCAGTGTTTCTTCAATAAATACCCATTTTCTTAAGCTAGCTGATCTAGGTTTGTGTTGTTTGTGATGAAATGAATCCTGAATAACTTCTCTTCTTTCATACCTGGTTACTGAATATCTAAATTACGCCTGAATAATGCCCCAAATTTGCTCTAAAGGACCTCATGCCCCATGGAAGAGCTACAAAGAGGCAACGATGGCCCAGTTTGTTTAGGAAAGTGATATGTATTCCATGGAATGTAAAGACATTTACCAAAATGAGAAAACCCAGTTCAGGTTGTAATAGGATGTATTTTTCTGAAATGATTCTTAGGTTAAGTACTGTCCTTATGTTGTACAGTGTGAATTGGTATTTCAATTAAAAATTTATTTAAAATGATTTTTAAAAGTTTTCTTAGTCAAACCAAGTATTAGGGACACCAAGTTAAACAAAAGTGTGCTGTGGGACTTCTCAGAGCCTATAAGACTAACACTCTTTGGAATATAAAAGGGAATAATTGAGTATGCAGAGATCTGAAAAGTTCCAGAACCAAAGAATGCATTTTTCTTGGAACATGTGATTAAATTTCAGAGAACCAGTGTTCCTTGGAACACAGCTGGGGAACACCCACACTAGATCTTTACTAACTTTTCAGTTGGTTTAGGTTAAGGTCCAGGCATAGGCAGGCAAGGGAGTTCTGGATTAATTAAATCTTTATTAATTGAATCCCAAGGCACGTACCTCTCCCTGACACCATTTGTGGGTGGGTGCCAGAGCAAATCCTCCTTTTTGTTGCGATCAGGAAGCATGCTAAGCCCTCAAAGAGAGTTGCTATGCTACAAACTGAAAAGCTATCTTGTTTTCTGGAAGCTTAAGGTGGCACTGCAAAACAGGCAGCAAATATCACCTAGGTAGACATCAGCTGTATGAACCGTGGGGGCAGCCGGCAAAAGTTCTCACTCCTCTCAGCTTTCTTGGAGCCTTAAAAAAACTACCCATGGAAGTTTGCATTTTGATTTTCCCCTTTTCATCATATATACATTTAGAAAAAGCTCTTGTTAAAACCACAGCACGCTGCCGGAATGGAATGCAGAGGGGAAGGTTAAAGCCCACTGGTAGGCAGAGGAGCCTCCTGTGGGCTCCAGAGTTTAGTTCTGATGTCTCCACGGACAGCTGGGAATTGAAATATGGAAAATAAAGGGATTTCTGTGACCCTCTTTGTGCCGTATGAGGCAGAATATCTGAACGCCATCTCCACTGTTAAGGAAACGGGACTCCAAGCTTTCCATTTATATTCTGGTTCAGTGTCTCAGTTTGGTGTATTTTTATGCTTTTGCTATTTATTGATTTGACCAATGTGAATCACCATTCGGCAAACAGGGCTGCATTAATGCGTTAAAAGCTCATTATGAGGATAATGGACACGAAGTAAAAAGGAATCAAATGATGTGAGTGTAAAAGGTTTTTCCCTAGACAGCTGAAAATAAATTGAAAACAAATTCAATTAAAATAACATTCAACCTTTATATTCCTTCCGTGGTGTGATTCCTCTAAAGGAGGTGCCCAGAGCTAGCACTCTGCTCCGAAAGGCCGCCCCTTCCGCATCTGCCAGACCCCGGAGGGCTGAGGCGCAACGGGCCCACCAGGGGCTCTGCTCCTGGAAGCGGTTCTTTGCAACCATGGGCCCTGGCCTCCCCCAGAGATCTCTCCCTCTGTTTGCCCCAAGCCTTTCTGCTTGCTCTTGGTTAGAACTCACGGAGACCCTTCGAGGCAAGGCGAGTTCCTCTCCTCTCATGGCTCAACCTTATGCCCCAAAGCCAAGGCTGGGTCTGTCCCGGCCTAAGCCCACAGGTACCCTGGCTGCAGCAGTAAGCCTGCCCAGTGGTTTTCAAGTCAGTGCATTTCTTTGCTTCTCCGTGATGTGTTTGCTAGCCATAGTCGCCCCCGACAAGGTGTGTCAGTTTCCCGGGGCTGTTATCACAAAGTACCACCAACTGGGTGGCTTCACACAACAACAAACATATCTTCTCACAGGTCTGGAAGCTAGAAGCGTCAACACAACCATGCTTCCCTGACATCTGGAGGCGGTCTTTCCTTGCTTCCTCCTGGCTTCCGGACGTTTGCTGGCCTCCTTTGGCATCCCTTGGCTTGCGGCTGCCTCACTCCATCTCTGCCTCTGTCACCCTGTGCTGTTCTCCCTGTGGGTCTCTGTCTTCACATGGCCGTCTTCTTGTAAGGACACCAGCCGTGTTGGGTGAGGGGCCCACCCTACTCCAGCTTGACCTCCTCTTAATGGATTATGTCTGCAGTGACCCTATTTCCGAATAAGGTCATTTTCTAAAGTGCGGGGTGGGGGGGCGTGTTGGGACTTCAACAACTGGGGAGATACAACTCAGCCCATAACTGGAAGCTGTAGGTGGCTGGCCTTCTCTCCCCTGCCCCCTGCCCCCGTACCTGTCACTTCTCCAAGGCAGATGTGCAAAGCAGCCAGAAGGTTCTTCTAGTTTGAATCAGATCCTGACATTCCTCTCCTTAAAGCTGAGGAAAGACTTTCATAGGACCGAAGCTAAAAATCCAATGTGGACAAGGTCCTGCAAGGTCCAGCTCTGCTGCCCCAAGCCTTTCTTTACTTGTGGCCCCTTTACCGAAGGCTCTCCCCGTTCTACCCCAGTCCACACTCCCCACTCTTTGCCTGGGTTTTGCCTTCCTCTCTTGTCAAAGTACCCCTTTGGATATTGCCTCTTCCAAGAGGCCTCCCAGATTGCTCCAAAATCATGCCCTGACACAGCCTGTTTTTCTCCCTTGCTCTCCTACGTGCGTATCACAGCTGTATTTAGGTAATTATCAAAGCGGTTATTTGTTTAATGTCTGTCTTACACAGAGGTTCGCTCTGGCCAATGGGCTACATTTGGCCCATGACTTATTTCTGAAAGACCCTTGAGATAATGATTTTTATAAGGGTTGTGTTGGGGGGAAATAGGCAAAGAAAAGTATGCTACAGAGACTGCATGTGGCCTGCAAAACCTCAGAGGTTTACTCTCGGGCTCTTTGTAGAAAGTTTTTGGCCCCCAGTCTTATTCATGGCCAGCACCCCAAGAGCCAGGAGCTTGTCTGCTTTATTCACTGCTGTATCTGGAAAACCTTATAAGGTCCCTGACACCTCATAGGTCCTCCAACAAACATAAGATAAAGAAATTCTTCACCGGATGGTTGGTTCACAATGACTGTCGGTTAGGCTAGGAGAGACGAATCCTTTAATAACAGCCAGAGGGAATTTTGTGGTAGCAGATAGAGATTTTGATAACCCGGTAATTCAGTCTTTTAATAAATACTTAGGACTGGTAATCTAGGTGCCTGGGAAGGAGAGGGATAGAGCACTTCCCTAGGGAAACTCATCTAGAGGGGACAAGATACAAAGTGTGAGGAAGGTTTTAACCAGGGAAACCTTAGCTACAGCGGTAAGAAATTGCTACAGTGGCAAGAAATTTCCACAGTGCCTTGCTGAAAGCGGTAAGAAATTGCTACAGTGGCAAGAAATTTCCACAGTGCCTTGCTGAAAGTTCAACTTGTCTTTTGTGGTAGGGAGGAGGCAAACAGAAGGAATACTCTAATTTTATTTTCTCAACATACCTTCCCCTAGTGACAAACAAGTTCTCCCCAAAAGTGCCTCTGGCCCAAACAGGACTATCCCTCATGAGTCAGACCCCAGGCTCATTGTCCTCAAGGTCCAGGCTGTAACGGACAAAACAAAACGTTTAGCATTCCCTAACCCCAGACTAAGTGAGGAAGTTTACAGTCTTGTTTAGTCCCCAGACACTCTTGAGGTGACAGCTGGGGGCTTCTGCCACCTGTAGTCAAAGGGCTCAGCCCTTGGTCAGCCACCCTCTCTTACTGCCAGGGGTATCAGGAAGGCTGTCATTTGAAATTTGGCCTCAAGTTTTTTTTTTTTCCTCCCCAGGTTGCTGCAGTTTTAATGCCTATTTTCAGAATCAGGTGGAATCTGAGATGCACGATCTGCCGGTTGCCTAGCTTCTTATAATTTAATGATTCATTTCAAAATTTCCCGTTGGTTGAGTCTCAAGGAATCGAGCTTAAGGGTAGCATTAAGCTGTATATGAGGCTTTGTTCTTCCCACTTTTGGCTAAATTAGAATTGGTTTGTCTTGGCCTTAACTCTAAGCCTTCCTACCAGAACTTACCAGGATCTTTTATTTCTTAACAGAATTTAAATTTTCCTTTAAACACTGAGCCCTGGAGAGGGGCCTTTGTCTTCCAAATGTGCGGTTGCTTTGTGGGACAGCTGGTCATGCTCTTCCTCCCTCTGCCTCACATGGCTCTCACTTTTTCTTCCTACAGGTCTCCGCTTCAAAACCCTTGCCCGCATCCTGGGGGCTTTATTTGGCACTGGACCCTGGGCAGGCCTGTTTTTGAGGTGCCTGGCCACCTCCTGGCCCAAATGAAAAGGCAAATTGATTGCCTGTATTTTGGAATATTTAAAGCATTTTAAATCATTCTATTTTTTGTGCATAACAATACAACGAAACTCAAATTCATTTATTCGAAGATGATGGAGAATTTATTTTGTGAAAGGATGTGTAGCATAATGAGTCCCATGGGTTTGGAGGGAGGGGCAGGTCCTGGCACGTGCCCTCGATTCAAGTGGCAAGATGTGATCATTATTCAGTCCTGTCAGGTTTGCTCTGTGCCTTGGTGTGGACCCTCATCTGGAGGGGCCATTAGCATGGGACATGGGAGGCCCTTTGAAATGAGAAGCCTGGCCAAACACCTCCTGGTTCTTCTTCTCTGTGGTGAAAAGGTCTTTGTCTTCCTCACTATTTTCCCAGTACAGTTTCCTGTTGATTCCCTTTAGAGTTTGCTTTCTGATTTGCCACTATCTTATTTACCTGTTTGCGTTCTGCCTTCCCCTCCCCTTAGCATGTAAAGTCCCCGAGAGTGGGGTTCACGTAGTACCAGTCACCCTGGTATCCTCAGTGCTTGGTCCCCAGTGGGCCCTGTGAGTGAGGGAGTGACAGAGCCTAGCCAGGGGTGGGGATGGATGTCTGTGGGGCTGTCTACAACACACAGGGGCATGCGGGACGGTTCACCAAGCCCTGTTGTGTTGGGCGGTGGTTTGACATCCAGGCCAACCACCTGGTCTAGCAACTGAACCTGCCTGCATTTGGTCACCAGGGCTCAGCTCCTCTAGGCTCCCTGGCTCCATGGCTGTGCTAAGCTTGTTCAGTTTGAACTTGTTAGCACGGGCTGGGGGTCAGCAGGGAGCCCCTTACCTAGGACTCCTCTGCTAGCGATCTTACACTCCATCGCATCCGTGAACTCCCCATCTGATTGTGTTGTTTGGTCTTTTGGTGTTAATTGATTACAAGTGTGACTTCTGGAGGCAGGCAGCCTGGGTTTGAAGCCCAGCTCCAGCATTAACTAGCTGTGAGTCTGTGCAAGCTGTTTCACCTTGCTGTGCCTCAGTTTCCTCACCTGTAAAATAAGGATAGTAATAGTATCTTCCTCCCAGCGTGGTTGTGAGGGTTGAATACATTAATATGAGAAATCACATATGACAATTGCTGGCATACAGCAGGTGCTCATATGGGTCAGCTTCTTTATCAGTTGCACATTTGGCTCAGGAACGGTCTCTTAAGGGGTCCTTTTGTGGGGTGCTGGGAGCCTTCTATTGTGTGTGAGGTGTAAGGGCAATTGTTTGTTTAGATCGGGGCTTGGCCCAAGCTGCTCCCTGTAGAGGGTAGCTGGAGCCCTTAACAGTGACCCCTAGGATGGTCCCATCTCTCTCCCCAATTCGGTGGGGCAGAGCACCAGCCATGATGCTCAGTCTGCCTCTCTTCCTGATGGCCATGTTGCCTGACAGCTGGCTGAGGCCCTGGGGAAAGGAAAGGAAACAGCAGAGGAAGCCTGGAGCCCGTGGTGGCCTGAACTCAAGCCACGGCCAGGAAGCAACAGGCTGTGATGAACTACCAGGCTGGGAATGGAACCAAACGCCAAGGAGCAGCCTGATTAGTACATCAGGCCGGCTCCCTGCTGAATCGTTGTCTGATTTGGGAGTAGCAAAGGCAGGTGTTACCTTGAGAGATGGGCCAGGGCCAGATACCACATGCCCAGCAGCACAGCATTGGGATCCAAGCTGTGACCATCCAGAGACCCTTAGTGATGACCGAGTCCTCCATGCCTCTTGGATCTCAAACCACTGGGCCTACTGCTCTCAGCTCCATTGCAGCTTATCACTAGGGTATTTATTTACATGGCTATGGGCCTCCTCCCGCACGCAGTTCTCCCAAACAGCCAGCAGATGGCGCGGTTTCTCCTGTGTTCCAGCCAGAGGTTCTCAACTGGCAATGAGTTTTCGCTGGGGAGAACCAGGCATAACAAATCCCCGTTAACATTTTGAATATAAAGTGTAGCGGCAAAATACATTGGAGGCCACAGGTTGGGATTGCAATTTATCACTTTTTTAATTTTACAAACACAAGAGGAAACATTCCTTAGAATTTACAAAAATCTTTTGTATGTATTATCTCACCAAAAAACAAACAAAGAAACAAAAAAACTCTGAATAGATTTTTAGGCCCTTGTGGAAAATAGGTAGGCTATATCTGAGTCCTCTACCTGCATCTGATTGTAAGATTTTACACTGGCTCATTCAGTCCTAGACTATGTGGCCGTATTATCATTGCTATAATGATATTGATAGTGATAAGAACAGAAATAATGACTACTATTATGGACTAAGCATTTTACGTGCACTATCTTGTTTAATCCACAGAACAACAGCACGAGGCAGGAATCACCCAGTGATTGTACCAACGAATCTTGAGAATATGTCAGTAGCCTCATGCTCGCTGTTCCAGAAGTAACCAGCATCACCAAACAAGAGATAACGAGAGAGTTAACTCACAGGAAAATTTTTCCTTTCAAATAAAAATATGGCAACTTGACCCCTTGGCTTAATTCTGCTCCTACGTGCAGTACCAGGTCCTGGGTAGCTGGTAGAGGTAAATGTAACACAGGGCAGATTATACACTCGATTAACAATAGCAGCTCTAACAGGTATCATTTAGTTAGTTCTTACTATGTGCCATGCCTTAGTCTAAAAGAATCTTTAAAACCTTATATCCACATCAGTGAGTAGGAGTACTTCCCACCACTTCACTGTTGAGGGAAATGAAGCCCAAAGAGGTTTAGTAATCCTTCTAAAATCATACGGCTAGCAAGAGACTGTTAACTCCAGAGCAAGCATTCTTACATCAGCCACTAAGTTATTAATGGCCTTCAGGTCGTAATTACCTGTGTGAATTTGCCTCAGTTGATTTCTTGGTTTCATGGCAACTTCTCCTTTAGTCCAAGAATTTCTCAATGCTCTGTTCTCCGCCTCTGTGGGAATTTTTTTTTTTCTTGAGGTGGATTTTGCCTCTTTGCTTCCATCCATGCTGCTGCCAAATCAAAAATACAGCCCTAGTTGGTTAGTCCAGATTGGTGTTTGGGACACACTCAATATTCCAGGATGACTCCATATTTCTGGATTATTAAAGGGACTCGATCATTTGGCAGAGCAAATGGGCTTGTAAGATGTTGGCCTCAGCAGAGTTATTTTGTGTCTTTTTTGAGTCTTCTCCATCTCAGAAGCAAAGGGCACTTTGCTCCCTTCCTCGGCAGTTTGAGTCAGCACTGGGCTCAGAGGGTCATGTTCCTGCGGCTTTAATGTAGGTCTCTCTTGTTCTCTCTCCCTTCTCTCCTTCTTTTCTCTTTCTTTCTACTCCACTTCCCTTCATCACTCATGTACTTCATTTTCAGACATATTTGGGTACCCCATTTGGATGAGAAGGGACTGGTGAGGTATGTGTTTCAACTTCCCTTGTGCCATCAAATGTGTTCTTATTAGCACTTGGGTTTTGAAAGTGCATCATTGGCATCTAGGATGGATCTTTGTCAGAAGGGCTTATTTTCAGGCCTGGTGAACATTTCTACCTGGAGAAGACCGCTGTCTCTTACTAATTCAACAAATGGTGCCTAACGCCTTCTTATAAACCTATTGCTCTGCAAATGGAGCTGTTGCTGGCATCCTTGTTACCCCCACTCAGTCTTCCTCAGTGGCTGCTTCACCTTTCCCAAAACTCTCCATTCCTGAAGCTCAGATCAACTGCTTCCTTCTTCTCTCACCCTTCCAGAGTAAGAACATCTTGCGCCTAGAAAGGCATCCTTTTTCGGGGGTTGCCTGTCAAGTATGTGTGTGTGGGGGGGGGCGGTTGCTGCAGAGCTTGTCCTGCACCTAAGGGAGGCTTGAGGAGGCAGGAAGTGCAGGTTGGCTTCCTCCTCGGTGTTGCCAGAGGAACCTGCCCCAGAGCTGTTCCACAGAATGTTATTGGCAGCCACATGCACACACACACATACGCACCCACAGATACACACCCACACTGCCATCATTGGAATGCAAAATGGTTTCCTGCTCAAGCAAGTCCTGGGAGCATTGAACTAAAGTGATTTCTTTTAGAGCCCTTGATTCTAAAAAGGGGCCAAAGCTTGGAGGGTTATCCACATTTTGTAGGCCAAAGAATCTCTTCTGGCAGACTATTTCATGGGGTTACTTAGTCTATGCAACCACATTGACGTATTAAGGGGTTAAGGGGCAAGATGTATGCAATCTACTCTCAAATAGTTTATAAAAATATATACTAATATGTATATGTGAGAAATACATGTTAAAAATTGGTGAATCTGGGTGAAGAGTATTTAGAGTTCTCTGTTTTCTTTTGCACATTTTAGAAGGTTTGAAATTACTTTAAAATACTATCCCAGAGGGTTGTTATTTAGAGACAAGATTCACCTCTGAGATGTAAAACAAGCATTTACACAGCACCCAAGCCAAGAACCTACAGAAATTGTGTTGCATATTTGTCTCTGGTCCCCCCAGTTGGGGAGCTCCAGTGCTCCATGGGGTAACTCCCTGGAGCTGGATGAAAAGCCAGGCATCCTGAGCAGGTTCACCATGGGAGGTCTTAGCCTATTTTTCCCTTTTAGAGGAATAGAAGTCCAGATGGTTGGAATTGTGACTGGGAAGGAGAAGGTGCGCCAAGGCAGCCTAGCACAACAGCTATTTTGGTGGAAGTTGGGAGATCCTTCTACCTCACTTGGAGAGTCCTGCATGTTTTTATGAATGCTAACCTTATTGCAAAGTATGTGAATTCTAACCTAGCATTCTTAAATCTGCTGATTCTATGAATATGACATAAAAGCATAAATGACCAAATTCAATGATCATTTGTGCTGCCATTGTTAGAAATTGGATACTCAGATATTTTCCCCAAATAGTGCCTCACATTTGCCCTTAGATGGATCTATGAGCTCTTGTCCCTGATCTGCCTTCCCTGCTCCAGTTCTTCACATCCGTTAGTACCAGACCACTGGGTATAGACTTCCAGCCATCAGGATCTACTTGGAGAACTCCTGTGGGAACAGTTCTGTGTGCTCCTAAGGCTCTCATTCCCAGGGATGGTGGCTGGCACCATACAATGGCGAGAAGAACCTCTCTTCCCACAGCCTGCCATATTTTGCCACGTGCACCTCGAGGCCACCTTGCTTATATCTAGAGCCTCTCCATTTATCTCAGGAACTGTGATTCTGCTTTAAGCTAGAATTTTGCCCAGCCTCATTTGTGAAACAAGTACACAAATAAATAAAAAATAAAACAGACAAAAGACAAAAAGGTTTTGTCTGTCAGCCCTCTGATAGTAGAATCTCAAACTCAGCCCATTATACCAGTTGGGGACACACCCAACACTTTGTACTTCTTCCCTTCCTGTTTTTCCCAGCCCAAACTCTTCTTTGTCCCCAGACACTACATGCAAACCTGCTATGTGTATTTAGACAGTGGTTTTAAACAGCTCTCAGAAGATGGTGGTATAGTAGAGATAATCCCAGAAATTGCAGTGATCCCAACTAAGTGAGCCCCCTCCCCCCCTTTTTTTGGTATCAAGCTCAGTGCTGAGTGCTTTGTGTGACTTATCTCATTCAGTCTTTTTTTTTTTTTTTTTTTTTAGATTTTTTATTTATTTATTTGAGACAGAGAGAATGAGAGAGACAGAGAGCACATGAGAGGGGGGAGGGTCAGAGGGAGAAGCAGGCTCCCTGCCTAGCAGGGAGCCCGATGCGGGACTCGATCCCGGGACTCCAGGATCATGACCTGAGCCGAAGGCAGTCGCTTAACCAACTGAGCCACCCAGGCGCCCCTTATCTCATTCAGTCTTACTAATCACCAAGTTCTAGTGTTATCCTTACCTTCCTAATGAGAAAACCAGGAAGGTAAATAACTCACTTATGATCTCATAGTTAGCAAGAACTAGGGCTTGATCAACTATCCAGAGATGTCTTTTTCCAAGGCCTGTGTCTTTAACCCACTTCATGATTTTGATTCCCTCTCCCCAAACTACAGAATTGATGGAGAGGGGATAGATGTTGTCTTCCAGCATCTAGGTTCTGAGGAAGGCTGCCCCAAATGACCTGTTCCCAATCATACCCACCAAGAGAGGTTGTGAGACCTTTGTGAGTCAGAATTTCCTATACCAGTGACTGTTGCATATCTTAAGGTTGAAGTTTTTTAAAACTAGCCAACTCTGACTAATCTAATAGAAGCCAGTAAAATACCTAATTCATTCACAATTTACATTTAACCCTGAAATACATTCAGTATTTTGGGAACAGTAGACCCTCTCCCTCTATTCTGTTGGCTCTGGCTGATATTAAACTGTGTTTACTTTCCCTGAGTTCCACTGAGTTCAAGGAAACATGAGTAGCTCAAAAGCATGGTGATTCACCAAGAAAAGTTGGTTTGGGGGTTAACATCTCTAATAGAAAGCCCACTGTGAGATTATTCAAAAGTAGATAATGTAGATGCACATGCTTCTTGGTAAATGGGTTTCAGATGAGAAACTTGTTGCTTCTCTGTGCAGTTCGCTTCCAATCCATGCCTGAAAATATAGGTAAAATTTCTGTTCTGACAGATACTCATTTATCCTCTGTTTTGTACCCGTAATCTACACTTGTCTTAATTTCCTCTCCATTATGCTCAGACATTAACTAATACTGACTAACTACAACCCCAAATAATTATTGCTATCTATTCCCTTTGTAAATATAACTCCAGCACAGAGCTCGAAGAATAATGGCATATTTATAGAATGCAGCTAATTAAACTGAGTTCCAATTGCTTTCACTTTGCCAGAAGGAGCCATTTTCACAGCAAAAATTGGGTGGATGCTTGCATGCTTACCAGGAACAACTCAAGGTAACATAATTCAGCGTTCCCAAGACAAAAATTCAGCACAAGACAAATTCACACAAGCAATGAAAATCTCATTAAGGAAGATATGAAGATCTTTTTACTACAGCCCAACCGTTAAAAGGGGTATTATTTTAGTGGGTTTATTTAAGGAATAGTATATATTTCATTGTTTTATAATGGAAATAATTGTAAGAAAATCAATTTTTGAAGAACACTCATTTTTGAATCTTTCTTTTCCAGTTTATGAAACTGCTTCACCATTTGCAGCCTCATAACTTCTACACTTTTTAGCAGATCTGAGCATTGTTGAACACAATATCAAAATTGTGAATCCTCTTCTGCTTCTCATTTATTTCAGGAATTTGGTATTAAACACAGCTTGACCTCTCAAATAGAAGTATGGGTGTTCTAGTCGTGTGATTTCTGGGGTTTAGTTGAGCTCATTAGCGATGGTCACATGAATGGAATTCCTTAGACAGATCTAGATTTGAAAGCACATCTCAAGTTTGCCTTCTCCTCTGGGTTTATTCAAACTCAAACCAGATGCACACCACAGCTTCCCAAAACAACAACCAGAAAAGAAGCCATACCTGGCATTATAAAGATGCTGGGTTTCATCTCTGTAAGGAGGAGTTTGTTTTCCCTGTCCTAGCCTTGGGAGAGGAACTCAGGAACACACCGGTGCTTTCAGACTTGTGCCAGTAACCGTCTTTTCAACTGCATTACTTCAGTGTGTTTCTGAATGCTGTGATGATTTTTCTTCCTGCCTGTGTGTCATTCCTGAATTTGCTTCTATCTACTGGAAGTAGTGATTTGGCAAGCATCGGCACTTTTTCCATGTTTAATTAATTCCTCTAATTTTGTGGTAAATGAGAATAATGGGGCTTAATTTTGCTATTTATGTAAAATTGATTGGTAATCATGGAGAGCACAGGAGATTTGGCTTTACAAACGAAAAATAAGTGACCTCTCCATCATGGTGCCTTGGCATGCCTCATTCACTCGTAAGAAAAAGCAGAAATGGCAGCAAAGCAGATGTTGAATGGGAGATGAATGTAGGTTTTGTGACTTCTATAGAAGTTGAAATATGGAAATTTGAGGGGTCTTGTTTAAAGACCTAAATAAGCTCAAACCAGAATCCTCTCAGGGAGAACATGTGAAGGACAGAAACCTGTTTGGGTTTTATCATCTCATATTTGGTATGATTGGTCACTTTAATTCCAGTATATTCTATTCTATTATGTTCTGATCAAAGCAGGGGGTAGTGAGTTGTGGGAGAAGAGGTCTTTCTTTGAGGTGACCTATGTTAAAGGGAGATATTATAGCAGGGGGTCTCAAGATGGAAAGATTTTAGAATTATTTTCTCTTTTGAAACTTCAGAGACAGGTCCAGATGATCCCTGGTTCTAAGTAAATGATATTTACATTGTATGCAATAAGAAATAGTTTGCTATAGGTAGAGATCTAGGTATACATATCTATATTTACATGGTTATCTCTCTCTGTACACACACACACACACACACGAATTTCATCTTTGCTTTCTATCCAAGAAGGCTTAGGCACCTTACCATAGCAGTGAATTATTATCATCCCTAAGTATCAGGATTTAGTGGTTATAATTATGGGATTTATTTGTTAAATAAGACAAAAGAATTTGGTTTTGCTTCTGTTTGGTACCAAAACTCAATTCCTTGACGGACAACATTAAAATTATGGCTAGTTGGCAAGCAGGAATGGTAGTCATGATGAGACAAACCATGTACCTTCACTCTGGTAGGGGTATGGCAGGTGTTGAATACTGGGAGCTGATATTCAACCACAAAGATCAGCTGGAAGAGTCTTTTGTTGTTTAGCCACATAGAGCTATTAAAAATTGACAATATCTTAATTAGCTAATACTAATTACATGTTGTAAATCTTTTTTTATATTTTATTTTATTATGTTAATCACCATACATTACATCATTAGTTTTTGATGTGGTGTTCCATGATTTATTGTTTGCATAAAACACCCAGAGCTCCATTCAATACGTGCCCTCTTTTATACCCATCACCAGGCTGACCCATCACCCCACCCCGCCTCCCCTCTAGAACTCTCAGTTTGTTTCAGAGTCCATAATCTCTCATGGTTCGTCTCCCTCTCCAGTTTCCCCCCCTTCATTCTTCCCCTCCTGCTATCTTCTTCTTTTTTTTTTTTTTAACATATAATGTATTATTTGTTTTAGAGGTACAGGTCTGTGATTCAACAGTCTTACACAGTTCACAGCACTCACCATAGCCCATACCATCCCCATTGTCTATCACCCAGCCACCCCATCCCCCCCACCCCCCACCACTCCAGCAACCCTCAGTTTGTTTCCTGAGATTAAGAATTCCTCATATCAGTGAGGTCATATGATACATGTCTTTCTCTGATTGACTTATTTCGCTCAGCATAATACCCTCTAGTTCTATCCATGTCATTGCAAATGGCAAGATCTCATTTTTTTTTGATGACTCCATACTATTCCATTGTAAATATATACCACATCTTTATCCATTCATCTGTTGATGGACATCTTGTTTCTTTCCATAGTTTGGCTATTGTGGACATTGCTGCTATAAACATTGGGGTGCACGTACCCCTTCGGATCCCTACATTTGTATCTTTGGGGTAAATACCCAGTAGTGCAATTGCTGGGTCATACGGTAGCTCTATTTTCAACTTTTTGAGGAAACTCCATACTGTTTTCCAGAGTGGCTGCACCAGCTTGCATTCCCACCAACAGTGTAGGAGGGTTCCCCTTTCACCGCATCCTCGCCAACATCTGTCGTTTCCTGACTTGTTAATTTTAGCCATTCTGACTGGGGTGAGGTGGTATCTCATTGAGATATTGATTTGGATTTCCCTGTTGCCAAGCGATATTGAGCACTTTTCATGTGTCTGTTGGCCATTTGGATTTCTTCTTTGGAAAAATGTCTGTTCATGTCTTCTGCCCATTTCTTGATTGGATCATTTGTTCTTTGGATGTTGAGTTTGATAAGTTCTTTATAGATTTTGGATATTAGCCCTTTATCTGATATGTCATTTGCAAATATCTTCTCCCATTCTGTCGGTTGTCTTTTGGTTTTGTTGACTGTTTCCTTTGCTTTGCAAAAACTTTTTATCTTGATGAAGTCCCAATAGTTCATTTTTGCCCTTGC
>NC_138369.1:23011128-23033110 GCF_054177405.1 Leptonychotes weddellii
GGGTGGCTCAGTTGGTTAAGCGACTGCCTTCGGCTCAGGTCATGATCCTGGAGTCCCTGGATCGAGTCCCGCATCGGGCTCCCTGCTCGGCAGGGAGTCTGCTTCTCCCTCTGACCCTCCCCCCTCTCATGTGCTCTCTGTCTCTCTCATTCTCTCTGTCTCAAATAAATAAATAAAATCTTTAAAAAAAAAAAAAACTGGCATTGGACATTAAATGAACTTGTATATCTATACCTAAAAAGGGGAAGATTATGCTAAGTAGTGGCTATATGATCTGACAATGCAGACATAGTACAACCAAAAATGGAAAAATTAGAGGACATGTAAAAAAAAGTTTACACTATTTTCAGGAATAATAATTGATGGTGTTAGTATTATTATTCTGAGATTCATGTATATGTACATATGTAATCTGGGAAAATTAAGTAAAATTCCTATACTCCCAAATTTGAATTATAAATATCATTATAAATTCATGAGGTATTCAGGCTTTGAGCATTAATTACTACTAACAATGAAAAAAAAAGCAAAAACAGAACATGATGTGTCTTCAGGTGAAACAACACACTACCGCTATTAGTCTTTGCTAAAGCGGTCAAATCTGATTTGGTCAAGCCTCTGGGTTTGGCTGTCAGTTTGTGAGAAATACCCAGGACAAAGGAGCATGTTGAATTACCCATAAGCGTGCAACCAGCAAAACCCAGACAGTGGGCAACCCCTCAGGTCAAGTGGCACATGTTCTTCAACAATACCTACTAAGGGCTGGAGGGGGAAACATCTCAACTAGGAGACCTTCTCCATCTTGCTTGTATATTGGAAAAATAGAAGAAAAATTTAAGAATTCATATAAAACTTTTAGAATTATTTAACACTTGGTTTTATGATACGAAAATTTAGGAAAGATATGAAGATTCTACTCATGACAATGATAGAAGCAGCTATTTATGAAAGCCTATCGTGTGACTCATACAATAACAATCTTACATGTATTATCTCTAATCTTCACGATGAGTCTGTGAAATAGACTGTTAGCCCCATTTTATAGTTGAGGAAATAGACGCTGAAAGATTAAATAAATTGCACGACAGATTTACAACAAAGTCAATGTGCTAACCCAGGCTATGTATTCCATATAGCCCATAATTTTCAACAACATCATGTAAAAAATTATATTTCAAATGTGTGTTAAGAAGCCTACATTGCAACCTTAATATTATCACTTAGGAACTTGAAAAGGCCACTTGTGTTAATGTCTTTTGTTATTGTCCAAACATAAAGCTAGGAAGACTGGTGTGGGATTACTACTTGGGTATTAACTTAACCATACTGGCAACAGTGTATCCGAGAGAATTTATATTGGACAGTAACTTTTGGCTCACTAGAGATGTCATATTTTTAACTCTTTTTCTATGGTTTGAGAATAATTGTTGGCCACTGCTTCTAACCATTCTATCACTTTCAATCTTATTTTGCATCTCTCATTTTATGGAGATTTTGTTTAGCTACTTACTTAAAATCTTGGTTTCTGATAGAATCAGAACAAGAAGATGTTGATGATGCCCCTGAAGGCAAAGTGAGAAATCATTAAACTGTATCAGTATTCTACAACTGGTCTCTTAGACTATGGGCTAAGCTTCTTGAGGAAAATACCTGCTGAGACCCTGACCCCATGTAACTGGTTCTCTGCTTAGCACAGCCCAAATATTCCATGCATGGTAAACAGGGAGCGGTCTCTTAATATGGCACCGGTTTTAGGGAATTTCTCATTCTGTTTGATATACAAAATTATAATCCATTTCACCCCATAATATCTTTATTCAGATGCCACCCTGGGAAGCAGCATGATCTTCCAGCATCATGGACCACCCCAGAGATTTCTGGAGGGAATTGCAATAATAATATTTCAATTTGCTTTAAAGCCAAGAGTTTCATCTATGGAACTTTTCCTTTCTATTTCCTTCCCTGTCCAACTCATTCTCGCTCACCTTAAAGCCCATCTTGAAATGGTGTTAAATCTAATACCACTCTCAGATTTCATCAATCTTTGAAGTTGGCCAGAGCTACATACAGTAAACAGGCAAGCAAAAATGGGCCTCTATAAATTAGAGACTGGAAAGTACCTATTAGAACACCACGGTTCTGACAAAACTTTCCCCTCCAATATACAGAGCTTGAAAATTGAACTCGTTTTCTCCTTGGAAATGCCTAAAAAAAAAAAAAAAAATTAAAACCTCTTTGTAGCAGTTTGTGATTCCTTGTGCATCCATTCCTCCATACTATCTTGGTTCCTTTACTTCTGATTTAAATATAAAAGTGATAACTTTTGCCATATTACAGATTTACCAGAATTCCATGTTTCTCCATCATCTGCATGTTGTTGATTTAGTTCCTGTCCTGGAGGCTTTAAGGTCCTACAGAATTGATATAAGTGAACTTGGACCCCTGACCAGGAATATAGAGACCCACCCACCCACCGAGCAATATTTCACATTGAAGGTCAATGCATGTTTAAGGATACAGAGAGAAAAGATTAGCCATGGGGTGTTTCAGATCTAGGAAAGATGAAGCCAGAGAAAACCATCCTCTCCTCCTTGGAAGACTTTGTGGAGGAAGGGGATTTTTAGAAGCTGTTTAAATGATGGATAAGAGACCACTAACTTCAAAAGATTCTGTTTTTGTAAATAAAATAGCTTCAAATCACTCACGTATAACAAGAAGAATATTAGAAAAATACACGGCCAGAGCTATATTAGGAGTGGCCCTTTAACTTTCACCCAAACTAGTCTTTAGGTAATCTAATCTTTGCTTCCAAATGTTGGTGTGTAGGTATTTGTGCTTTTATGAGTGGCATATCCAATTTTGGTTGATATGAGCAATAATTTTAAGGATGATATAAAATGAGATCTATAGAATCATTGAAAAACGTAATAGATTTGCACAGGGAAGTGTCTTTGGGATTGATTAGGGCTGTTTTGCATGACTTGGTAAAGGTGAAGTGTCATCTCTCTTCTCTTCAGACAAATGAGTTTAGTTATTTCAATGAAAGATTTTTACGGAAAATGATCATACTCTCTTCTACTATAAACTTTCAGACTATAATTTTTATAGCAGTCAGGTCTCCCTTATTATATTTTATTTGAAATTCAGACCTCTATTTCTCTTTCAGTTTTTAGGAGGAAATTAATAATTAGTGATTTATCAAAATCTTGTGATCTTAAGTAAATACCCATAATCTTGGTGGTTTATTTATTTATTAGCTATAAGTAAGAAAAACATCAGGAACTCCTGAAAGATTTAATCACAGCTTCTATTTTAGACCAATCTTTGTTTGAGTGACTTGAGTAAATCACCTTACATCTTCAGGCTTCAGCTTCCCCATCTGTCCAAAATCTAAGATGTCTAAAACTTTTATTCTCACAATACCAAATTGATAAAGAAATGAATACATGCATGCATAGGCTGATGCACAGATGGAAGCATGGGTGACTACATGGTTAGGGATGTAGATAGATGCATGTTTGGGTGTGTGGATGGATAAATGGTTGGCTCTGGATGGATGCATGGACAAGTGCATAGATGGGTTCAGGGTTAAGTGCATGGAAGAATGCATGGGTGCTTGGGTGAGTGTATAGATGGATGCGAGGTAGGGTACATGGATATGGGTCATGAACTGAAGGATGGTGGGAAGGAAGGTTAGAAAGGCACAAAAATTTTTTTGAAAAATTATAAAAAATGAAATAAATTCAACAGAAGAAAAATGTACTGAAATAAAATTGGAGAAAATGCTAAAATTTATTAAAATATTTATTCCCTCCCCAAAGGCACTATTGTACCTAACATACTTCACAAATAATCTTAAAAACTTGTACCAAGCCCCATGCTAGATAACGTTGTGTATGTTTTTATTTGTAAGAGGCCTCTGTAGTTGATACAGCTGAACACTTTGCAGTGAAAGCCCTCATCTTTATAATAAGAACTTCGCAATTAACAAGAACAACCTCTTATTATTTATCTTCTATCCAGTCCAGTTCATTGTCAGATCTCCAAAAAGAGGTACTAAACATCAGTCTGAAGGGTTCCTCAGTCCATGGAGAGCCTCATAGTATACATAAAGCCAACCAGGAGAGCTATTGTTGTGTTAATTTGTTTTGTTAGATTAATGATTCTTCTGTTAATATTTAACCTTTTGTCAAATTGTGATGCATAGGGTTGTACATCTAGATCAATACAAATGAATAATGGGACAGGCATATTTTTTTCATCTCATTTCTTTTTCCACTAGTTCACAACACTGTTTTATTGGCAGTGTGTTTCAAATGGCCCATAATTAATTAAACAGAGAATGATGTATCCTTTTACCACGTGAAAAGAAACACCATTGGGCAAACTACTGTCTTCATTCTTCCTATGAAACAAACTGGGACTGATTTCTATTTTTCCTAAATTTTCTTCCTCTTTAATCTTTCCTGAGGATTTGGAATAATAGTAAAGGTGTCTCTTTGAGGTCTGGATTGAGGGGAGGGATATGGTATGTTTCTTGGAGTGCTTGTAGGTCAGGTGCAATGGACTGTGTCTAGGGAGGCAAATCGGAAAGCTTCTACGTATTTTGGTGATTAGCAATATCAAAGGTGTAACTGGCAATGGTGCTAAATAAGAAATGAATAACACCTGGGAATTCCTTCCAATAACATGGTCTAAAATTAACAGCGCTTTCTCCTCAAATAGACAAGAATGATAAAGTACATGTCTCCTTAGTCCCTCACAGTGTCACTTTGCCAGTTCTTAATTTTAAATGCATCCTTGTTTATCTGTCCTCTTAATAAAATTTGTCAGGGCAAAATCTTCACTCCACATAGTGCCCAGGCTATATAGCATAATGCCTTGGAACATGGTATAACCTGAATAAATCTCCTCTGCTATATTCTTGTGGACTAGTTGTTTCTTTTCTTCCTGAGAAGAGGCACTGATTTAATCTCCCATTGCTGTAATTCGGAGCTTCTTAGTGGTCTCTTACTTGGGAGGTGCCTGAGATTGGATGAGTGAACAGAAAACTTGTAGAACAGCGGTGTTTTGCTTCAGTTGTCATTTCTCCCAAGACAGGAGATCAGAAGACCACTGTCCAGTGCTGCTAATCTGGTTAAAAGATGCCTTTTGTCATGGACTCCTATGTGGGATTATCCATGTAAATTTTGCCAGATATGAGAACCTCACCTTGGGAGCTGTATCCCAAGACAGCAACTTCCTGTGAATACCAGACACATGTAGGATGCATGTGTTTCTTTCTAACTTGGGACTGTGTAGCCATGGGCTGCTTTCATGTCCTCTCCAGCTTGAAAGCATATCATTGCCCTTCCCCTCCATGCTGCCAATCTCAATGACAGAAACAATCAGGTCTTAATGTTCAAGGGCACTCACATCAACCCCTGTCTGTTTCCGTCAACCTATGGGTACAGGCTTCCTGCCTGATGGCTGACCTAGAATCCTGATGAGCTCAGTTCAGGCTGAACTTGCTTCTCTGGTTGATGCTTTGGCCATCTGTTGACCCTCTGTAGCTCAGTCAAGAGTCTTTAGCCCTGACAGCACAGATAAAGAAGGCATCGTTTGTATTTGCCAACTTTTCTGTATTTTTTGCACTTTTTCCTGTATTTTTTCCTCTATTTCCCAAATCAGTGTGAAGCAAGTTTAAGGTGCATAAAATGTCCACTATTTGCACAAATGGGACATTAGCTACTTCTCCCCCCATACTGTAGGGCCAAGGTGATTTGGTTCTCATTAGGGTCTGCTCAACAATGTTGGTGGAATAAATGAAGTGATAGGTGAATGAAAAAACGGTATGCAGGTAATTAAAGATGGATCTGCACACAGGGTTAATGACGAAGTCAAGGATTTTACCCAAAATGGATGTATCAACACCGACTCTGGTCTGATTTAACTTATCTCCTCTGAAGATAGCACCATGAACCACATTAATAGTACAACAGCTTTGAGTTCTTCCAATTGGTGGTGAGGGAGCCAATCAACACAAGACCAATATTATAATAATTAGCATATGATTATTATATTACCATGTGAAAGGCTTCCTGGTCACTGTTAAGACCAGTAAGTAGCACATTTGCATATTGGCCTCATCCTCAACTTGGTACTTTAACACTAGTTCCCTTCCCCCTATTGCCCACTGCTGGCCACTCCCTCGAGTACACATACCATGTGCCAGGCACTCTAGTGTCATTTCTGGGCACTGGACATTCTCTCTCTACTCTGCCTCTTTTGAACCTTTTCCAGTGCTCACACAATGCTTCCATATCTTCCTTACCTGAACAATTTGTATGGCTTCTATGTAACAGACCCTTTGCTTTGCTGCTCTTCAAGTAGGAATCACCTCAGGCAAGTACTCCTCCAGCCCTTCAAGTCAATATTCCAGAGGTTGGCCTCTTCCTTGAGAAGGAGGATCCCATAGACCCACATCCAAGAAAAAGGGTAAACTTGGGGATTCAGGAGAAAAAAAAATGGATTTGGACCTGTGACCAAAGAGTACCATTATAGGGAACTCTCAGGTAAACAACATCATGAGCTCCTAAGCCATTCATGTCATAACATTCCTGGGACTCTTCTTTAGAAAAGAACTGTTTCCAGCGGCCCTCTTGGCGCAGTGGGCAGCGCGTCAGTCTCATAATCTGAAGAAAAGAACTGTTTCCTAACACACTGTAAAATTTTGTACAACAATAGCTATTACAGTTATGAAAAGCTAACATATTGAACACTTTCCATGACCAAAGCTCTCAATCCTCATAAAATTTTGGCATGGTAACTTCTATTGCATCAGTTTAGAAGGAAAGTGAAGCTCAAAGAGATTATCTATCTTGACCAAGCTCACAGAGCTAGTGAGTGGAGGAGCCAAGATCTGTACCTAGTCTAGTGTCCTTCACAACTGTTGCCTCCAGTTCTCCTCCTTGTCTCCTACCCCCCAACACACACACAAATAAATGAGTCTATCTGGGCAACAGTATTTTCTCATTTATAGAATAAAGAAATAGCTTAATAGCATTTTGGTTCCCAGGAAGACTGCAAATATCAGGAAATATAATGTTGTCAAGCACTTTGCATATAGGAAATGCTAAATCAAGCTAAATTAAATTCGACAGAGTTCTAGACAGTTAAGAAGCCTTTATTAAACCCCTGCTGTGCTGGGCACCCAGCCGTGACTTGGGTTAAGCCTAATACTACTTAATTTATGAAAATGCTATTATAATTATTCTGTTTTTTACATTTAGGTGCCCTCAAGAAGAAAGTACAATTTACAATTAAATATAAATTATTTATCCCAATTTTCTGACTTCTATTCCATTCAGTACCCCTTGAGGAGCTACCTAACTGTGGTAGACACATCTTAAAGGTCTACGTAGTTCTTGATTACTGCCCTTTGCCCACAATCACCCCTTCTTTGACATTCATGGAGGTGGTTTACCTACAGTGATGTTTGACCATGTATTCCAGGTGGGGCCAATCAGGTTCATTCTTCTGTGAACTTGAAACTTAAATTTAGAATCTGTACCTCAGTCTTTGCATGTGCTGGCATGTGCCATGTGAACTATTTAGACAAAGACGGGGTGGGGGTGGGGGGCTAGATGGGAAAGAAAAAGCAGGAGAGAAGCAAAAATGAGAAACTATTTATCTAAAGAGGTAGGCAAGGGCACCTGGGTGGCTCAGTCATTAAGCATCTGCCTTTGGCTCAGGTCATGATCCCAGGGTCCTGGGATAGAGCCCCGCATTGGGCTCCCTGCTCTGTGGGAAGCCTGCCTCTTCCTCTCCCACTCCCCCTGCTTGTGTTCTCTCTCTCGCTGTGTGTCTCTCTCTCTCCAAAAAAAAAAAAAAAAAAAAAAAAAGGTAGAGCTACACAGAGCAAGAGCACACAGAGCCCTGAAGAGAACTGTAGAATTGAAAGCAGAAATTCCCAGCAGAACCCCTATTTGGTGGTGAAACCATCCACTCATAATACTACACTTTGTGGAGTAAGGACTTTATCCTGATAAAATTTATTAAGAGCATGGATAAACAAGGATGCCTTTAAAATTAAGAACTGACAAAGTGATATTTTAAGGGACTAAGGAGATTTGTACTTTATTATTGTTTTCTGGTCTGGGAGAAAGCCTTGAAATTTTAGACCATGAAACTGGATGAAATACCCAGCAAATGTTTTACTTCTTATTTAACATCATTGCCAGTAATGTCCTAGGTGTTAATAAAGGACACAGTGTTGGGACTGACTGATAGTTATTGCTTTACCTCCTCTGCATTCCTCTACTTATCAATTCAGAGGTCAAAACTAACTTTCTGTGTGGACTGCTTGTTTTTTTGCAAAACATGCTGCTCTGTATAAGTTGCTCCTTGGTGAGGTAGATCTACCTCAATCAGAGTGACGTCATACAGAAGGTGATGGTGAGGCTCCTGTTGTTCCTTTCACACCTGGAATTTCACACCGTGGCCTCACCTGGATCAGTAACCTCCTGCTACTTTACCTACACCTTCACTCACTTGAACTTCTGACCTTCTGTGTCTTTTGAAAATCTTCCAAAATTTAAGTGCATTTTTTGTGTACTGGTGGCTCTGATCTGGGTCAGTTATGGTCTGGACAGTAATTCCAGAACATTTCTGAAGGCCCTGGGGTAGGAGTTAGGGATATATCCCTGCCTTTGCTGTGTTGATGGTCTATGGAAGAGACAAAGAGGGAAATGAACCACCACACTACAGAGCATGACAACCACCACATCAGGATGTCTGAGCACACTGGAGGGTGACCCTCTCAGAGGCATAAAATGTCTAAGAAGGCTCTCTAGAAGAGGCAGGATCCACACTGAGGCCTGAAAGGTGAGTGGGATTGAGCTGGGTAAAGAGTGGGTGGATGGGTGATGTTCAGAGGCCCACAGTTAGGGAGTACATGGCATGCTGGCTGGATTGAATGTGCTTGGTCAACCTGCAACCCCAGTGCTACAGGAGAGGGAGGTAGAGAGACTGGCAAGGGCAGATCAGGAAGGGCCTTGCAAGTCTTGTTAAAGGGTTTTTAACCTCAAAGAGTTAGAGATGGTAGAAGAAGGAAGCAAGGAAAGGAAACACAAGAAATCACACAGTTTGATGAGAAGTTTCCAAAGATCCAAGTGGTTGACCTGAGTCCACAGCCACTGGTAAATCAGACTTGCTGGATGACACGTTTGTCTCTGTTGCAAGAACTATTTTTTAACCCCAAGAGTTAGAAGTCCCAAGAAATTAAACGTAAGTATCTTCATTTCAGTCTTTCTACCTCAGCACACCAGAGGAATCAGTAGCATTATTTTTGAGCCATGAATGCCTCTCTAAATTTTCATTTCCATGGCAGTATCTGGAGAGGCAATCAGAAAGTAGAACAAGCAGGTTTCATGGGATATGATCACTGGAGCAACTTTATGTTTGTCTTATACAATCACTTAAAATTTATTCAGTAGAACTTCTTCCAGTGTCCCGAGTTGAAAGCTAAACCAGTCTCACAATTTCCTGATTAAGCTCTGTGATCACTTTAAAATCACCCAAATAACCTTAGTTATTTAATTTAAATGTTTCAGTCCTGGGTGGACAACTTGCCACTGCATTCGAGGCTGCTGCCTGGGAAAAGAGAGAGCAGGGTCTTATTTCTCACCTTCTCTGCCACTTGAGAGTTGCCATCTTTACTGTCCCTCCCCCAGAAGGTTTGAAGCCTTGGAAGACAGGAGGCCTGGGGGTGGGGGCATGAAAGAAAGTTTCTAACTTGGGGGGCACCATCAGAAGACGGCAAGGTGATGTCCCAGCCTTACATCTTTCAAGCTGACTCTCATGTGAGGCCTTTGCCTCAGCTGGGCCCCTCGTGCCATGAGCAGTGCATTTTATCCCTCTGGCAGCTGTACTCTACTGGACCTCCTTTGCCCTTTCAGGCAGGCTCCTGGGAAGGAGATAAAATGAATCGAGGCCAGCTCACATCTTCAACCGCACATAATTCACATCTGAATTCTGGAAAAGATTCATGCTGCTTTTATGCGTGGGTGGAGACCGATCCCAAAGTAGCCATCTTTGTTTAGCTCCCATCTACTCAATTTCTCAGGCAGGAGTCAGATCCCCATCAGCTGGGCCCCTTAGCTATGGAGAACATGTCTGGCTCTCCACTGATGCGTACAGCTCTCTACAAAAATACCTTCTCCATATTTTCTGACTAGCCCTTTTAGAGCCTCATCAAAGGTGAGGGACTCGAAATTCAGGAAGCCACTTTCCAGACATTACTTTTGAAGTCCTTTTTGCTTAGGGCACCTCTTTGTAATCTGATCTTTCTCATATCTCAGTGCCTCAATCAAAACTTCCAATGTAACATTTTGCTACATAGACCTGTAAGCATATTGCTACATGTTGGGGAAGTAAAGAGATGTTCCCCATGCTCCTTGCTTCTGAAAGAAAGTATTTGTGAGAGATGGGGAAGAGAGGAGTTCATTGGCAGAAGTTAGGAAGAGTTTGAAGAGAAATGAATCAGAAGGAAAAAATCATAAGAGTAGACTTTCAATGGAACATCTGAGAAACATTTGTTGAGAAGATGGGTCATTGTTCTGGTTGGAAGTCATAACTGATCAAAGAAATATGTCCAGTTAAGAGTCCTGGTCTCTGGCCAGAGCTATTATTTTGGTTTCAGGGAAGCAGCCCAGTGATTCTTGAGAACATACAGTTTATGAAAGAGTCTTAAAGTTTGTGAGATGCAGCCTTGCTTAGGATCCCTTAGTGGTCAGAGAGACTATTAGCTCCTTCCATCCCCAAATGACTATTTGTATTCCATTATAAGCCAACTCATTAAAGAACAGACCGTTTATGTCAGGCCTAATGACCAACTCTGTAACTGGAAAGCATTGTAGTTTTGCTTCTCGTTTTATTTTCCCTTTCACATGCATGAGATTTGGAGTCCTTTAGTCAAAAAGTGTCTGAAGCTGAGTCATCTTGTGTCTGAAATGAGATGTCTCTTGGAATAAGTGCAAGGTGGTTCCAGAAGAGACCACGAAGCCTCTCACTCTCCTCCAGGTGGTGATGAGGAGCCATGGTTTACTCTCCAGGACTGGCAGAGCATCCCTTGTTGTGCCTGGAGAGTGGAACAGAAGTCTACACTGTAACTCTCCAGGTTTGGGCTGCTGAATGGACTTTGAGTGTCAAGATCTCAGTGGTAAAACTTTTGGTATTCAAATCATCAATTGCATTGATCCTTTCATAAACAGGTGGCTCATGTGGATGAAAACTGGAAAGTCAATTTTTATCCATTTTATAAAGCTCTCTCATTGACTAAGACATTTTAGTTGTCTTTATTCTATTTATTGTCTTTATTGTATTTATTACTCCTTGCCAGCCTATTCTTGTTATGAATACCTTTTGGGGTATCTTTCCAGGTCACTAGTCCCCCTTTAATCTCATTATCAAAAGCAATGAATCTCCTTCTCTAGCAGCCATCCTGTACAGTATGATGGATGCTGCAACCTCATCAGATTAGACCAAATTTAGTTACCATTTTACCCAAGCTAGACCAATCAGAATCCTTTTCTTCTAAATTTGGAATTGAGATCAATAAAAACCAGGGAGATTGTCCACATGTGGCTGGAGATGTAACATTTATACTCAGGAACCGATGAAGCTGTCTTCTGCTGGGTAGCCTGGAGCAAAACAAGGCAACCTACAAGGACAGAGAGAAATGATGGAGATTCACAGAGAGAAACAGAAACAAAAGATGGGGAGAGAGCATGGTATGAATTCCTGGCATCATCCTGAATCCAATGTCAACCTTTCCTGAGAACGGGCTGCATTCCTGACCTTGATTTCCATGTAGGGTAACAGCATAATCTGGTTTGTCCAGTTCGATTATAATAGTACTCGCCTTCACTGTTTACACAATAAAGTCCACAGACATCCTATTTCTATGGAACCTTAATTCTTGTAAGAGAACACCCCTTTTGCTCTCAAGTTAGTTCAAGCGGGTTTTCCTCACTTACATTAGAACCAATGGAGATAGCAGCCTTAACAAACGGACATCTTAGAGAGTTCTCTTCATTTTGTAGATGAGAAAAGGGATGCTCTGGGGATTTAGGCAAATCATCCAAGATCAAACATCTAATAAATGGCGGAGCTGGGGTATCAACCAAACCTGGCCACCTCCAAAGCTTATGCAGTTTCCATCAGGCTTCAGTGTTTCTCAAGGACACAGACATCGGTTGTTTTTGTAGTCAACAACAATTTTGTCTGTCTCGAAGCCTCTGAAGACAGATTGGGTGTCCAAAAAATGAATCCCAAACTTTTCTGATTAAATATCTGCTTTCCAATTGCTCTTTGAAATATGAGATCGAAAATGGCAATGCTGATGAAGATGAAATGAGCTCGGGCGGAAGCCTGAGCTGAATTTGGGAACGATGATTAGTGAACCCAGTGCTGGGGAAAAACAAAGAGCTTGTTCGCCTTTTCCCTATTATCCATTTGTTATTGAAAAGGCGGACAAGTCTCACCTGAGAGCGCTCTAATTAAAAGGTCTTTTGGATAAGAATCCGAATGCAACAGAGGGACTATAGAGTATATGTGTTCTTTGTACTGTTCTGGTTTCATTAGCCACTGGACCACATCTTTTTCTATTATTCACCAGGGATCACTACACAGAACAGCAGTGAATGCAGCCACTGGCTGAGTCTGGAAGGACCATTAGACACCAATTCTTAGCCTTTTTTCTCCCCAACCAGGTAGAGTCACAGCTTTCAGAAACAAGAGGCATTATATGTGTTTTTAATTAACCTTATCTGGGTGCTAGCTTTTTTCATATAGGTCAGCTCTGACACAATGAGTACAATGTAGCTAGATTTTCTCTTCAGGGATGATCAGGTCCTGGTTGGAATAGCAGAAAGCTTTTTGAACTAGACTTCCCTAATGCACACACACACACACGCATGCCTGCGCGCGCACACATACACACACACACACACACACACACACACACACACACACAGTCTTTTCCCCCGGGACTTGGACCCAACCTCCTAACAGAGGGAACATCCACCTCCATACCACCACCCACAAAATCCAAGCATCTTTCCTGATACATTCCTTATTGGCATAAATGAAGGATCTCAGAAGTGAAAAAAGTCCAAGCCTAATAGAGGATGTCCGCTGGCATGCTTTTCTGAGTAAAGTGCTTATATTTTCCCCCACATTTCACCCTGTCCTCTTAATGGTGAAGGAAGTGGTGCTAATTTTACCGGTCAGCAATCAGAAGAGATCAATAGAGAGCATAGGTGCCAATTTGTAGAGGAGATGTTATTTCTAAACAGCATGCCAAACTCCGGAATTATATTGAGTTTTAAGGGCAAAACCAGGTCTAATAACTTTTTATTCTTTCCAGTTTCCAATATGTTATTGTCTCACTTGCTAAATGTAATTTGCTCTGGCTACTTCCTTAGGAGAGGGGTGGTGGGAAGAAAGAGAAAGAAAGATCAAGTGGGGGAAGAGAGGAAAAGAATTGGAAAAGCTCTATAAATGATCAGGGCCCAGAGGATGACATAATACCAACTAGGAACTTTAAATAGTCCGGCAGTGTATGCATTGCTGAAGCTTATTGGCCAGTTCTGACTGAGAAAGATTATTTAATGCAAATGTGTCATTTCATTATAATTCTCCAGCTAGTGTAAATCAAATTTCAACATTTGCTCAACATTGAGCTTAAAGCCAGAGATAGAGAATAGATACGGTTCAATGCCTGGGGTAATTTCTCCTCTATCAGGTTCCGTTCTCAGGCCAGAGTTGTTCAACTTGGCTGTTCTACTGGTCAGGTGTTAAGAAGGAAGTCCCAGACCATTGAGCCTCCTCTGTATTTATGTAATGCACCCCGGAATGGACTAAGTGGTGTGGTGGTGGCAGGGTGTGATTCTGAAGAACAGTTTAGAATAAGCAAGATGCTTCTTGACCTGCCAGTTGGTAAACAAAAGTGCATTATCACCATTGATGGGAAAGTCACCAATAAAGGGGCTTCTGGGACTCCTAGAAGGAACATTTGATTTTTCAGAACATTCCTTCACATTTTTGCTTGAAGGAAAATATATCCTTTTTGTGTTTTCGCTACTAATTATTCTAGAAGAGGGAAGTCAGATTATTATTATTTTTTAACAATTGCCTAAAATCTGAGTGGGTGCAAATCATGCTTATCTCATATTTGAGGGGAAAGTACAAAAGAACAGATCGTGCATTGAAAGCCATTGCCCAATGATTTTTTTCTCTTTAGTTTAAGATATTTCTGTGAGGTGAGAGTCACACATTCTCAAATATATTTACACTCAAATTACTGTACCAACATTTAGATCATTTGCAAGTAACAGTGTGAAACCAGCAGCTTCAGAAGTATTTATAACTGAGATGCATGATTGGTGGCACAGAAATTGTTTTATAAAATACTACACCTATCATTTTCAATTGCTGACTTAAGGTGAATGATCTTCATAAAAATATAAATTATTTGTGTTAAGGAAATGGTGATTAAATATGAGCTTTGTGTATTAGTCATTAATCTTTCCATTTAAATGCAAATTCTTCATTTCAACCACTACTTGAAGATACATCTAATATGAAACAAGTTTGATCTTCTTTCTTTTTTTTTTTTTAAAGATTTTATTTATTTATTTGACAGAGAGAGACACAGTGAGAGAGGGAACACAAGCAGGGGGAGTGGGAGAGGGAGAAGCAGGCTTCCTGCAGAGCAGAGAGCCCGATGCGGGGCTCGATCCCAGGACCCTGGGATCATGACCTGAGCCGAAGGCAGGCGCTTAATGACTGAGCCACCCAGGCGCCCCACAAGTTTGATCTTCTAATGTATTATTTCAGACGAGGCCTTTAAAATATGCATTTTCTTGTCATGGGGAAGGGTGGGTTCTATTTACATTTTTAAAAATGCACTCTAAAAAAAAAAAAAAAACAGCCAACCAAATACTACTTGAAACTCAAATATAAAAGTCCCTTCCTTGGCCAAGGGATGTCTAGAAGTGTGTGTGTGGGGGCGGGGGGGATGTTGAGAGAAGTGTGTGGTAGTGGATATCCACTCTCTCCCAATGATTCTGGATTCATGGACTACTGCAGACCTTGGAGTTATCATTGGATTTAAAAATACTTGTGCCCACCCAAGCATTCTCTTAACAGTCAAAAAATACATATGTCTTGCCTACATATTTTAATAGTAATTACTATATTATATGGCAGAAGTCACCATGTTAAACTTTTGACTAGACTCACTCACTAAATCCTCATAATAACCCAGTGCTATGCATGTTATTTTTATCCACAGTTGATAGATCAAGAGGTGAAACACAGATTAAGGAGTTGGTCTAAGATTACATGGAAGTTAAATAAAGGAGCCAGAACTCAAACTCAGATCAGCTGACACCAGAGCCTCTGAATTCAACTCTAGACTCTGCTGCCTTCCCAGATTAAATTTTATATAAAGGCATTTCTGAGTAATTTTTTTAAATCAGTATTTAAAAAAATATATATATGGTCCTCAAGTATGAGAAGGCTGAGATCCTGTGCTCTAATTGAACGAAGGCCTACATCTCATTGAGTTGGCTGTTGTCAGCTGGATGCTTCCTGAAAATAGGAGTTCAAGATGAGGTTGGGGAGAGTGCAACTGAGGGTGTGCAGCTCATTCACGAACTAACTTACCTCCGCTCAGCGGAAACAACACAGGCTTACATCAGGTCCCTTCAGAGGGACGAACAATGGTGTCATAACTACGAATAAACCGTTCTGCAAATATAGCTCTCCTGTTCCTTATTAGATGGCCAGAGCAAGATAGCCCCAAAGAGAAAAAAATGAGGAGGTGAAGTACAGACTAAGTCAGAAAATAGAGCTGCTGCTGATCTTAAGGTTGGAAAAAAGCTTCTGTAACGTGCAACCCTGGGTAAAAATGGCAGTAATATCACCTAGCAGTGGTCAGTTACATTACCCAGTGATTCATTTACCTGAGGCATACGTCAAATGGACAAGCTTTTTTTTAATCCAGTGATTTTAGAGGCTGGCTGGGCTAGAACAAAGAGTGGTAGACCAGTGATTTGCAAAATTCTTCAAGCAATAAGTCTTGGCTGTTGTCTTATAGGAGCTGGGAGTTCTGAAATAGGCCATGGGCAGTAAGGGGTCAGGCAGGTTCAAAGCCTTTTGTTTAGAGGTGTTGCACGTGCACCCCAGGGGTTTCTCTCAGTCCTTCATTAGGGCTGCACCCTTTGTAGAATCAGCTGGATAAAGAAAATTGGTCAATTCATACGGAATAGAACATGAGTTGCAGAAATACCTGAGGCCCAGCGATATCTGTCCCCCGCCTGCTCCTGACTCTGTAGCTTGTCCCCTTCTTGGGGACAGCTTCACTCTGACATTGGTGGGCTGGCGCTTGCAAGTGGCCACTACAGGAGCATTTATACCTTGGGAATTGGCATGTTCTATAAAGCAGGACTCTCGCTGCTGTTTCCCTATTTCCTTCCCCCTCCTCCCCTCCCAGCCAGTCATAAAATGTTGGCCAGCACAACCTCTGTCTCTTCTCTGCCACCACTTGGGTGATTTTTGGCAATGAAGTTCCCTGCAGAGTACTTCAGTTTCTTTGTCTATAAAATGAAAATACTAATATTAGTGCCTAATCATATAATTTTAGAGAGGATTAAATGAGATAATAAACGTAAAGCACGCGTCAGGGTGCTTGGCATTTAGTAAGTACTTGAGAAATTCTGGCTCCTTGGCATCCTCATTGCTTTTCATTAACCAGAAGAGATGTGATCTCTCTAATGCAGACTCTTATTATTTCCCTACTTAAATGCTTCAGTGACCCCACCCGGCCCCCTCCCTGCCCGTGACTATTAGCATCCAATCAAGCCGAACCATGAGAGACTATGGACTCTGAGAAACAAACTGAGGGTTCTAGAGGGGTGCGGGGTGGGGGGATGGGTTAGCCTGATGATGGGTATTAAAGAGGGCACGTTCTGCATGGAGCACTGGGTGTTATGCACAAACAATGAATCATGGAACACTACATCAAAAACTAATGATTAAAAAAAAAAAAAACTAATGATGTAATGTATGGTGATTAACATAACATAAAAAAAAAGAAAAACCTTAGTAGAGAAAATGAAGCAAATGGCTTACTTGGGAAGCAACCCAGTGGCCTTAACTTACCGCTCCAGAGGGAGCATTTCCCCTCTGCTGGAAATCACCACAGAGGGTTTGATGCTATTTTAAGGCTCTGTCCTTGTAGTTATTAGGAAGCAATAAGGAAAGACAGGAAGGGCTGTCATGGCTCATTACTGTGGGCAAGGATCCCTCCAGGCGTGTGGCTGCAGAAAGAGGTCACGTACTGGCAAAAGCTCATTTCAGAGACTCTTGTTGGACTCTTAGGTAAATGGACTATATTCCACCTCACAGAGCTTTGGTTAAGAGGACAAGCTACAGAGTCAGAAGGTCTTTAGTGTCCACTCCATGATCTAGTAGCTACATGGCTTCGACAAGGTTTTTTTTTAAAACCTTTTCGAGTCTCTGTTGTTCTTCTACAAAATGGGCATGTGAATGCCAGTTTGTAGTCTCATTGTGAGCACTGAGCATGGTAACTGGTATTAACTCTATTGCTGTTGCTGAACCACCCTCTGTGGACGAAGTGGCAAATGCAGTGATGGGAAGGGGGAAATTCAACTATTTTTTTCCTTTTCATCCTCCTGATGAGAGTTCTGCTATAGCTACTTCTAAGATTCTAGAAAACATTCTGTTCTCTTCAGGCATGAGCTGACACCAGGAAGACCATTTAGTGGCCTCATTCGGGCATTAAAACAAGAACAGTTCGTGGGGGTTGTTCCTGACTCATGCTCTAGAGGTCACTTTGGTCTCTGACCTCTTCAGTATGCCCCAGTTTTATTTGCTGGTCAGTCTGTCCCTTACCCTGGGAAGGCTGGGGGCGGGGGTGTGGTGTCAGCCTCCGAAAACAGAAATAATTGTAAAGGTTAAAGTGGTTCATGGCATTATAATTAACTGCTATATTAGGTGTTTTACAATCTTGACACTGCCACAGACAGAAATGTTTAATCAGAATAGAAAGTGCCTCGGAGTTAATCCATTTTCATGGTGGAAATTGCAGTGAAGGTATGAAATCGGGCCAGCCTTCTCAGGAAGGAGAGGCAGCCCATTTGCCTTGTGGGTTGGATGCTAGTCACTGTTTTTCCTGCAGCTGTTAGAACTTCATCACTCAGAACTTTCTATGCTGTAAAGTAACTTTTTGTTACTATAGTAAAATCTATTTATCAGCCCTTCTTGGGGTCAGGATTCTTAACATCGTTTCCTCCTCAGAGTTCTGTAAGCCATGACCTGTGTACAAAAATAGCACAGTGTGTATCCTGGTTAAGCCTGAAAGAAAGTTGACCTTACCCAGTCCAAACTCTGACTTGGACCTCTGACCCTCCCTGCCTCCAGGCAGCACTGAGCAACCAAGAGAAGGTAGGAGTTGACAGTGTTCCAAAGGTGGCTGCGCCCTGGTCTGCAATGACTTCTTGCTCCATCATGACAGGCCTACATATGGCCCTTAGCACAATACTGGCATAAAATTGACCTTCGGTGAGTGGTTAGTCTTTTTTAAACAGGCTCTACCACTCTGCTACTGGGCTGAGACAAGTCACTTAACCACTCAAAAATCTCATTTCTTCACTATAAAAAAATAACTTTGTGGGACTCTGGAGAGAAACAGAGCTAACAGATCTATGACACCTAGAATACAGGGTGAACCTCACAGATGGAAACCATTAGGATTCCCCTGACTGCAGTAATGCATAAACCACAGAGTGGGCTTATTGCGTGTGTTATTATTACTTACAATGGCTATTTTGATAAATTTTGTCCTAGATATAATATAAAGATCATCCTATTTAATAACTATATTAATGTTCTCAGACAAATGTATCTACTGATTTTAAAGTCTGTTAGCTTTTGCACAGGTGGAAGTAAATGAATATATAAAATAAAAATTTTAAACCCTGATTTTTTTTTTAAGTCACACCCTAATCTTCTCTTTTAGAGTAGGATTTCTTGTCCTTGGTGGTGACTAACCCGTAAGGAGCCATTTGGACAGCCTATACCCATTCTACAAACGATGGATTTCTGCCTGCCACTGCCCATCTGATGGGCAATTTAAAACATGGTTTCTAGCACCTGTGCGATGCAGAGCTACCCATGCAAACACTTTACCATCTCTGAATGGGAAACAACTAGGCCCCCAATGCAATCAGGTCAGGAGGGTGCCAGATAATTTCTTTGTACAGCCTGTCTGTCCTTATCTGTGGGAGGTGTTTATTTTTAGCTCCCCACACTGTTTCTAGCACCGTCCCTCCTTTGGAGGCTGACAGCTTGTTCCAAGGATCTTAAACAAGCTGTTAAAAGCAAGAGACTGCTGAAGGCAGCGAGGCAGCCGAGCGGCCAAGAAGGTGATTAGAGCAGAGTTCACCTTAGGTGTTAGAGGCAGAGGACAGCTTCGGAGAGTGTCAAGCAAGTTGGCCAACAAACTTTTAAAAGATGGCCTTGGTGACACTCGCCTGGAGCTTTAAAGAAACAATGCTTAAAAGAAGCTGAGAGCATGAAGGCAGCTGGGTACAGAGGCTGAGACTGGATGTGTGACTTCTCACAAATAGCAGGAAGCTGGACTTCTGAGCTCAGACTGCAAATGCCAAGAGCAGAAGCAGGGAAAGAAATCCAGGGTCAGTGACATTCCCACAGGGCCAGCTGGTTGGTGCCTGTTCAGGCTAATTTGGGGTGACAGGAGGTCTGTGCTTGAGGTCATATCCATAATCGTGATGGTTAGTGTCAGAAGCCTATACCACCCAGACAGTCCCTGGACACCTGCAGGGGACAGAGCTCCAAGGTTAAGGAAATAAGCAAGGACAGAATCTCTGAGCAAGTTAAGTCCCACAGCGTCAAACTTTTTTTGTGGCAAGGAAGGAAAGAGGAGAGGCTGGGAACGTGACCTGTCTGAGTGGTACCAAGTGTGCTGAGTGCCCTTGATAAATATTAAATAGCAGTAGTGACATCATATCATATCAGGTGGGTCTTTAGGACTCAGGTGAGCCTGGTTGAACCAGCTCAGCATGGCAGTCACTCAAGGGCCTGACCCCAAGGATCTTTAGTGAGAAAGGGACAGATGGGTAGCAAGATAGTAAATTCCAGAGACTGTAAGAGCAGCTGCAGCTCTCAGAACTACCAGAACATGAGAGAGTTCATCACCACAACCACTGGTCAGCAGGCTGTCTGCCTGGCTGTTTTTATGTGCAGCAGATGGAAAGGTTGCAAGTGGCTTTATGGAACACCCAAGGGGAACAAGGGAAATGAAATTCTTTTCTCACAAAGAACACTGTGTGGATCTTTGAGTGGCATTCAAAGACCTAGAGCCAATGAGAAGTGGGGTTTTGGCTGCCCAAGAAGATAGCAAGAGAATGAATACCCTGCTAGTAGGTTGTGAAGAAAATATTCTCCACAGCTACAGATGGAGTTGCAGAACCAGAACATTGGCTTCTAACAATGGTGGAGTGTTTTCCTTTAGGGCCTTTTGTGCTGTCCACTCCATGGCCATTTTTCTGACCTTGAGGTATGTTTTGAGAGTTGAATGACTTGCCCATCATGTAACCAATATGACAGAACCCAGGTCATTTTCTTGGCTGTTGGTGAAAGATGTTGGACCCCTAACTCTAAATAAGTGACATAACTGGTCATCGTGTCACCTGAAAGCTGGGAGACAGTTGTGGGAAGTCTGTGGCCTTTGGAATCAGAGTAAACCTGGACTCACATCCCATCTCCACTATTGACTAGCTCTGTGAACTTAGCAAAGCCACTCAGCCTCCCAGCCACGAGTCCACATCTATGGAGGAATAGGGAACGAGGGAAACAAAACCAGCTTTGTAAGGCTAAGAGAATGTGTCAGTCACCTGATAAACTATCTGGCAGTGTTGCCATTCAATTAATTCTATCAATCTGTGTTAATAATAATAAAATCCAACAAAAAATTAGAACCCAAACAGCTATCTTTGGGATCAGAATCCAACGATGAGCTAAAACAGGGTAAGAACCTACAGTTCTAGATTGTCTTATGGCATTTAAAATTATGTCACAATTATGTAAGCATGCACTGTGGATAATTCTCAGGAGCAATGTATTAGAAACAAATGGCATTGTCTCCCAAATACTTACAAGTTAATCAATTATGTAAAAGGAAGAAAGTTGGAGATTCTGGGCCACCAAGAAGAGCTGTGTGTGGTTATGTCTTTTTCAGCCGAACTGGGAATGTAGATAGAAAAATCCATGAAGCTAAGAGACAGAAAGGATACTTCCAGCTACAGGAAACAGGGATTGGAGAGGAAGAAGGATTCCAACAACTGGGATGGAGCCGAAGAAGGGCATAACAGAATATAGACTATTACAGGGAGGGCATCTAAGAGTCCACAGCCACCACAAAGGTATAAATAAGGCTCTGGAAATATCTAAGCATTCAGCTTGGTGCTTCAGAAGATGATACCCTATGAAGAAGTCACCAGTGCCAGTGCTTCTTGAACAAAGAGGCCACATAAGCAACCAAGCAGGATCCATCTGCTTAAGCTAGAAGCAGGAGACTTGGGGAGCATGCAGCCTATTAAATATAAATAACCCATATCATCGTAAATATTTTATATGGCTGCAGACGGAGAAGGTGCCATATTTTATACCCTCACTATAAATCTAAATACTTTATTGTTGCCAATTTTGCCATTGCCCTCAGCTAAAATGAGTCATTTATGGAGATTGACAGTATTTGGTTATATCACCGGTGATCATTCCTGTCAGTGATTGGCCTGATGATCTCTCCCAAGAAAATAACTGCCATCTATTGGCAAACACTGGAGACTTATGAGTGTGTTTGCTTTTAAGTGATCCTAAAAGATGTACAGCT